>NW_020884885.1:10279488-10741534 GCF_003945725.1 Corapipo altera | reverse complement strand
CCGGCCCGTCCCCGCCGCTCCCGCCCGCGCCGCGGCTGCGCCCGCCCGGCCCCCCCCCGCACCCCCGATGCCGCCAGCGCGGCCCGTGACTGACGCGCCCGGCGGCCAATGGGCGGCGGGGGCGGACGGGCGCGCGCCACATTGGAACGCGGGGGCGGGGCCGCGCGGGGCGCTCCTGGGGGCGGTGGCGGGGGAGTGGGACCGGGATCGGGACCCGAGGGAAACGGGAGTTCAGCGGTGACTGCACCCTGCTTGCGGGCACCGTGCTTGCAGCATCACCCGGGCCCCGTGCAGAGCTCCAGGGAAGAGTTGCCCTCGCATGGCTTAACCAGGATGCTCTGTTAACTCACATGGAAAAACTGCAAATGTATATTCTTGGGCCTCTTTCCCTCTATTATTTTTTTTAAAGTTATAGAATCTTTCAAGCTTCCTTGTAAATGTTCCTGTATTCCGTGTCGTGTTTCTAAGGGAAACAGAAGATGCCTCCCGCCTTGCCTTTCAGATTCCAGAGAAGAAAAAAAAAAGCTGGCCTGTGGGCAAAACTGTTGGCTTAGTGTTGCTTCCTCTTTCTCCTGTGATTAATGCCTCTCATTAATGGGAGGAGAACTGGCAGAACCAGCTTAAAAAAATACCAGCCTAACTGTAAGATAAGGTTGTTTTCCAGCACTGCAGGTGTGTGCAGTGTTTTGTTGAGCAGCAAAAGAGCCCCAGTCCCAAATATCCAGCAGCCCCCTGGATCCAGTCCTGCTGGTGAGGTTTGACTCCCTTGAATCCCAGAGAGACTGGCGGAGCATGAGCTCACTGCCTGGATTGGACTTTGTGTCCCCTAAATTTCTGTTTGTCCAGTCACCAAGATTATAAGCAGTGAAAGCCGAAATGGAAATGACTCTCCTGTCTTTCTGATGGATTTTGTATAAACCCCACAATAGATGCACATGTCTGATGAGGATAGTGTGTTTTTTCAAGTGCAGGCTGCAATCGGAAATGAAAGTGTTCAGTTGATGGGTGTTTGCTTCTTGCAAGGGGTGCTCGGACCAAAGGTGCTTCTGCTCAAAAAAGAATAGTTTAACACAGGGCTGAGTGACCTAGGGCTTTTGAATCACATGCAGCCTGCAAAGAGTTCAAGTGTTGGGGCTGTTGGTGGGGCCAGCAGAAGGACTGTGTTAGTGAAGGAAGGGTTGGCTAGCTGGAACTGCTCACCAGGGAGGATTTGAGGTAGCCACGGGAGATGCTGAAGGTTGCCCTGGCTCTTGGCTAGATGCTGAATTGGCCAGTCCCACTGCAGTGTGGAGTAGCAGGATGGGGGAAGTCACAGTTCCCTCCTGGCTGGGAGTAATGTCAAAAGCTGCTGTTCGTTCTGGCTGTTCTTGGGGCATGAAGGAAGTCCTGCAGCTCTCAGCTCAGTGCTGGCTTTGGTGTGGAGCTTTCTGGGTTTGGGATACCAGCCTGTTACTCCTTTAGCATCTTTGTGGACCATGCATGAGGCATGGTGTTTTCTGGGCCATTATATGGGGGACTCTCTCGGTGCGAGACTTACTGGTTGCTGATAGCAATTACTTGCACTTTTTTGACAATTAAAGAGGAGGATTATTGTGAGTGTGATACCTGATTTTAAATAGTAATGGCAAAAGCAAGAACTTCTCTGAAACGTTATTTTTTATGAACTGAGGCAAGGTCCATCTAATTGGAATGGGGTGAGGGCAGGTTGTTGCTTGTATTCCTTGCTGGAAAGTGATGGACTTGCTTGAGATGGATAGGAGCAGTGTAAAGGTTGTGTCCACGAGTACTGCAAGAGGAGCCTGAAGCAGGAGGGCTCCTCCACTGCAGCAGGCTGGTATTGTGATTGGGGGCTCACAGGCATTGTAGTCAGTGGAAGTTGCCACCCTGAGTCAGGAATCAAAGTATATATATATATTGAGGAGAAAAACAACAAGCCCAGGCAAGAGAGGTCTTTTTATAGAGAGTGCTGTGTACACTTTATCCTTCTGTGTTTTTTTTTAATATTCTTTTTTCCTTTCGTAACTCTTGTCTCATGCTGGTTAATTCCCAAGTGGAGTTGTGGTTTTTTAAGCTTTTTTTCCCTCATGTCCATTTATGTAAGAGAAGTCCGTGCTTTTACCTAGCTCTTTATTCTTAAAGTTGCTGTTAGCAGGGCCTGTCTCTTGCTGGTTCAGCTGTAAGTGCTACTAAACCATTTCCAGAGCTCTTAAAATACTGCCGAACATTCGTGTTGTTTTGGAGTAGCATATTTAAAATTGTTATTCCCAACCCGGTGTTGTTACATAGGTGTGAAAATTTGCACGGAGAAACTAAAATAGTCCCAAAGACAAAATGTTTTGGGTTTGGTTTTAGTTTGATAAATAATAATACTGTAGGTTAACTGGGGGTCCTCCAGAAGGAAGAAATAAGCTGTTAAAGTTTGATCTGAAGATACAAGTCAGGGTAGCTGTGAGAAGTAGCTATTCTTGTTCCCAGTGGCTTGAGTGCAGGTGGGAACTTCTGATGCCTCTTTTGCATTGGGAACATGTGTATCTGAGACCTATGGTTTTCCTAAGTAAAGCCAAAACAAGCAAACATCCCTTTTATTCTTCAATTTGGATTGCAGCTTTCTGGCATTTTTTAAGAAATCTGGAGTCAGTTGGATGCACATCAGGGTATGCTTGATGTATCTTCTTGCATCAGTGTTGAGTTGACTGATCTGGTCTATCACCTGAGCACAAACCCTTGGGACCCCAGGGTTGAGAGCTGCTTGAGGCACAGGCTGGGGAAGGGGAGTCAGTATGTGCAATTGAGCTTGCATTGAGCAAGTGGCAAAATTCCTCCTGGCCTGCCACTGGGCAGCCCGGCTGTGGGATGGTTGCTTTGCTGCTTCATGTTTCACTCCTTGTCATGCTTGTGGTGTATTTCATTGCAAGTGCGTCTGTACAGCACTCCTGCCTGAGGCTCTGTTGTAGTGGGTGAAGTTTCTTGGACCAGAGCTCTTGTGCAGCTGCAGACAGTTTTAGTGCCTCCTCTTGCACTGACCTCTCTTCAGCAGTGGAGTAGACAAGGCTTTAATTTCACAGGCTTTTCCGTTCTTCCCGCGACCTCTTCTCCGCTACTGAAGGCGTTTATAAATAAAGCCTCTAGAGCAATGTTCCATCTAAAGCTGCATAGTGAAATGTTGCTTTTCAGGAATTCCTGCTAGTTAAACTTGCCTGTACATGTGGGTTCCCCTAGCAAGTCCAGCCACCCAAAGGAAAAGCAGAGATAAGGTGAGAGGTTTGTATCACCCTTAATGGCATCTTCAGAAAGAAGATGAGGGAAAAGTGCTTCAGGGGAGCTGATACACTGAGCATCCTTTGCCAGCCCCCAAGCCAAGTCATTGCTGCATGCTGCAGAGCACTGTCTCCAGGCTCCTGACTATGGATCAGGCCATCTGGGGCTTCAGTCGCCCCCACTAACATCCTTTCAGTGTTGAAGGCTGGTACTTGGAGCTGATATTGGTCAGGGCCATCAGGCATTTGCAGGCTGAAAATCATTTTGAAATATTGGCCAGTACATTCTTTTTTTGGTACAATGAAGCTTGATTTTGAAAATGTATCATATAAGCTGTATCATAATATGCTGAGTGGAGTTAAATGTGGTTCTTCAGCTGCAGATTAAGTGTACGTAGCATCTTCCTGGAAAGACATCATGAGTTTGACTGGGATTACCTTTCCGCTCCCAGCATGTTCCTCTTTACACCTTTCATTTCTATAAACCTTGACTTCCTCATGGCTGTGTATATCAAGGGGGTTTGCTGTTGTTTGGTTTTTTAAAATCCCTCTTCTTCTGAGGCTGCTGGAGTACTTCATGTGGTCTTCTGTTTTCTTTACATTGGAAACCTCTTGCTTGCAAAGGCTAATGATAATATTAAATATGCCACAGTTTGCAGAGTCCAGTCTTTTTATTCCTTCAGATGAAATGAATGAAAACACTTGGAAACTGACTTCAGGAAAAATCAATACTGATCAGACAGAAACATACTTTTATGAACAATAAAATATGGTCTGTAGTTGTCATATTTCACACCGAGGCATGCAGACTATCTTTTCTGAGATCAAATTAGTTCAATCAGCTTTTGAAGAAACTTTTTAATTACTAATTTTCTCTTTCCTTCGTGATTAGAAAGAGAACATTTTTAGGTATGATATGTGTGTAAGTTGCTTTGTTCCTTGAGAAATTTTACCTAAATCAAGTAGTTAAGGACTAGTGTTTGGGTGTAGTGGTATCTCACCCTCGGCACGGAGTCACACAGCTAATGCTGCATTGCTGTTGCAAAGACAGTACCTCCAGGATGGTGGATCCACTTACTGCATCTCCTGGATGTGTTGAGAGCTTGCACCAACTAAATCAGATGCTAATGTATCCTCTTTAGGTTTGATGGACTTAACTGGTGGTTGGTTGGGTTTTTTTTAACTAGGTCTCATTCCTAGTCAAGTGATGAAATGTTGGTTTTGAATTCTGTTAGGGTAGTTGGTGAACTTTTGTAGTCCCTCAGTGACTTATGTATGTGAAGTCACTCTGACGTGCTCCCTCTGCTTATTGGACTGGAATCAAATGAGTTCTTGGGCTCTTTTCATGCTTCTGTTAATCAGCATTTTAAAATTGTCCATAGCATAAAGGACCAGGTATTTCTGTGCAAACTAATACCTTTATGTAGAAGATGCACTTGAAGAGCGGGGGTTGCAGAAATGGACCAGAAGTGCTTGGCCCCTGCTGGAAATTTTTTTCTAGTTAGCTGTGTTACAATCTACAGGGTTTGAACACCTCTCTCTCTGTATGGAAGGGAATGTGCAGATCAAGTGGTGGTAGTGGTGCATTCAGCACACGGATATCTGATTTCTTGGCAGATCCGACACTGGAGTATCTGGACTCCTGCCTGCCCCAAGGAAAAGGGTCGTTGTGACCCATGCTCAACCAGTACTCATCCAAGCTGCGTAATATGAGCCCCTAACCTGTAGACAGATTTACCAGCCCTGAATAATGTCTGTTGTGCTGTGAGATCTTATCTTCCTAATGGCCTGCAAGAGGGTACAAATGAGGAGAAATAAATATGGCTGTTGCTTTTGCTTCCTATGCATTTTGTGGAACTGTTGATTTGTTCTCATTCTTCCAGCTGTGTTCATTAGTGCTTTTAAAAGATTGAGCTAGTTTGTCAGAATTTTGGGAACATGTATGATTTGCTCCTACCTTCTCATTTCCCCCCAAATATTCTTTCCCTTTTTGCTGAACAAGTAAAAAGAAAGGAACCACATGCCTTGTCCTGAAGCTCGAGTGAAACCACTGTAACAAGCATAGAGAAACTGTCATGTAACATCCTTCAACAGAAACAAGCAGGCACCGACTGGATAAATGGTGCCAAAGCAGGATTTTATCTTTATTTTGCATCTGTATGCACAGGTCCCAATGGAATGGGGATCCCCCTGCACCTGGCACTGCCTACCTAGAGGTATCCGTGCTGCAGAGGCTTTACAATTTTACAGTTGATTCCTGAAGCTTTTGATTTGGGTGGTGGGAAGGGGCATTACTCAATAACCAGGTGCCTACTGGAAGTCCAGAGGTCTCTCGGAAGGATGGCAGTTTCTCATCTGCCTTTGGGATAAAGAGTTTTGGATTGTGATTTGTAAGTAATACCTTCTGCTCAAGAAACTTTCCGTCATGTGGCTGTATCAAGAGTGAAATTGTGTTTTGTTGTTCGTGACAGAATTTAAGGGCAGTCTTACAAAAAAAAATCGATGTATATAAAGGCAGACCAGCAGTTGGTTGTTGCTTTTGAGTGTGGTGTTGCCTCTGTGCAGGAAAAGGGACCTCCAGCAAAATGCACTGAGTTTTCTGACTCAGTGGGGCAGTTTGAATTTAATGCATAGCTTGGCCATGGCTTACAGATGTGTGTGCGAGCCTGTCCGTCCTGTCCAGTCTTCTGGCACCACTAAACATTTGACGCTGGAAGAAAAAGACTGAGTATTGCAGGTAATGTGGTTTTGTTTGTTTTTTTTTTAGGAAAAGAAAAAGCTGGAACTTCTAGAAAAGTGTTAAGTGAAAGCCTGTCTTGTTAGAATATGGATGTGCTTTCAGAGGGGCTAATTTAGACACTAAGGAAATATATGTGGAGCTGATTGCTGGCCGGGTGCCAGTCACTGAAGGGCACCGGAGGCTGAAATGCCAGGCACTGCTGGTAGTGCTGGCACTTCAGCTCATGACGGTTGGGTTGCATGAATTATCTCTCTGCCTTCCAGCTAATTTTATCCTGTTGATTTTTCATGAATCATTTCCCATCTCTGCGGGTTAGAAATTAAAGTGGAAGTTTGCTAGCCAGAATAGCCACATCTGCTATTTAGAAAATAGTGTCTGGGGTTCGCTTCCTGCCCACCCCTGCGCTTTCCCTTCCCTTTCCCTTTTTACCTCCATCATTGTTCAAATACATGAATCACTAGTGTTGCTCACCCACAGAAATTTTTAGGCTGGCCAACCTGCACAAGTGCAGGGGTCCTCAAAATGTGCATGACCTCAGTGTGGGTGGCTGGGCAATGGGGGTGGCAGGCGGGTGCTGAGTGCTATGTGGCAGGGTCCCAGGTGCACAGTGAGGCTGGCAGAACCTCACTGGGGTATCTTGAATTTCCTGCATGTGCCTTATAAAACATTAAAGGCACTTTTCCCTCTCCCAGCACAGCAGAAGAGTAGGAGTGTGGCGGTGGCCTAGCCTGTTGCATGCCTACCCAAGAGCTTCCTCACTTCAGCCTTTTTGTCTGTCCATGGACGAGAGTAGGTCATTTGGGCAGTAAAGTCACATCTCTGCTTCCCTTTGTTGAGCTGTGTGCTCTTGATTTCCATTGAGGATGACGTCGGGGCCAGCAGCAGGGAAAGGATAAGTTCATTATCCAGAAGTTGAGCACTACAAGTAGGGATCCAGGGACACACACAGCAGTTGTGTAGCTTGGGGCCCTGTGGGTAAGCAAAGTTTTGCTGGCAACTATGCTAAGGAAAAAGCACATTCCCATTAAACATAGTGAGCATTAGGTGAATGAGAGGAGGTCTCTAGCTTGCTGATGTTCATTTTTATTCAGTCTTGGGATCACAGCAAATGCAGGAGACTGAAAGAGTAATCGTATTGGGATGGTTTTGAAAATTGCCAAGTGGATGGCCCAGGAAATGATAGGCTGAGTAGCATGACACCAATCCTGGGTGAATATAAAGTTATTCATACTTGAAAACTGGTGTTACAGAACGTGTCTTGTACTTCTTAAAACAGGTCTGATTTTGTTCTTTGAGAAGCTTATCATTGGTTTAAAGAAAGGTCTGTAGATGTGATATATTTACATATATAAGGCAGTTAAGTCAGTGCATGAGAACCCAATTAATATCTAATGCCAGGGAATATTAATAAAATACGAATGGCTTAGGAACTGAAGGTAGTGATTGATAGAGAGTCAGCATCCAATAAATATACTGAAGTGGCAGTATAAATAGTAAAGAGGATGAAGGATACTCTAAGGTAAAGGACAGTATTAGCACACTAATAAATCAACTGTTTGCAGATTAACTTTGAGCTGAACATAGAAAATGGTTTTTCAGCATCAAAAGATCACAGTTCTGGCATTGCCACTTTAGATGAGTGGAGCAAATAATCCAGCTATTTTAAGCTAGAGCTTGATCATTTTACAGAAGAGTCTCTGCAACATGATATGTGGAGGCCGCATTTTCAAAGAAGTAGACTTGATGACCCTTCCCTTCAGATGAGGGGAAGGGAGAAGCTAGTTCTGCCTGACACTTACTCAGTGATGCAGAAGAAAGTATGACACCATTGACAACATGTATAGATGAAACATGTTTGGTGGATTGTAGCTGTTGATAGGGGCAGGATGGTATAATGCAGTTGATTTGGCAAATGGAGCCATTGAAACAAAATAATTTTCATGCAGCCAAGTGGAGAGTTATGAATCTGGAAAAGCACGTCCTGAACGTGATCTGCGAAGGGAGGCTGTGTCCTGAGCAGTCTCGTGTGAGAACATGGGGGTCAGAATGGGCAGGCAGCTCTGGGGAGCTTTCTGTGCCAGGTCCTAGCTGGAAAAGACAACCATGATTTTGGACAAACAGGGCGGTAATGAATCAGGGTGAGGAGGTAGTTTTATGTCTGTAATCCTTACATTTACTTCAGACTCTGTCTGACATCAGTGTGGCTTTCTAGTGCCAGCATGTTGAAGCAAAGTAGAGAAAATTGGAAGGATTACACAGTAGAATCATGAAAATTGTTGGAAAACTGAGAAGATATTACATGAGTACATATCCAGGGCTCTGCTATGTATGTGGTTTAATTCAGTGCTTGTCACTATTGCTGTCCAAATACCTTTCAGTAGTGCTTTAAGGAAGAAGGCTTACACCTGCCACTTAGTTGTACACTTATTCTGTCCTTGGGGAGAAAAATGTTGGTGGAATAGCATCTAGTTTTAGTACTGGGGTTTTGTGTCTGTTTGTTCTAACTTTATAAATGAAGGTATATATTTATGTTGAAGAAGCCAAAGGCAAAGAAGTGCAACTGGCAGTTCTGACCAAAGATGGTGAGGTTTGTTACAGCCATTAACCTGGGAAGCAATTCTTTCCATTTGTTCAAAGCAATATCCCAAGATGTCAGGTATTTCAGCCTTTCCCGCCTAGTTGCAGGGCCCTTTGAAAGAACAGCTGACTGGTGCCCAGAACTAGAGAAGTCACATAAAACTTGTCTCTGAGGGGGATTAACAGTTGAGATGAACTTCTGATGAAATGTTGGCTTCTCTCCCTCTTGCTAGACTCAGATGGAGGCTTTTGTCCTGTTTGTAGGCTAAAGGTAAGGGAATGGGACGTACAGGGGATTGGTCAGGTTGACCTAATTCTCCTTCCTACCCTTAAACTGTGAATCTGAGATCAGTGCAGGGAGCTGAGCACAACAAAAATGAGAAGTTTCCATGTATTTTAAAATTACAAGTCACATATTCCTTCAACTGCATTACCTGCCTTGGTTCTGTGGCATGTCACACTGTTTCAGAAGCTTTTTTTATGCTGCATGGGAGCTTTATCTTGTTAGCATCCTGGTTTTTTGAGTCCTTACTCAACACTTAACATAGGGAAGTTGCATCAAATAATACCTGGTTTGCATACACTTGTGCTGATCCATGACAGCATATGGGTCATCTTCCTACTCTTAGATCAACAAAGGGCAAATACTCCCAACTGACCATAATACAGAATTTCGTGTCAAATCTTTTAGTCATCAGCATTTTCCATCTTCACTAGAAGCCACCATAAAACAAACTTAAGACTGGTTCAGGGGTTATTCCTTCTTCCCCCTCTGAAACGCATCTGGCATGAAGTGGATCATGGCAGGTTTTGATAACCTGTTTTGCCAATGAACCATTTAGGAGTGACAGTGTGAACACATCTTGCATCCATTTGAAATGACAGGAGGAGTTCCAGGTTGGCAAATGGGAATTTCCCTATTCCCAACCTGTCTGCAGTCAGGATGACAGCGGGAATTTGGTGTTGTGGCACCCCTATGCTGTTTTGTCATGTCAGTTGCTGGTCTTGGGCTAGTCATTAAACCACTGTGAACTCTTAAGCCCTCCCTGCTGGAAAACAGGTTTAAGTCTTTGCAGTTTTGAAGCCTCCTCTCCAACCTTCTTCAGAAAGCTGCAGAAAAACTGGTAATCTTTCCAGGTATCTTTCATGTAGTCCTGACATTCTTCAGTGTTCTTTCGAAACTCAAAGAATGTAGTGGAGTAATTGGCAATGATTTAAACAAGTCCTGGTCACAGTCCATGGCTGCTCAAATCCTACATCATGCATGCCCTATAATTTTCACTAATTAAGTTTGAATTTGTGACTGCTTCAGCTTGTCTCCAGCTGTGCTGGCTGCATTCAGCCCTGCTCTGTGGCCATCAGAGAAGAGTCCTGGTTTTGCAGCAGGTTGAGAGGCAGATCATCAGTTCTTGCCGTGCTACCACCAACCTTCACTGCGCCGAGACGCTGCTTTGCTGCACCACAGGGTGGAGGACAGCTTGATCCACAGGAGTGATGCCAGCACTGTGGCAACTGCCAAGGCAAAAGCAATTTTCCTAGTGGCGCATTGGGTTATATCCGTCTGTGGACAGTGGTCCTCCTCTGAGCAAACTGGTTCTCCCTCTTATTTTGTGGGATCTTTCAGTGTTTGATTTGGCTGTGAGCATGAGCTGCATAGCCAGCTGGTACTTCATAAAGTGACCTGAAGTGGTTGACATGGCCAAGGACCTTGGTAAGTGAATTCACCTCAGGGAGAACGGTCAGCCTGGGTCTTCCATGGCTGCATGGGGGGGAGAGCTCAGAGCCTTGAATGCTGTGCTTTATTCCCGCTTCTCAGCTCATCAGTAGCCAACTGTTCTGGATTACTATTTCTGGTAATAATATGCAACTGTAGGAAAAGCGTATGAACTCAAGTCCATCTTTCACCATGGGCCTGCACTTTAAAACGTGGTACAAGCTGTGCGAGAACTTTCTTAAAAGAAGAGGGGATGACCTCCAGAAGGCCAGCAGAGAGAAACTGAGTGAAGGAGCTGTGTGCTGAGAAGGGGATGGATTCCTGTATGACTGTTTCACATGCAAGAATGTCCCAGTCTGGGAAACCTGCCAGTAAAATGTAAAATTAAAGCTCTGTTTTGGAGGCTGATCCACGCAGATAAGAGTCTGTGACTGTTAACTAATAACTACAAGAGGGGCAGTGATAAAGGCAGCATACTCGAGGACAGGAATTCACAGGTTTGTTCATGTTTAACTCCATTTGGAGGTTTTTTCCTGCATTAGAGATTAACAGCTCAGATGTTCTTGTGTTTTCTACTTCCCTGATTTTGAGCAATATGGTTAAATCACTGGGAATCTTAACCTGTGTCATGCAGAAATGTGACAGGTCCTCGCCTACTTTTGAAGAAAACAGGAGAGGTTATGTGGCAGCGCCTGTGAACCTGGGGACAACCCAGGGACGCCTCTTGGGATTTGTAGCAGTCACACGGGTGTCCCGGGCCCACTGAGGACTGTTGTGCTTCATACCACAACTGCCTTTGCTGTCCAAAGAGCTTGAGGTTGTGTGCAAACAGCACCTGAACGTCACAGCATCTCTCCCACCTGGGGATTGTCCTCTCTGACATGCTGCTAGGACTTTATAGTAGGCTGTGTGCACACTGACATTTGGAGGGCCGAAAGTCCTGGTGGGCACAGGAACATACACATGGGAGGCCAAGTACCCCCTGAGAATACCTTCAGCAGTATCCAAGGAGCCTGCTCTCCTTATGGTTCTTGACATCACCTGAAATCTTCAGAGGCTCTTCATATTTAGGTGCTAGAACAAACACAACTATAAAAATTGCCAATAAAACCCCACAACAGTGAAGTGGAGGATGTGAAAACTGCAGAATGTGAACTCTTGTAGCTGTGGAAAACTAAAGGGGGAGGAGAAAGGGCAAGAAAGAGAAACTAATGGGCAGTGAAATTAGGAAAAATTAAACACCGCTTTAAATAAATCAGAAGATAAAAAAGTCCTAAAAGCACAGTCATCTGCTGAGGTCTGGAACTGGAGAAATCTCTTGTGTTTCTTTTCTGGCAGAAAAGCTAGAAGATGGTACCAGTTACAGCAGCAGCGTAATGCTCTCTGTTGTAGCAGTAGCTTGGGAAATTACCAAATAGCAGCTACTAGAGCAGTACTTTTTAAAGTTTGCTGTTCTGACTAACTTGCATTCAGGGATTCTAAAAGGGCTGGCTGAGCAGCGCTCTCTGGGTCATAAATGCTAATTTAAAAATAATTTTTTTTTAAAAAAAGCATACATAATGACTTAGACTGAAAAAATGTTGTGTGTTACTCATAAGCAAGTAAGCCAATTTCAAGTTTAATTGGGTAAACTAGAACACTAACTGCAGTCTGATGTTTGCTTCCAGTAAAATAATGTAATAGCTGATATGTATTGTTTTGTTCATGATTTGAGGGGGTGTTAATTGTAATATTCAGTCTGTACTGATTTTTTTAAAATCATTCTTTTCTAACAGTGTGATTTTCTGGTGTTGCTGTAATTTTACTTGATAAAGGTAAAACTGTTGGTATGTCTTGCATGTTTATTGCAGTGAAGTTGTGCCTCAGGTCATGGGAATAAACAGGTAGGATGATTCAGTGTGTCACACACACACTGTTGGAGTGAGTCCAGAGGAGGGCTGTGAAGATCAGAGGGCTGGAGAACCTCCTGTGAAGACAGGCTGAGAGAGTTGGGGTTGTTCAGCCTGGAGAAGAGAAGACCGTGGGGAAACCATATTGTTACCTTTCAGTACTTGAAGGAGACTTGTAAGAAAGGCTGGGGACAAACTTTTTAGAGGGGCCTGTAGGAACAGGACAAGGGGGAATGGCTTTAAACTGGAAGAGGATAGATTTACATTAGATATTAGGGAGAAATTCTTTACTGTGAGGATGGTGAGATACTGGAACAGGTTGCTCAGAGAAGCTGTGGCTGCCCCATCACTGGAAATATTCAAGGCCAGATTGGATGGGGTTTTGAGCAGCCTCATCTAGTGGAAGGTGTTCCTGCCTATGGCAGTGGGATTGGAACTAGATGATCTTTAAGTCCCTTTCAGCCCAAGTCATTCTATGATTCAATGCATAAAGGAAAACCTGACTAAATAAAAGGTCACATTTTTTTGTGACAACAGAAGGAGAGCCACTGCTGATAATTGTAGTAGTGTCAGCTGGGAATAGTTTTTTTGGCTTGATGCTAATCAAGTGGCTGGAGTGGGTCTCTTCTCCCATTTAACAAGTGATAGGATGTAAGGAAGTGCCTTCAAGTTGCACCAGAGGTGTTTTAGATTGGATATTAGGAAAAATTTCCTCGCTGAAAGAGTTATCAAACATTGGAAGAAATTGCCCAGAGAAGTGGCTAAGTCTCCTTCGCTGGAAGATGTTTAAAAGACACGTAGCTGTGGCACTTAAGGATATGGTTTATTGGTGGACTTGGCAATACTAAGTTTATGGTTGGATTTGATGATTTTAAAGGTTGTTTCCAGCCTAAATGATTCTATGATTTAGTGGTGGACTTGGCAGTGCTAGATTTACATTGGACTCGATGATCGTGGAGGTCATTTGCAGCCAAAATGATCCTTTGATTTTAAGTTTGTTGGTGTCCTGGAAGAAAACCCATCAAATTGGGTTATGTTTGTGGACAACATAAAGTCTGGGCAAGTTGCAAATAATGAAAAGAGGTGAGTCAGTGGTGGAGCTGGGATTGAATGTGTGCTGAGTGAGACAAGGAGGAGGTGTGTGAAAGCCTTAAAGCAGTGATCTAGTCTCAGAGCAGGTGAGAGGGCTGATGGGATGCATGGTGACCTGGGAGCTGTCGCAGGAGTGAGAGCTCTTACAGCAGCACAGCAGCTCACCTAAAACAGAACCCGAGCTGGGCACAGTTGGCAGAAAGTAAGTGCATTACTTGGACACAAGCATGGATATCCAGAGCAGGGCCAGGGAGGGTGTTATCTTGGTGCAAGGTGCTGCTCCTGCCAGCACAGGAGTACTGTGGCCAGTGCTGCACAGGAATGTGGCTGATAAGTTAGAGGGAGTTCGGGGGGCACCATGAGAAGGAAGGGCTGCAAAATGTGCCATACAGTAAAATGTGGAGCTTTGTGTGTAAAATAAACACTGTATTTCTTCCCTTTTTTTTTTTTTCCTTGTTTGGAGGTATACTGTAATTTAGCCTGAAGTTCACTGAAGGAAGCACAGTGACCTGCCTTGGCAGAAGGTCAGACTGTGTCATCACAGGGTTTCTCTTGCTCTGTAAGTCTCCATGAGGCAAGAGTGGGAAAGGAGAAGCCACTTTATCTTCAGAGACAGATGTCTGTAACTTTTCCTACTGAAGCCTTGGGGGATATGGCTGTTTTAACTCCAGGTGTCCTGTCTTCCAGGCATCCAAAATGGAAGTAGTTGGTTGTTCTGACTGAGAGCATCTGCCCTGCAGCCAGCATCCACCTTTCCTGTGCCAGTATAGGCCCCACAGCTAACCAGCTCTGGGGCACCTGTCTCTTCTTGTCTTTTAACATTTTCCCCCTCCCCAAGCTTTTTCCCTCTTCAGCTACTTTACTGCAGACTTTCCAGAAAAGACTTCTCCTTCTCCTTTGGGAAGGGCAAGTAGGCCCTACCTGCACCACCAGCTGGTGCATAGGTACAGGACTGGAGAGCTTCCCTCTTGCTCCAGAGAGCACAGACAAGGGACTCAGCTTGCCAGAATAATGAGCCCCTCTTTGCCCTTAGTATCGCTTTCCTTCTGAATGGTGGTGGTGATTCTGAAAGAAAATGTGTTTTGTTTTTAGCATCCTGTACAGGCTTAAAAGTGCATGTGTTTGCCTGTGTCTAGTTGTAGTTATGCTGAGGCTTTGCTTTCAGACCACTATATGAATATTAAGTAATGCTCCTTGATACAGCCCTGATAAATGTCTTTCAGGGTGCACATTGACGTATGAGAAGTGGGACTGGAAAAACTATTCATTTGTTCCCTGGCACAAAGAGGAGCCAGAAAGGCTGGGGATAGTCTTCTTGCTGTAAACAGAGCAGAAATGAAGATCAGACTTCCATGGTGTTCAACCCTATACAAGCATGTGTGGAATAAAAAAATTCCTGTCTTCAGGGTTTTATGAGCTTAGAACTTGAATTTAGGAATGCCCTGAGCTGAGTCATGATGGGGATGGGCTCTTCCACCAGCTCCCCTGACAGAATGGGTCTGATCAGCTGCTTAGAGACCCTTCCAGCAGCACTGCAGGTGTGCAGCATAACAAAGCATGTCATGCAACAGTGGACATGGAAAGGGTGATCCCAGGGGGCTTTGGGGGGAGCAGTGTGAAATCTGTCTGATCTGGTATGGTACTTGAGAGCAGCCAGTTCATGTGCTTTGGAGGAAGTCTTAAAATGAATGCAATGAAGTGACTAGCACTCAACTTTATTGCTCTTCTCAAGCTGGGATGCTCTTAAGCTTAGTGGCCCTTCCAAAAATCTAAATTAAACCCATTCCGAATTATCATCACTTGACACATCTATATTTTCTCTTCAGCACCACCCCATGATGGGATGAGGAGGGAAGTGTTATCATTTTGGAGCTTGCTGTCCTTAGACATCATTAAGGGACTGTTCATTCTGTGATTCTGTGAAGTGGCTCCTGGCTCTTGTGTTGAGCACAGGGAGAGGCATTTTCACTACAGCAGACTCATGTACCAGAGGGGTGGTTCAGTTCTGGACCTTGCAAAGGACAGGAAGATTGAGACCATAATTTGTGCAATCTTGGTGGAGTCCTGAAGGGCACTGTAGGCACTTACCTGTTTGCTAGGGGTGTCTAGAGCACATGGAAAGCTCCATCCACAGGGCTGTAGTACACTGCGCTCTGTTCCCAGATGGAAACTGGCATATGTTATGTCCATAGACAGATCCTGGTTCGATACCACAATCTGTATTCCTCTTTATTGTCATTCTGTCCCCAAAGACATGCTCTGAGGTAGTGGTGCTCCATGTTCCCATAACATATCACACCCATCAGTCTTAAATTCCATATGCAACATTTTTAATGGGCACTGTGAAGCATACTTCAGATTCTCCTTGCCTCAGGTTGCTCTGTGGTGTTTCATGCTCTTCATCTGACCTAGAGCTGAACTGATTTTCCCTCCCCAGCCCTTGAAGGCTTTTCCACCTACATGCATGTGTAGGCGCTCCAGTGTGTGATGGCAGCTCTTGGTGCCAGGAGAGAGCCTGCTCTGCTGGCTGTATCCTGGCCTGGGAGAGGAAGCTTGTGATTTCCTGATGCTCATACTTCTCCTCCCTTCCTTCATTCCCTTTCAGAACATGAGTGAGAACTTGAAGGACTGTTTGATCCAGACCCAGGCTTCCTTAGGTGAGATGGTGACGATAAAAACAGAGGCCTGCTCTCCGTGCCGGGACCAGGAGTATGGACAGCCTTGGTACGTGGCTGAGCTTCGGACTGATGTACTCCTTCTCTCCACTTACCCCCCAACTAGTTTTGGGGAATATACTTGAACTTCTTGAAGTTATTAAAGCCCTCCCTTGTGAGGTCTGCCTTGGGGTGTTTGACAAGGGTGGTCCCTACTAGTGCACCTACTGTAGATGAAGCCACTACCTGCTGTAGGCTTTAACCTTAAGCCATCTCAAGTACTAGCTTTTGGCAGGTTGGATGGCAAATTGAATTATTTCTCTGCTGAAGTTTTAGGACTAAAGGAGTTTGTCAGGCCCCATTGCCTCACCTCCTCTCTGTGTGCAGTCCCAATGTGTTGGTAGGTTAACATCATCTTTCTGTTGTTCCCTCCTCAGCTCTGGAAGGCCTGACCCACAGTCCATAGAGATGGAGCCCAAGAAACTGAAAGGGAAACGGGATTTAATCATGACCAAGAGCTTTCAGCAAGTGGATTTCTGGTGTAAGTGTATTGTGAGTGAGAGAAAAGCACCACTGCTGCTTGTATAGTCTTTGGTCTGTCCGTATTGGTACCGTACTGGTTTGGGTCAAGAAGCAGGGGAAAAAGAAGCCAGGGACAAATTTACATGCGCTCCTGCAAAGACCAGCACATTTAAAAGAGAAGCTGTTGCACAAACTCATCTTGTCCATGAGGGGTTATGCAGAGGTAGGGAACTAGGTGGAAAGTAAGCTGGAAATGTGAAAACACACATTGGAAAATCCTGAGAGTCTGCAAAAACTGAAGACTTGAATTCACAAACTGCAAAGGGAGCATAGTGCAAACAACAACTCTTTCTCCTATAGTCTGGAAAAGAAAACTGCTGCCACTTATGCACACCTACAAAAAAGGCAGACCTGCATCCCTGTCTGGACACAGGGAAAGTGCCTGGGGATGCTGTCTCTCTCCCAAGCACAGAATGAAGGCTGTAGTATGAGGGATGTTTGTTTTAGCTCCCTCTTTGGCGTGTGGGGAATCAAATCTTGGTTGGAGGACTTAGCTGCTAACCAGGGATGTGCAGGAGCCTCCAGCCTCTGTCTCTGCAGGCAGTGATGGGACCTTTCCCTGTGCATGCAGCCATCAGTGGTGAATGTGTGTAGAGCATCAGGGTTTATATAGGTGCATGTGTTGGTTAGGCAGGTGTGGGTTGGGGCAGACCCCTTGCTGAGAGATGTGGAGAAACAAGGGAGCAGCCAGTGAAGTGACTGTGTGTATGGAGGCTGGATACTGGGGAGGGGTCTCAGCTCGGCAGGGGGAAGGACAGGGAGCTGGCCTGAGCAGTGTGCATCCTGTGCACTGCGTGAACTGCACAGACATCACATGTGCCCAACCTAACCCTGGTTCCTTTTGCATCTGCAGTCTGCGAGTCCTGCCAGGAGTACTTCGTGGATGAGTGTCCGAACCATGGCCCCCCAGTGTTTGTGTCTGACACACCAGTGCCTGTTGGCATTCCTGACCGGGCAGCGCTGACCATCCCTCCTGGAATGGAGGTGGTTAAAGAGCCCAGTGGGGAGAACGATGTGCGCTGTATGAATGAGGTGATCCCCAAAGGTCACATCTTCGGGCCGTACGAGGGGCAGATCTCTAGCCAGGACAGGTCTGCAGGATTCTTCTCGTGGCTGGTGAGTGACGAATCTCCCCAACTAAGTGCCACCTCAGCCATACAGCTCAGAGCTGGGGGAGTTATGGGCTTGTGGTGCCAAACCTTAGCCATCTTCCCCCTTCTCTGAAGGTCTTCTGCTGACCCACATGTGCACGACGCAACCATTGACCTACCAGAAATATTAGCAACTTAAGGGTATAGATACGTGAAAGGAGACCAGGTGCCATGACACCTTAGTTCAGTTCACAGTTGTAGGAAGCAGAACTTGCTTCTGCTCTCTCTCTTGCCAAGAACCATGTTCTTCCATCTCCACTCAGTCTAGGTGTCCTCTAGTACCTTTCTCTGCACTGGTCATCATTTTGATGATAGAGGAAGGATTCTATCTAGAGATTGCAGAGCTCTCTCATGGGCGTACAGCACTCCCTCCCAGATTGCCTGAGCAGAGGAGATGGCCAAGAGGGCAGAAAAGAGATCCAATCCATCAGGAACTGATCTACGTGCAGACCAGCACCAAACCCTGTATTTTTTCCCCTCATACAGGCCTTGGGTAGTATATGAGATAGACCTGTCACTGGATCAACAGATGTTAATTATTATGAGAAATGCAATGTGGGATTTGAGTTATAGGTGGGGAAAAAACTGAGAGCTGCTCATATTAAATGCTCCTCATACTTCTCCATTTGTAAAATAAATGTGTCTCAGCCCTGTCCTGAAAGGGAAGTTAATCTTTTATTTCTTGGGATTGTTAGCAATCTTGTCAGCTGCATCCATAGTTTTGTTACAGATATCTGTACATAGAAAAATGCCTCTTAGTTCAGAGAAGCCTCCACACACACATTCAGATCAGGAGCCTGTTAGTACCAGGAAAGCTGAGACTGATGACAGAGGCTGGAACTGAAGCAGCGATCTGAGATTCATATACGTTCTTCTGCCTGGACCTGTTGGTTGACGTGCTGCACCTGTTCTCTTGTTCCATAGATTGTTGATAAGAACAACCGCTACAAATCCATTGATGGGACAGATGAAACCAAAGCAAACTGGATGAGGTGAGTCCAGTTCTCTTCTGCCTTTCCTTTTGGGGCTCTGTCTTCAAGAGAGAGGCCATCAAACACTACTTGTTGTTTGTCAGAAAAACAAACCAAAAATATCACCACCCATTTTGTAAATGGTGTGCTTGTGCTCTTTCAGTATTTATTTTAATGAGTATCCTTTGGTGTCAGATTCCTTTAGAAAGGATCTAAAACAAGACATAGATGTGTGTATGGAGGGATGGCTATTTTCTGGAATAAGGATAAATGATAAAGATGATCCTATTTATCTATTCTTAAAAATGCTGACGGGTCTCACTCCATTTTTTTATTTTTTTTTTTTTATGTTATGTTCAAATATTTGCAAAATGCTTTGCATTATCCCCAAGGTAACATTTGATTTGGTTTGGGTTTTTTTGTCCCTTCCCATTTGAAAGAGACTGAAAGAGATGCTTTTTTTGTTTTCTTTCTGGGCTTCACTTGAAACAGCTGTCTGTGGTGGCTGTCATTTGGCAGTGTCAGCTGTCCTGTGCGAGGAGAAAGGCAAAATGAGTGAGCTGCAGCAGCACTGAAGGCAGACCTGATGCGTGGGCTTGCGCTCCCTCTGCCGGCCCCACGCCTTGGCAGAGCAGGGTCTCAGTACTGAGCCAGGAGTGAGACTGGTTCTGGTTTGGGAACTGCAGTAGGAAGGGAAAGTGTGTAACCATGATGCAGTGTTTCAAGTATTGGCATATATCTGTAAAATGTAGGTCACTGAGGCCTCACATGTGTGGTATGTCGCCAGAACAGGGCATTGCTCTATACCGAGGCCTGTCCCACATTCAGACCAATCCTGTTTTCAGGGGTGAATTTTGGAAGCAGTTATTGTCAAGAAGGCATTTCCTAGAGAGTAAAGCAGTGTGGAATTACCTGGTTTGTCGGCCTGGATGTCTAGGATTTTCAGCTGTCACTCACTGAGGGAATAAAGAGTGTAAAGTACAGGTAGATGCAAGATTGACCTAATTGGTCATATGTGGTTGCACTACTTTTGCTCCATTTGAGTCTTTACATGGATAGCAGCTGTTCTGTCATTTGTGTTCTATAAGTTCAGCAAAGGATTTAATTTTTCTGCATGACAGTGAAGCTGGGGCAAAACAGTCTTGGAAAGCAAAAATTCTATTATGATCTCTTTTTCTACTGCCATGAACATAAGCTTGATGTCTGGATTTAAATGGGCACTACTTGTGGTCCTAGCACTGAAAAGCAGAATGTTCTTGCCTGAACTTGTATTTGCCATGATTCAGTCTCAAGATGAGTGTGGTCTGTGCTGTTCTGTACAGCCTTGAAAGGCAAGGAGGTTATGGCTTTGAAGAAGGGGTATGTTTGCAACTCTTCTGGAAATGGGTGTACTGAAGGACCTGTGCAGGTTATACCAGTGTTACTGATCTTTCTGATTTTACTCTTGAAAATTGCTTCTAACAGTAGTATTATGTAGGGTCTCACTGACAGTTCAAGTGGCAATAGAGGTCCTCAAAAAGCCTAGATTTGGTTTGTTAGCACTTTTCAAACTGAGGTGTGCTTGGTATCCTATACCAGAGCATCACCTGACACTGAGATTGCTTACAGAAACCATACTTTCAGGACGCTGTAGACAGCGCTCGTTTTGTTTTTCAGATGGTGCTCTTTGCTATCACTCACAGATGGAGTGCTTTGCAAAGTAGATCTACTCACCCACTGAGTAGGTGGGTATGGCGTGGGGAGGGCAGCTTGTGCTGACTCCTCTCTCTTCTTGTAGATCTCTGCCTATTGTTTTTGTTGTTTAAATACCACATCTGAGCCCATTTTCATTTTCCCGCTGAGGACAATACGTACACTGCAGCACTTGCTGGTTTAATTTCAAGTGACTGTTTACCCAGGGCAGTGGATGACAGGGAGGAAGGAGTATGAAGCACAGCAGGTGCCATGTCAATGGTAGAATCCTCGTGCCCTTTCTCTCATCATTCAGTTAGCCAATGTGAACTCCTGATGCTGGGAGCATGTTCTCCTAAGCTGGCTGCTGGTGGAAGAATAATGCACCCTTCATCTCTGTCCAGAGTAAAATGCTGTTGTTTGCAATACTTTATAAAACTGCATGGCTTTGATTTGTGCAAACGTCCTCCTCTGTTTTTATTTTTCTGGGCACTGATTATCATGGATTGCAGCAAACCCCAAATGAAATTAATGCTTTCTTGGACACAACCTGTAAATTGCTGATGATGAGAGTTCTTGGGGCTTCTGAAGGGTTGCAGAGAACCATCCATTTTCCTGATTGCTTCTGAGGAAATTCTGTTGTTTAGTTGTTAGTGTTCTCTAGAAATAATAGATATGAACAAAAAATGAAAGTAATTCAGAAAGTTCAGGAAACAACACTCTGTCTATGTGTCACTTGGCCCAGACTGAGATGCAGGATAGGAAGTACCAGCAAACTGATGGTGCCTAACTGAAGTGTTGGAGTGCAGTGCCTCATATTTGGGGTTTCCAGGCTAGTTTAGGCATTTATAGTCTGTATCCCTTCTTACATGTGAGTACCTGAGTTCTTAGGCTTTTGGCACAGTTCAGATTCATCCTTTCTCATATGAAAAGTCCAGTGCAAGTCTTCCTCAATTCTTTTTCCTTTATCTTCCTTTCTGCCATCTTTCCTCTCCAAGCATAGTAACAAAGAGGTCATGGGGAGCCAGACTGTTCTATAAATCTTCCTGTATCCTTATCGTGGAGATGTCTGTGATTTGATCTTCATACAATAATAGAGCCTGGAAGGGAGCTCTAGTCGAGTGCTCCATCAGGCTGCTTAAACCAGGACCAACTTAGATCTTTTAAGTACTAAGCTGCTGTTTCAACTTTACAGGACCTTTTAAAAATAAACATTAAAAAAAAGTCAGGGTTACTGTGACTTCCCATGTGTTCAGGGTGAGTAAAAGTCACCAGTTTATGAATGTCATTTTGTTGAACTTCATAAACTGATTTCTGTTACCTTGCACCAAGCGGAGCAAATGTTCTTATCCATTGCAAATTTATGCAGAGCAAAAGGATCCTAAAGTACTGTGATCCCTGTAAAAAAACCCAAAAAAGCCCTGGGAAAAGTTACATACTTGTTTCTTAGAGGCCAAGAACAGTGGAGTTGGTTGATATTTTTGTGAAGTGATCATTAAGTGCCCACTCTTCAGGTAGTTTACAATGTCATTTGTTTTGAAAGAAATAGCTGTACTGTTTTGCACCACAGATTGACCTGGGCTGAGGTGAATTCACAGCCTCACAGCTGGGATTCCTCTGGAGCTTGCTAAAACACCACATGGCAACCCAGAGAGGTGCTTGGAAATATTGGTGACTGTCTCTAGGGACATACTGCATGCTAGAGGAAATGCATGAGGGGAAGCAGATCTCTCTGCTAGTAATACTGTCTGCATTTTTATAAGGAGGAGGTAAATGTGCCTGCTAGGAACCTA
Organism: Corapipo altera; assembly: GCF_003945725.1. Lineage (NCBI taxonomy): Eukaryota > Metazoa > Chordata > Aves > Passeriformes > Pipridae > Corapipo > Corapipo altera. Next base: position 10,719,443 of record NW_020884885.1, on the reverse strand, counting down.
ACATTAATTGAATTTGTGATTAAAACTGGCCAGAGTTCATTACTCTCTCTGTGGCAAGTTTGCTATTGGAATCCGTAAGTTATCTTAGATGCTGGAGCAAATGAGTGGAAACTCTGAAATCTGAATATCCGGGCCTACCACAGGCTGTCCTAAATGCACTTGATGGGATACCGTGTCTAGGAAGAGCAAAAAAGCTCTGATTCCCAATCAGTGCAGTTTTGCTAGTGACAGTAGGTGTGAATTCAGCGAGAAGACGGTGTGTCAGGTTTCCTGACCCTGCAGCTCTGGGGAGACTTCTGTTCTGCAAGCTCACTGCTACCCAGGAGCACTTTGCAAAATATTGTTACTTTTCACCAGAGCAGCTTGTTTCCGCCACGTGGAGGTTTGTTTCTGCCGCATGGAGGCACTGATGATACTGTGCAGTCATGAGTACCTGCTGAGAATATACATGAAGCCCAGTTTGGCTGAATGTGATAAAAATCATAGTGTGAATATTCCTTTGCTCAGTGTTCCGAGTAACCTTTTCCCTCTTTCCAGTGTTCAGCTGGGAGAACTCCGTTTTTCTTTTAATTTGGTAAGGGGTTTTTTGGGGGTTTTTTTTGAGGTCAGTGTAGCAAGTGCTTTGCTGGCTTTTCATCTTTCATTACCATCTTCTCTAAACGCTCCTTCTTCCCCTCTATAAATGAAGCTCCACCAAAACAGTGTCTCAAGTATGCATTTATGTCTGTTCCAAAGAAATGCATCTATGCACTTAGGTCCCAGCTTTCCCTGTATATGGCTTCGATTTGAGCAGCTTTTCCTACTGGTTTTCCAGCTTTAACCAAGCTTCTGACACTTGCCCCAGTGGAGGGCAGCAGCATCAGTGAGACTGATTAAACAACAGTGTTAACAGCACTAAGGAGAAAATAGAACAACAACTGACAAGGGTTGTTGCCTTTCTGTAGGTTTTTCTTACTCCGCAGCCCACAAGCACCTTTTAGAGGAGTGCATCCTAAACGACTTATCTTGTGCTGGGCCACAGCAGTGCTTAGAGGCATCTACCTCTGAGGAGGCACCAGCAGGGCCATCACAAATGTGGAGCCATCACTTATACCAGTTTTTCAGAAAGTACTACAGGTGGATTTTCTGCCTGCACAGAGGGCAGTTGGCCAAGATCTTACGATTAACTGTATTTCTTCGAAAGAGGAGGATCTGAGCTAGCCCAGCCAGAATTTATTCCCCTAACATTGCAATGATACTAACAATAGATCCCAAATCGAATGAAATCAAACGTTCTGTCTACTAGTAGTAGCATCTTTGGTTTCATTTAATTTGAGGCGATAAGCAGGAAGAAACTGAACACATTGAGAAACCGTTAGGTTTTCCCACCCATGGTGTCACTTCAGAGATACAGTTGATAGGTGTTGTAACCATTAAGATATATTACTTCTTGTATGTGGCCTCTGATCTTCTCTGTGCTGTGCTGCATAGAGAATAATCCATTGCCCAGGCTGCAGATTATTCCTCTGTCTGCAGTTCCACCTTATTTATGTGCAAAACTGCATGTTCAGACAGTCTGTTTTTTCCTTCCCTGTTAAATAGATCTGCTGCTGCCTTCTTTTCTTTCCCCAATAAAGAAACATAGTTAGGACTAATGTTTTGTTTATTTTTAAAGTTTCCTTTGACTGTGGCTGGAAAAATTAACACACACTCCCTTTGGACAAAACTACTTTTTCTCAGGATGACTGCCTCGTCTTCTCAATGGGCTGAGGCTATGAGTTGTTTGTTTGAAGCACCAGAAACTGGGTGCAGGCTCCTGTCAGTGGCAGTGATGGAAAGCCTAGCCAGGAAAAACAAGTGGGTGGCCTCATTCCTTTTGAGAACAATGGGAAACAGCATCCATTTCTGGGTGAAGCAAGAGCTTGCTGTGAAGCAGACAAATGCTGGATGTGCAGTACCATGATGCTGAAAAAAAGACCTTTCCTCAGGGAAAGTGAGTTGCAGAAATTGCCTGAGTCTAGTCAGAATTGCCCTACTCTAAAAAAAGTCTGATTTGATACAGCCTCTGCATAACATCCTGCAAGTTGTAACAGAAAGGGTGGTATAAACAACATTCCACTGCATGTTGTGCCAGGCAGAACAATACAATGTATGTCAGGCCTCTAAATTTCATCAAAATTTTGAGCAATATCACCTTAGAAGCTAACTAACTTTGTGAGTGATTGTGAGTTTACACACTTTTTTCTGTGTACGAACTGTGGCAAGTGATACGAGACTGAACTGAAATTGTCATATGTAAGTCAGGGCATCAGACGAAGTGTAAAATTTCATTTTACCTGTAAAACTGAGAAGGCTCCTTTACACTAGTGCTGCTTGGTGTTTTTTTTCTTAAGCTTGAAAATTGCCTCTTAAAAACAAAACAGCTGCCTTTTCCTGGTGAGATTGAGGAAAACTGAGAGGTTGTTGCAGGTGGGGGGAGCTGGATCCCACCGAACTCCTCTGCCCCAGTGCTGCACTGGCCAAGTGGTTGGATGCAGGGGGCTGCTTTGCGCTGATTTCCTTTTACCCAATTATGCTTTGTGGGATGTTCAACCCAAGGAACATGGCTGAACGAAAGAGGAAGCCCAAGTTTTCCAAGGAAGAACTGGACATTCTGGTCACTGAGGTGACCCGAAATGAAGCCATGCTGTTTGGGAGGGAGACAATGCGTCTATCCCATGCCGACAGGGACAAGATCTGGGAAGGCATAGCCAGGCAGATCACATCAGTCAGCCAGGTCCCCAGATCTGTAAAAGACATTAAACACAGATGGGACGACATGAAGAGAAGGACCAAGGACAAACTGGCATTCATGCAGAGGTCCCTCTCCAGCCCTGGCAGCATGGGGCAGCCCTCGGCCATCGTCCTGACCGCCCACGAGAGAGCCATCCAGTCGACACTGCGTTCATCCCACCAGATGCACGGTTTCCAGAGAGCGGATCTGGACGTGGTTGACAGCCTGTCAACAAGCTGTAAGTATCATTGCCTTAACACCTCTTTGCCTTATGCTTGGATACCTCAGTTTGACACCATAAGAGCATTGTGTGTTGTGTGAGATGCTGGGTTGCCTGTCAAGACAGGTCTTACTGCTGTGGTTGGTTTCAAGACAGCCTGCTCTGGTGGTTGTGGGGTGTTGAAGTGGATTGTTTCCAAGTTAAGATCATCTTCTTTATCTGTTTATCTAGTTCTTTTCTATACTGTCTTCTAAGGGTAGATGATGGATTATAAATCTGACCTAATCCTACAAGTGAGGGAGCATCTGTAGTTGAAGTGCAACTACCTCCAGTCTGTGGGGAAAATGCTTGTAATGGATTAGGGGATCTTCACTGTGATAAACCAGCAATGTTATCAAGCTGGGGGTCATCTGCCAGTCACTAATGGATCACTTCCAAAAGGACTGTTGGGAGGTCTCAGTGATCACTGGCTTTCGTTGCTCTGAGGCCGGGCCACTTATGATTTCTCATTAGTGGTCTGAAGGATCAACATAAATGCTATGAAAAAGATAGATGATAACAACTGTTTCTTCACTGGTTTTAAAGGAATTGCTGGCCCTGCTTTTGAAGTTATCTTCTTCCACCACAATTCTCAGACACCTTCCAGCGCTAAACCACAAACTGCTTTTGCAAGTTCTTCCCATAGCTGTGTACACACAGGTTTTCGTCATGGAGGTGCAGCTTCTTGGTCTGTTAGCTTTTAGGGATACAAAGGAGAGAAAGGGGATAACTTCTTGGGAAGTGAGTCAACTAACACCTCATGAGCAGCACTGTCCTACCACATTAGATCTGATCTCATATTTGTAGTAGTGTTGTTAGTGGAAAAGCAAGGACAAAAATCTTCAAGAACTTAAAAAGTGGGAATTGGTCATTCTTTACATCTGTCTTGGAAGCCAGTGGCACTTTGCAACAAGTGAAGTCTTGTCTCTTCTTACTCTTGATATGCCTGTACTTGTAAACTGGCACATCACTATATATTTATCAGACTAATGAGAACTTTCCCCTACTGTTTTGCTTTGGTTTTGATTTTGCATCAAGTATACTTACCTGATTAACATAGGGTGCTGTTGCTGCTACGCCTGACTCCCTCATTGTCTTAGTGATATCAAGCTATGTAGTGGCTTTGCAGTACACACTTTGTGAGCAGCAGATACTACATCTATGCTTTTCTCAGTGCAGGGATTGTAAGAAATGACACAGGAGCAGAATTTTTGCATGAGGGCTTTGTGTCCCTCCAAAATACTGGAGTGTGCTAGCTACTTATGGTTTTGGGGAAAGGGAGTCATTGCTGCTGTCTGAAATGGATTTATATTCTAGTAACAAACGATGCTGTGTACAGGATACCATAATAGCTTGGGTTCATCCACTCTTCCAGCTTCTTATGGCTAAGCTTATCACCCAGATGCTAACGTTGCAGCACTTGCATGTTGAGTTACGCATTGGAAACTACAGGCTTGTCTGAAATGGTAAACTGAGGGGAGGGGAAAACCCTTTTAACATGTTCTTTGAGATACCCTGAAACAGAAACCAGAGTTGTGAGGGATTTCACACTAATAATTCATGCTTCCTCTTCTATTTAAGCTGGTGAAGATGAAGAGATGCCAGGCACTTCTCAGGAACAACACTTCGCTTCGCTGCAGAGGGCTGGTGCAGGAGTCAATCATCTCTCCGGGCCCTCCTTCCTCCGCACTTCTTCCTCATCAGAGCACTTGGAAGCTAGCAGCCAAAGGCAGGAACTGCACTGTCCATCCCCACGCACCACCTCGTCCTGCAGACCCCCGCACCCCCGCACAAGGAACCCACCCCTCTCCAGCTTCGATCGCCAGCTTCTCCATTCCCATGCTCAGCAAACAGACATGTTTGGGCAGTTCTGCCAGGAGCTGGTGGCCATTCATAGGGACATGGCAGACAGCATGCATGCCGTCAGTCAGAGGATGGCTGACCTCACCAGTCAGGTCAGCCAGATGTGTCAAACACTAACAGAAATACGTAATGGGGTCCAGGCTCTCCATAGGACACAAGATCCTAGTGTCATGCAAGGGTCTTGTCAACAAGACACTTGCCCTAAACAGCCCTCAGAACCTAGTTCAGCGTCTAACCAAAACCCTCTAAAACAGATGACTCCTGCACGGACTACCAGATCACAAAAGAGAAAACATTTTTAGTCTATGTCATATAAAGTAAAGAAGGGTACTCCTTCCTGAGCTGCTGCATGCTCACATGGCTTCTCTATGTGTATCAGTACTCTGTGGGGAAGGTAAACAGCTGACCCAACCCATCCACCCCCCTGCCAGCTGTATGAATTATGGCAGCTAAATAATAGGACTTTCCCTCTGCAATGGCAAAGAGGAATCTTGGAATGTAGGATGTCTTTCTATTCATAGAGACTGGGAGTTTTCACTGACTTCCCCATGCTTTAAATGCTCTATAAACTGCGATACAATAGGAATCATTATCTGAATCTCTTCCCATACCTGTGAAATGTTATTTATAGTGACAACATGCTACAGAGCTCCCTTTGCAATTGACTAACAAATTTACCCTACTACTGCCTTCCCATCATTTTCCTGAAAATTAGTATAGGCAATATGTGCAGAAATATAGCCTTATAACTCTAAAGACACTTGCTGCTCATTCTTTTATTGTGCATTCAGCAATAGTGAGCAATCCAGGGTTTACTGTGACATATACACAGTTTTGGGGAGAGGGGTTTAAAAGAGCTTTTGCAGAGAAGTGAAAAAATCATGATGTTGAGGACAGGTCTGAGCATGGTGGTTTTAGACTTCTGAGAAGGGCTGTGATGGCATGGGCCTGGATCCTGCAGTAGCACATCCACTTATATTAAAGAATTAAAATTTTGTTTGCTCAGGTCTGAAACCCCTACCTACCCTTCACAGTTGCAGTTAAAATACAATTATTTCATAATATGACAACATTTAAAGAGAATTGTATCATATTATTTTCTTGCATGTTGCAATCTTCAGTTTTGAATCACCTCACCCTCTTCAGAACGTGAAAGACTGAACAGAAACAACAAAAGATATAGGGCCTGCTTCTGACCTTAAGAACAGTTTGGTTTTGTTTCATTGTAATTCTGTCAGCTTCAGTACAGTTACTCTGCACTTAGTGTTATTTAGCATGGGATCTGTTCTGTGTTCTCCTATTGTGAAGAGTTTACAGTCTAAATTCACAGCTACATAGATTAAAATCTTAGACGTGTTGGTTTTGTACTGCTTTCTTTCCCCATAGAGATGCAAGAAAGGACTGTGTTACAACATTTGAATTGTTTAGTGCTGTGTGAGGTTCCCATGTACAACCCTGATTCTGGAACTAGGCTTTAATAGTGTCACCTCAGGTGGTGATAATGTATGTGGTAGCTCTTTTATAACATGTCTGTTTTCTCCTTGATTTGCACATCTGCATCTACCATGCTGCCCCCATTTCTGGAAAAATCTGGATCATTATCATGATCAGCAGGGAAAAGGGCCAAGGTGTTAACCACACACAGCACACCACTGCTCTCCAGGCTGTCCTGTTGTTTTTGGAGGCAGGTTGCAGGAAGCTATTCCAGTTAATATGGATGAGCATCATCATGCCATGGCTGGGCTAGAAACTTGGCTAAAAATTTACAGAAACTTCAGTGGGAATTGAACATAGGCAGCATGGTAAAGCAGAAGAATGGCTTGTTTTGTGTGATCTTCAGGGATCTTCTCTAGTCTGTCTGACCTGTCCTTTGAAAGTATAGTGCACTAGCTTCTCTTCTGGAAAGATCATTGTATATCTGTTGTGTCAGGCATACTTGACCTGCTTTTCCTTTTTTTTTTCTAGATGTTCTGTAATTTTAATTCAAGTAATTTATTTTTAGTGGTGCAGTAAAAGGTCCTTGCTCAAGGAAGCAGTGGTCTGGCTAGGAGAAAAGCCTCGTTTCTGGGGAATCACTTGACTGGTTTCACGCAGAGGATGTTCCTTGTAGTGCTGGTGCCAGACCGGGGCAGAACTTGCTCACCTTCCTCTGAGGATGTCCTTTTACTTCTGTTGTACCATCTGTATTCTACAAAAGTCACAGTCTCTCTTCAGATGAAAGAGAGATTGGGAAATCTGGCAGAAGTGGATCTAATTTATGAATCAGAGTGAACTGAGAAAAGGTGATAAGCTTTAAAGGCTTTCTGGGTCGATATAATGCTGCTACTATATATTAAAAGTGGTATTTTATATTTTTATAATATTTGGTCTCTGCTGATGTTCTCCCATGGGTATACTGATAAGATTAGATCCTCTGATGTTGTCCAGGGGGATCTTTTCTGGGAACCCTTGGATCTGCAGGGAAGGAGACTCCTGCAGGTGCTGGGCACTGGAGGAAGTTAGCATCATTGCTGCCATCCAATTGCCCACACAGATTGTGTTAAGAGAGAGAATCCTGGTGAAGGATGCACAACTCTCAATACAAACCCCGAAAGGCTGGGTACTGGTCAGGAGAAAGGACTTTTTACTGTAGACTGCATGATATCTCCCCCAGTTTCCTCTGTGGACTATTACAGATCGGTCCAGATCAGGGGACGTATCTCCTGCCCTGTGTAGACCCCTCGGTGGAGTGGCTTTTCTGTACTGGCTCGCAAAGGATACTTCCTCCTGCACCCATCATGTTAACTGGCTGTTGAAGTAAGTGCCTGCATCAAAGCAAACTGCTGTGCTCAACCCCAGTATCTCCATGTCTTGTACATGCTGAAAAAATTCTCTTTTTAAAAGTATTTTTGTTAAGAATGCAATAAATATATAACACTTTTAACATGGCTGCTGTTGAGTCATTTGTTTCTCTCATACAATTTTTGCCTGAGCTGGTAACAAACCTGTCACGGATGTGGGTCTCCTGGAGACACTCAGCATCAGAGTGCTGAGGCAGGGTCTGTGGGTATGGCATCTCGGGGCACCAGTCTGGGCTGCTCTCTTGCGTGGGATCTCCTGCCCTGGCTCTGTGCCTGATGTTGATTTTGGAAAGGCCAGTGGCCTGTTCCCTGCAATGCTCTACTCTGTCTGTCAGGGTGACATCAGAGCACCCCCGGGGCCAGATGGAAGGTAAGCAACGGAGTGGGTAGGAGGGAGGCATGAGGCAAGGCCAGGGGGATAGCAGAGGGGAGGAGGATAAAAGCTTGAGCCTTCCTCCAGCTGAAAATGTCCCCTTCCTCTTTGCTGTCTCTTCTGGAGGGTCGTCTGTTCTCCTCCTGAGAGGAATGGTCCCAGCTGCCAAAAAATACCTTGACATTTTTCTGGGCATGCTCACTTGACCATCCCAAAATGTGGCAATTTGGTGTCCTGAGTGGGCTGTGGCTTAGAAAAAAGGGCGATATGATGTTTATTTGCTGCTAGCTAGAAAGTCTATGAGAAAGGTGGTCCTGCAGAGCAAGGAGCTGTGCCTCCAACAGTGATGGGGTTGATTGAAACCCCAATAGCTACAGCTGGGTTATAACTGGTCTCCATTGGTACAATGGCTGGTCCTGAGTAGCCTGGGCAGGACATGAAATTACCTATTTGTGGCTGGTAGCAATGCATCTTTGTAGGACCAGGTGCAGCTGAGGGTGGCTGGATCTGTCCTGGGAGCAGTATGACCCCAGTCCTCCTCTGAGGATCATGGTCCCTTGGGAAAGCTGCTATGCAAGCAGGGCTGTGCCCATCTGTGTGCCCATCTGTGGGTCAGCCTAACCATGCCTCTCCTGGGCATCCAAACCAAAGTAGCCTCCTTGCCTCAATCCAGACTGAGTATTTGGCATTGGGAGGGGAACTGGGTACTTTCCAGCCTTCACAGGAAGGGTTGGGTTGTTCAGGATGTGAGCACTTTGGCTTCGGGACATGTGTCAGAGAAGGTAGATCCTGCAGTCTCTCCTCAGCAGGCAGTTTGTGTCCCCTGTTCACCAGGCAGGCTGCCCTTTTGTGGAATGACTTTCTCCATCCTTGGAAAGCACCTGTGGTGTGCAGCGGCACTAGGTGTCTTAGACCAATATGAGGTTTATGCAGTCCTTTGTAACCTGCATCTTGAGCTTCTGGGGACACTGGAGCCTGGGGCTGGGCAGCACTGGGTTGTTTGTGTGGATGATCTCATCCCATTTACCTTACCTGAGGGAAGTATCACAGGTGGAAAGCTTCCTCTCCGGGAGGGTAAACCACTTACTAGCTGGGAGCAGCTGTGGGGAAACATGTTTGTGACTGGATTATTCCACAACTCTCTGTTAAGGGCTCTTGGTGAAATTGGCAGGGCTGGTGGCTGCAGGAGGCTGGATGGGAGTGAGTGGCCAGGCAGCGTGCTGCAGGGTTGCAGCAGTTCACCAGCTCGTACCCTCCAGACTGCGCTCTCCTCCCAGCTCCCCACTGCTCCAGGAAGTGGCCAGAGCTTCCGAACACAGGCAGCAGAGCTGAAGGACGCTCTCAGGCAGAAACTTGGAGGGCTGTAGAGGCAGAAGGAGAGCGATGAATAGGAAAAGCATGCTCATGCTTAACAAAATACTTAATAATAAAAGCGAGCCCCGGTGGGAATAGATAACCAGACTCTCCCCTTCCTGTTCAAAGTTGTATTTTAGGGAGTTTTCTAAATCTCACTGTCAAATGCAGTTTTCTGTGACTGCACCGGACCATCCTGGCACTGCTCAGTGAATTCCTCAGTGCCACTGGCTGTGGGGGTGTGAGTCCTGTATGTTGTGTTAAGGATCTCTGAGTGACTTCTGGTTGGTAAATCTTTGCAGGTAGCCAGGCTCCTTTACAGGGGCACCCTGATCTTGTCACTGTACTGTTGTGGACAGTGGGATGCTAGGAAGCATCCTGACATTTTGCTTGGACTGGGGAGAGCATCCTCTAGGATCTCCTGTACTGCAGGGCATCAAACTGACTGCAGCACATTGGTATACTTCAAGGGCTGTGTATCTCATGGCTGTCTGAATGCCTGATCCGCCTTTTGATGAGTGATCACTAACACCCAGAAGAAATAACCTGGCAGCTGTGTGCCATTGCAGGGCCTCCTTCCCACTGTGCTGGTCCAGGTCTTTCTTCCTTTTCAAATACACAAACTGGTAGTTTAAAAGTTATTTGGTTTTGTGACCAAAAGTAAAAGAAGGGTTAATAAAAGCCAATTTTGGCAGTGCCAGAGTCTACTGTTTAAAAAATTGCCGAAAATGGCAGAGAATCCTGGGTAGCACACATTAGGAAAAATACAACTGCTTGCAGGCACATGGACAATTGCTTAACATTAAAACCGGAATTGCTGGACTCTCGGGCAGTCTGTTCTATGTGTTTTGTGGGAAGTTTCACCAAGTTTGTGACCTTATGTATATGTGGGTTAGTGTGATCACGTGCAGGTGGGCTTGCGTCTTAATTTGTGCATTCACATGGCTGGAGAAGGGAAGAATATGCAAGGAAACTTTGGCAGATTTCTTAAGCCAAAGAAATACCTATCTATATAAGGGAACTTGAGCAAGGACTAGTAGCAGCAGATGTCAGAGGAGCCATATGCCACTTGCCTTCATTAATGTTGCTGCATCAGGGAGCACTGAATAACAGGCGAATGGCATAAGAAAAGAATAAGCTCTATCTATGAACCGTTCAGGTGTGCTTTGGGGTCTGTACATGCCATGATGGGTCCTCCTCATGGTCCTGGGTAGGTGTTGTGAGCACATGCTGGTGGCAGCTGGAGCCAGTATTACCAAGCCTTTTTTATGTCCTCTAGTAGGAACATTAGTAGTGTGAGAGCAAATAATATGACCCTAGTGATAGGTCTCTGTCTTAGCAGGTTTCTTGGAGTGGGAATAAATACATTTTGCTGAGCTGAAAACTAGCTGTTTTAAATCAGGAAAATAAATCCCATGCCCAGAAAGTGATCTTTCTGTCAGCATTGCCAGGAGATCCCCACAATGTGGTGCTGGGGTTTCCACTTGCAGAGCTGTTTGTATTTTTATGTCACACCCTGCTGACCTCTCAACTGCAAAACCTTCCAGTACTGGAACATCCTTGGACTACCAGCACATGCCCCCATGCACATTAGGTATCCATGTTTCTGTCCTTAGAATCTCAGTTCTGCTTGTCTGAGAGGAGAGAAGCAAGGAAATCTGTTATCTACTAAAATGGAAGGCAGTGTTTTGGGGAAGTAGATAGGCAGAGGAACCCTGCCATATTCCAGATGTTCCTGAGAACAAGGAAGGAAGCCCTGGGATGTGAAGTGATGGTGGGGAGTCACAAAGTCCTTGTTTCCGTCACTAGACAAAGATACTTCTGCCTAGGAGAGTCTGTGTCACCCTTACTGGCAGATACCCCTTCAGGCTGGATATGCACTCTTGTCATCCCTTCCCCAGCAAGAAATTGACCCACTGGCTTTGTGCTCCCTAGGTATCCATCCTCATTGTTCTGTATCTCTGGGAATTTGCACACCATTGCTTATAATTCCATGCTTTCCAGTCTGGCTGTGTTGATGGCTCTCTCTGAAGGTCATTCTGGCTTCTTCATAGTTGTCATTCTGATACAAGGTGGGGCGCAGGAGAGAAGTTTGTGCTTCACACCTGCCTTGTCACCTTACCCTCAGGTACGTCGTCATCTCCCGGGAGGAGAGGGAGCAGAACCTGATGGCCTTTCAGCACAGCGAGAGGATTTACTTCCGTGCCTGCCGTGACATCCACCCTGGGGAGAGGCTGCGGGTGTGGTACAGTGAGGATTACATGAAGCGGTTGCATAGTATGTCCCAGGAGACTATCAACAGAAATTTCACAAGTGGTGAGTCCCTTCTGTTTCCATCCTCTCTCCTGATCCCCTTGGGCTGCCCCACTTGTTGGGCCAAGTGTGGTGGGTGAAGTAGGTGATGCACAGGCTGTGTGATGAGAGATGTATTTCTAGAAGCAGAGCATCTCTGGGTGAGAGCCTCCAGCTCTGCCTGGCATGGATGGATGGGTGTACAAGAAGAATAACATAACCAGTCATGGAGATCATGAAAGAAAGATTTATGCTGTGGTGTGTCATGTCATGTGTTGTGTTGTGTCATGTCATGTGTGTGCTATAAAGGCCTAATGCAACACTCAGGGATCACAGAGCACCCCTGTCACAAGACTTTCTGGCCTGAAGATTGCCAAGCTGCTGATCCTACAGACAGCTTTAGGTTTTTCCTCTGAGCAACCTATTTGAGAGAACTCCAGTTGGTTTCATGGGCCTATGAAAGATATTTCCTTTGTGTGTTTGTATGTCCATTTTCCTCGTTTAATTTATCTCCTCTTTCTTCAGAAAGATAATTTGGGATCAGCGCGACATCAGCTAGAGACTCCTTAGTCTCACAACCTTAGAGTGTATGTACAACGTACAGGAGGCTTTGTAATTATCAGACTGTTTCTTCCTTGGATAGAAATTGTTATCTTATCTAAAGAGTAGCAGTGTTGGAACAAACCCAGCAGTCCTTTGGGCCAACATATTGTCAGCAATACAAGAAGCTTTAGAGGAAAGCAGAAATTTTTAATGCACCTGTTCATCTATACAATGCTGATACCTGAAGTTAATTAGGAGCATTTCTTTCTAGGCTAGATGCAGAATGGCAGGTCCTCAGAGGGGCAGCCACACTAAATATAACTTTGTAATTAAGATTCCCGTGTATATTATTACACAGCTGCTGTTGCTGCCTTGACTTGGTAAAAGGTGTCTCCTCTTCAGTAATGGGGTGGACAAGATGTTCGAAAAAGTTGGTTATCTCTATCGCCTTAGGGTTATTATGCACTTGCAGTGTTACATCTTGGTGGCTGTACTTGAGCAATTCCCACTTCTGAATGAACATCGTTATGAATTTGCTTTTTTGTATTAATGAACATCGCTGAGTGATTAGGTACAGCTTCAGTGATTTTGCTGCAATAACATGCACACATTAGTCATCCAAATGGCTTAGTACTTTCTGAAAGTACAACAAGACAGTCTGTGCCCTTGGACCAGCTGCTGTAGAGGGGCACCAATGCTATGAGCTATTGCCCTACCATACAGACATGCCTTTAGTCATGGTTTGTCATGGTGTGGTGGTTTGTGTGAGCTGAAATGGTAACTCACAGCCTGCTCTGTGCTACAAGTGCAGTGAGGATCTGCCTCTGGACTCGTCAGGACCTGCCGTAGCCTTACACATCCTCAGGCAGAACTCCATGTGGCTGTGGAGACCATTCCAGAAATGTCTTGTTGACCTCATCCTGCTACAAGCTGAGCTCAGCCTGTGTTCACAAGAGGGGCGCAGAGATGTTGTTAAAATGGGGCATCACTCGGGCCATTTCTAGACTTGTGAGACATCAAAGCCTCAACTGGGAGGGCACTGGGAGGTGGTCAGGAAGCAGCACAAAAATTTGTTGAGTTACTTTCTGTTTAAAAGATTTCAAATCCCCTGCAGATGAACCTGTCAAATGAAGTGAAGTGGCACACTTTATTAACTCACAGAAAAATGTCATGGTTCCTGGGTTTCGTTTCTGTAGATAGTTTCTGATTCGCCTCATCATTAGAGCTGAGACTACTATTATGAGGGATTGTCTTGTGATTTTTAGCTTTTCCATAGGGCTGAAGCACTCGGCTGGTTGGGGAAAAAATCACCAAGAAAGAAGAATTCGTTCTCTAAATCCCTACCTCTGACAATAGTTGTTATAGTCTGTAACAGGGAAAATACTAAGACAGAGACTCAAAGCTTTGTCCATAGAAATTCTCATCAGTGTGTTGAAAATGAGATCTGTTGTTATGGATTCACTAAAAGAGTGGCTGGGATTCCCAGCCAGCATCCAAACTCAGTGCAAAATCCCATCCATTCAGACCAGCCCTTTTTACAGTGCCTTACTCTAACTGTTTCAAGTCTTGCATCTTTTCTGCATTCTTAGCATTGCTCTCCTTAGAGAGGGAATGGTAGCTTTTGCTCCATAACTCTTATGAAAGCATGAATACACTTTAAAAGCAAACAAAATCAAAAATCAGCATAAAGCAGCGTCTTGTTTGGGAAGCCTTCAATGCTTGAAGTTATTTACAAGATAGAAGAATGATGGAAATTGAGCCAAACCTATCGTCTTTTGAATTTTCAGGTAAGGAAATCTGGCTATTCCCTTTATTTTAAGCAATTAATAATTTGTATGAGGTTGCTTTTATTTTTTTTTTCCTATTACTGAATGGTCATACTCTCAGACTCCACCGGGACAAGCTACATGTCCCATCCTTGGCGGGCATTCACCCGTTGTAGCTCTGTTGACAATGAGTACCTTAGGTTTTAAGAGTGCAAGTTATTTTTACTCCTTTACATTTGCATTTCTGGAGCAGCCTCCAAACTGAATGAGAGTAAAGGGGCTTGCAAACTTTGTGCCATGGCGTGCACAGACGCTGGGGTTGTCATGAAATGGTGTAAATCTCTCACTGCACTGCTGTACACTTGATACCTTTTACCAAGTCAAAACAGGCACAGGACTTCCAGCCAGCCAAAATGGTACTTAGGCTCTGGGTATTAGGTTCCACTATTATCAGTCATTCACTTCATAGTCCTCTTCCAGCACAGGTTGGTTACACCTTTAGGTTAAACAAGCTGCCTGTAGTTTCTCTTCTCTTTAAAGTGTGTGGGTTCTACTCTGCTGTGGCTACCCAGGACTGTCTCTGTTTTTGCAGACATGCCCATTAGCAGGGCTTCTCCTCTTGCAAGCCTCAGTTTCCACTGAGTTGTGTTGGTTCCCTGGCTTGTAACCCAACATGCAGACCTGCAAAGATCCAGTCTGCCTTTTTGTTCTTTTTTTGTTTGAGTTTTAGATTGAGGGATGTTGCTCGGTTCCCAGTGATAATCCCCACACCCCATTTTCCTTTCTAGGAGACAAAAAGTTACAGAGTGAAAAGTCAGAAAAGAACATAGAAAATCAAGAGGATGCAAGGGGGCCACTCCACTTCACCTTAAAGCAAGGGAAGAGCCCCTACAAGCGCAGCTGTGATGAGGGAGAATCCCACCCCCATACAAAGAAAAAAAAGATTGACCTCATCTTCAAAGACGTCCTGGAGGCTTCTTTGGAGTCTGCCAAGTTTGATGAGAACCAGTTAGCAACAAGTACACCACTTGCCATCAGAAAAGCATCTAAATACCAGGCTGAAGACATCTTTGAGCAGTGTGGCGGTGCCATGCAGCACAGCTCCCTGAGCCTCAGCAGAAACCAGAGCGAAGGGGAATGGAAGGTCCCCCACAGTTCCTCTTTCATCTCAGCCAAGGAGGTGGGCATCCTTGAAGATGAGGAAGAAGAGCCCCTGTCACTCAAAGCAGACAGCCCAACTGAGTTGTCGCTGGCCTCTGCACAAGGCAACTCCCATGAAATTCCCAGCACATCCTTTTGCCCCAACTGCATCCGGTTGAAGAGGAAAATCCGGGAGCTACAGGCTGAGTTAGACATGCTGAGATCTGGGAAGTTACCTGAGCCACCCGTGTTACCGCCCCAGGTACCCGAGCTCCAAGAGTTCTCAGACCCCACAGGTAAGCCCTGCCAAGTTAGAGCATTCTCCAAACCCTGCCTAAGGAGAGTAGTGAGATGCCTGTGTGCTGTGTACCCATCTAAAGCATTTTGCTCTGAGTATTCAGGTGAACCTGTGGTTCCATGGAAGGTTCATTGTCAGGTTTTGTGACTGGGTGGGCCAGGAGCTGCCGCTGTGGGTGCAGTGGAAAACACTGTCTGGGAAAGACTCTGTATGACAACTTGCTCTATTTGTTGCCATTGTAATTGATAATACACTGTCAATAAAAAAGACATTCCATTGCAGACAGTTTGTTTGCTGTATTTTTGATGCATTCTCTTTTAGTGGAAGCCCCTCCACAATACCTCACATGCTACCAAGAAAATCTGAATGACTCTGTGGTAACACTGAAATGTGCTCTCTTTGTGTATGAAATGATGTCCTGCTGTGTCCCTTGTTGGAAAGCCCTCTGTTTCTTCCACTGCCTTAACACAACCATGTGTCCCTTTCTGAAGATACATTTCCTTTCCTCCAGGAACATGCTGTCAAGCAGCCAGGAGTCTTCAGTAAAGGGAACATTTGGGTCAAACAGTGTATTGTTCAAGTGGCCAGGATGTAGTGTCCTTTCTTGCTGTTCATTGTGGCATGTTGGAGACAAAGTTCATATGCAGAAATATTGACTTCTTTTCCTTTCTAAGCCATGATTCAAATTCTATCCATAATGTGTTGTGGGCAGGAGAGGGGAGGTTGTGTCCAGCTCATTGGGCAGTGCTCTACTGTCACCAATAGGATGCTTCTCTAGCTCAGTGACTTTGTAAATACCATATTTTTTTCCCTTTTTTTTATTTTTTTTGTTACAGCTTCAGAAAGCATCATCTCAGTTCCCACCATCATGGAGGACGATGACCAAGAGGTGGATTCTGCTGATGAATCAGTTTCCAATGACATGATTGCTGCTACAGATGAGCCTTCCAAGATGTCTTCTGCAACAGGCCGGAGGATACGGCGGTTCAAGCAAGAGTGGCTTAAAAAGTTTTGGTTTCTGCGGTACTCCCCAACGTTGAATGAAATGTGGTGCCATGTCTGTAGACAGTACACAGTGCAATCCTCTCGGACTTCAGCCTTCATCATTGGCTCAAAGCAGTTCAAGATACACACAATAAAGCTTCACAGCCAGAGCAACCTCCACAAGAAGTGCCTGCAGCTTTACAAGCTCAGGATGCACCCAGAGAAGACAGAAGAGATGTGCCGAAATATGACCCTGCTCTTCAATACAGCCTACCACTTGGCCCTAGAGGGCAGGCCCTACTATGACTTTCGGCCTCTAGCGGAACTACTGAGAAAGTGTGAACTCAAGGTGGTGGATCAGTACATGAATGAAGGAGACTGCCAAATCTTAATTCACCATATCGCCCGGGCTCTTCGAGAGGACCTGGTTGAACGCATCCGGCAGTCTCCCTTCCTCAGCATCATTCTGGATGGGCAGAGCGATGACTTGCTTGCAGACACGGTTGCGGTCTATGTGCAGTACACGAGCAGCGATGGGCCTCCGGCAACTGAATTCCTGTCCCTTCAGGAGCTGGGCTTTTCTACAACAGACAGTTACCTCCAAGCATTAGACCGGGCTTTTTCCAGCCTGGGAATACGATTGCAGGATGAGAAGCCAACTGTTGGCTTGGGAGTTGATGGTGCTAACATTACTGCCAGCCTCAGAGCCAACTTGTTCATGACAATCAGAAAGACCTTGCCCTGGCTTCTCTGCCTGCCCTTTATGGTGCATAGACCCCACTTGGAAATTCTGGATGCCATCAGTGGGAAGGAACTACCGTGTTTGGAGGAGCTGGAAAATAATTTGAAGCAGCTGCTCAGTTTTTACCGTTATTCTCCCCGACTCATGTGCGAGTTGAGAGTCACTGCTGCCACTCTGTGTGAGGAAACTGAGTTCTTGGGGGACATTCGAGCAGTGAAGTGGATCATCGGGGAGCAGAATGTGCTCAATGCTCTAATCAAGGATTACCTTGAGGTTGTGGCCCATCTCAAAGATGTCAGTGGCCAGACCCAAAGGGCAGATGCTTCTGCCATTGCCTTGGCCCTCCTGCAGTTCCTGATGGACTACCAGTCAATTAAACTCATCTACTTCCTGCTGGATGTGATTGCTGTGCTTTCACGCCTTGCCTACGTCTTCCAAGGGGAGTACCTTCTTGTGTCGCAGGTGGATGATAAAATCGAGGAGGCCATCCAGGAGATCAGCCGGCTAGCAGACTCACCTGGGGAGTACTTGCAGGAGTTTGAGGAAAACTTCCGTGAAAGCTTTAATGGCATTGCTGTGAAAAACCTACGGGTGGCTGAAGCCAAATTCCAGTCAATCAGAGAAAAGATCTGTCAAAAGACCCAGGTGATCCTGGCCCAAAGGTTTGATTCCCGCAGCCGGACATTTGTGAAGGCCTGTCAGGTATTTGACCTTGCAGCTTGGCCCAGAAGCACTGATGAGCTCATGAGCTATGGGAAGGAGGATATGGTACAAATATTTGAACACCTGGAGACAGTCCCATCATTTTCCAGAGAGGTTTGCAGAGAGGGGATGGACACCCGAGGGAGTCTGCTGATGGAGTGGCGAGAACTCAAGGTGGATTATTATACCAAAAATGGTTTTAAAGACTTGCTTAGTCACATTTGTAAATACAAACAGAGATTTCCCCTCCTAAATAAAATAGTTCAGATCCTCAAAGTCCTTCCCACCTCTTCGGCCTGCTGTGAGAAGGGGCGCACTGCCCTGCAGAGAGTGCGCAAGAACAACCGCTCTCGGCTCACGCTGGAGCAGCTCAGTGATCTGTTGACAATTGCTGTTAACGGGCCACCCATTGCCAACTTTGATTGCAAAAGGGCACTAGATAGTTGGTTTGAGGAGAAGTCCGGTAATAGTTATGCGCTGTCAGCAGAAATGCTGAGCAGGATGTCATCTCTTGATCAGAAGCCAATGTTGCAGAGCATGGACCATGGCTCTGAGTTTTACCCTGATATTTAGGAAGGAATGCCTCAGATCACAAAACAGTTGAATAATTTTTTAATCTATACTCTAAACTTTGATATATTATATAAAATATATATATTATCTATATTAAGGAAAAACCCACACTGAAAATTTAAAAGTTAGACGATGTGCGTCTGATAGAAGCTAAGCAGAATTTTAAAGATTGAGACAATGTTTAGACATTTACTGGTGTCTCCAACCATGGCAGCTGCAATGTAGGTGGCAACATTTCATTCTTCAGAAGCGTGTGCTGGGGCCATACTCTACATGTTCAAACTTAACAATCTATAAGCTACACAACGGGTCTTTGTCAGCCTCATCCTCCTGGTGGTTTCCTTTGTATGTGTGTTGTCAGTTTGTTGGGTTTTGGGTTTGGTTTTGTTTTGGGGTTGTTTGTTTATTTGTTTGTTTTCCCCTCAGTTTTAATCTCTGCCTCTCCTTCCATTGTTCAGTCCAGTTATTGAGCCATTTGAGCCTTTTGTTGGCAACCATCACATTTCTGATTTCCGACAGAGCATCCCGTGTGTTTATGTTGCCCTAAGCTTCCCAGCTCCACCCAGTTCTCTTCAGTTGAATGGAAGCTTTTTTTGCTCAAGAGATTACTGGCGGGAGGGAAGAGCTGAGGGCATGATTTTGGGTTTTTATTCTGACTTAGAAACAAATGCCTCCACTAAACTGTGATGTCCCTTTCTCAGTTCTCTCTACCTTTGGGCTGTAGAGTAATACTTGGCTTTCAGCTCTGTTTATGATAACCATAATACCAGTCTATTATACATATATTATAACATGATGTCATGTGCAGACTATAAAATAGCAAAATAGAGAAGGCAGGGGGAAATTTTTGCATTTATATTTTTATATTGTATGAGATAAATATATATATATATATATATATATACAACTATTCATTCAAAACCAGGGCTGCTGTGGAAGCTAGACAGCCAATGAGTCGAGAGCCATCTCTGGGTGGAGATTCAAAGGCTTAAAAAATTATATTCTAATTTACATTATTTATACTATGTCTTTATAATCCTAGATTGTTGTGGGGTTTTTGTTTTGTTTTGTTTTGTTTTGTTTGGAATGACTGAAAGAAAAACCTGCTGCAGTTTGGTGGCAGGAGCTATCAATGCAAGATTATCTTGGATTATATTCATGTGATGATGTCCTACAAAGGTTCACGTATTCTCTTGTGACCAAGGTAACATGTTCCACAGCACAGCAGACTGATGACAGCAGGAAGAAGGGATGCTCCGCTTCTTCCTGCGAAATCTTTCTTCCTTTCTTGAAGGAATGTGGAGTCCAGCTGAAATATGAATGGGGGACTTGCACCTTCCATCACAAAGAGATTGTTCTGTGCGCTTGGGGCTCTTTTTTGTTTTATTCTTTTAAAGTAAACAAGCTCCAGGCATCCACACAATATCACTTCAGGTTAGAAAAGGAAAAAAAAAAGAATAAAAAAAGCAACAACCAACCAAAAAAAAAAAGAAAAACACAAACCACACAAACAAAAAAGGTGCAAAAACTCCACAGATGCTAGTGCCTTGCCCTGCTGATGTGGCATGGACAGCACCAACCTGACCAGACCATCATGGGAGTGAGACCTGTTGTCCAAAAGGTGTCCAAGCCAACATGTTCTCACTTCCCAGAGAGATGAGCTTTGTGCCAAGCTGTGGTGTTTGGAAACATGATGGTGGTATCAGCAACACTGAACCTTTCCTTTCTCCTGTTACCCCCCCTGCCCTTGGTCTTGGTGCTAAGATATCTCTAGAACCGTTGCTGCTAGATGATAGCTTTTCATTTATATAAAAATATATATATATATAATATTATTTTATTTTTTAAACGTTTTTGTTTGTTTTCAATGGAGATGTAGCATGTTTGGAACCGATCTCTCTCAGAGTCACTTTCACTGCCAGGGTTCACGCACTGTCTTCCCCGGGAAAACACACACTTCTACCTAGGTCTCACTCACCTCCTGCTAACCCCTTTGCCTTCAGTAGAACTTCACAGCCAGCACTGGGCAGAGGCATACAGCCAAGCCACTACGGACTGGTTCAGCTTTCACACCCCACAGGAAGAGCTAGACTGGTGTTGATCAGGGTTTTAGAAGCGTTTGCCGCTGTCCCTGTAGGACTGAGGAGGGACTGAGCCTACCCAAAGCACTAGTGGTGGCCCATCCTTGTGCTCAGACTCTGCCTCCTTTTCTGTAAAATGAGGCCTTTTGGTCAGACAGTCCCAGTGGAGTAGAGTAGACCCTGTGAATACAGCAGTGAGGGCTGGTCAGGCAGCGTACCCTCTGTAGCACTTACTCCCTCTGCCTTACCTCTGACAGCATGTGCAGCCTGAGGGTAGCTCAGGCAGGAGGGGGCACCTGCACCAGCGCCACCCACCTTTTGCCAAAGTGCTGTCAAGGGTGTAGGCACTGAGTGCTTTTCCCTGTGGTCCTCATGGAAATGTCACAAGCTAGGTCAGGGCATCACACTGTCACAGCACAGGGACATCGATATGTAACACCTAGCAAGCAAAAAAATGGCTTTGTTTGCATTTTTTTCTGTTTTTCCCTATAAATGATGTGATAAAATTGACTCATTCATCCAGAGGAGTAAATATTAAACTGGAAACCCTCTGCCAGCTGTGCAGACTTGGACGGTTGTTTGCCTGATCATAATGTAGGGATCTTTCTACACAAGTTACTTGTAGCTCTCCGGGCCTGGTAAATAGGCTCTGCTCAGGGTGCTGCCACTAAGCTCATGGAACTGTTGCCTGTTGAGGAGACGGCAGGTTTCCTCCCTTTTTAAAATATAAGGAGATGCAAAAAGGTAAAAAAAAAAAAAGATTGCTGCTCCATTAGTTTCCGACCTGGAGATGGGCAAGGTGAGCATAGATCATAGAGTCCATAGGAACTCCGTTAGCTCTTTGTGGATGGAGTCGAAAAATCACCTGCCTTTCTGTTAGCAGCAGCAAAAGTTCCTTGGCACAGAACCCCATCAAAGTGCCTGGCCCACATGGAAGGAAGGGATACTTGAGAACAGACTCCAGACACCTTTGGAGACAGGAGTGCTCCCCCAGGGCTTGTGCTGAACTGCCTGAGGGGCCTGTTTACAACTCCTGATC
This sequence comes from Corapipo altera, assembly GCF_003945725.1. Lineage (NCBI taxonomy): Eukaryota > Metazoa > Chordata > Aves > Passeriformes > Pipridae > Corapipo > Corapipo altera. The sequence goes on along the minus strand of NW_020884885.1, from coordinate 10,697,843 downwards.
TGAACCTCCTTACTTTTGCCACTGGGGAGGAAATGGTGCCTTGCCTTCTTGGCAAGAGCTGCCAGAGGCCCTATTCTGAAATGATTCCTCCAATTTGTCACTCCTTTCCTTTGCTTCACTTGCAAATCCTGCTCTCGTCAGTGATACCTTTCATCGGCAGTTGTTATTCCTAATGGCAGAGTGAAATGTACAGCAGGTGGGATTTTTTCTCCAGGCAGTCAGCTGACACAGGGAAAGTGCTTGTTTCTTTAGCAAATAATTTGCTTACACCTGCAAGCAATGTCGGTAGGAAGCATGATTCCCTGCCACTGGATGTTGCAGATATTCATGATGGGAAAGGTCAGAGACCCCTTGCATTGGTGATGGGGAGAGACAAGAGGTTGGCAGAGCAACTGGCCTAGCCCAGGCCAGCTCCTTCAACACAGTTCCCTGTTATACCCCCGTCAGAAAATAATCCTGGCCTTTATCCTAGGCTAATGCAGGTGCTTTGCAAGCTTTCCCTCCAGGGTTACTTGCCTATCTCAGATCTCTAGCTCTTACTTTGATGGATATTCTTTGGATGGAAATATGCCAGCATGAGCAAGATAGGGAGCAATACTGATGCAAAATGCCCCTGGCTTACCAGTGCCCCCCAGACTTTCCTGGGAGCAGGTGCATTTCTGTGCCCTGTTTGCCTAGGCCTGTCCTGGTGTCAGTGAGGCCACGAGGCAGCAGCAGGCATAGGGAGGACACAGTGGAGCACAGGAGGGAGCCTCCTTGGCTTGGAGATCACCATGCATCAGGTTTAATCGATGCCTTTCCTGCTGTGCTGAGCGAGTGAGAGGAAATTGTTTTGAACGTGTTGCTCACAGCATCTTGAACTTGTTTCGCTGCAAAGACAGAAGGGTTCAGTTTTTCTCAAATGAGCTCTTTATTCTCTTCTTCCCCCTGCATCTTAGCTATGGCATCTGACTGTGAATAATGCACACTTCTCCAGACCCTTGGGTTTGTATTTCTAACCCATGGGATTTTTGGTTCCCAATTTCCCTTCCCCACTTTTTGCTCAGGCTCCTTGCCTCTTTTACCCTGCTGTGAAGCAGAAATCCGTGAAGCACATTCAGACATGTCCTTTTGCAGGGCTCGCCAGTGTCTGCAGGGGTCTGGGCCGTCCAGCCATGAGACTGACCTCAGCAGGGATAATCTTCACAAGAGACCAAAGCTGTTCCCATACCAGCAAAAGCACACAGGAGTTATGGTGGGTTGTGAGGGGACGCAGTGGGCAGGGTCCTGGTATGTCATCTGCCTTGGATCTTGAGCTGACTGCGGCAGTGTCCCCCTTGCTGGTCACACTTTTGCTGATGTGACTATTCAGACAGGATTAAGGCTTGGTCCATCTCTTTCTCACAGCACAAACTCAACCAGGTGGCCCGTGGGGTCTTTGGAGTTGCCCTCCTTTCTTATCTCATGAGGATTGCTGCTTGTTTGTTTGACCAGTGTATAAGACAGCCTAGACAGCCAGCTTGCGGATAAGCAGAAACAGCCTTTGCCTTTGCAGATTCCCCTCTCAGCCCTGTCAAAAGAGGTCTTAAAAGCAGAGAAATGGTACGTTGATCCCCCAGCCATTGTATACAATGCAGTAATGCCTATGCAATTCCTGTCTCCTTTGGAGACATGTATGATGTGTGTGCATGTAAGCTAGTGTATGTATACAGTACATATGCATATGGTCTATATATTGTATATACGCACATCCCAGTACATATACACACAGTACAAAAGATTAAAATCACATGCTTATATATCTATAAATAAAATCCTATATATTTATATATTTCTATGTTTTCGATAGATATAAAGATATAATATAGAGATAGACTCAACCACCCTTGTGTAAGGCTGGCCCTGTGTTCTAGCACAAGGCATATAACACTGAAGACTTTGGACTTTGAAATGGTTTTAGCCATACACTGAGGCCTACATTTACGTGTACAGCACTCTATGGAGAGGGGCTTTGCTGTATTTGGGGCAAGGGGTTTCCTTGCTGGCATGTTACCCAAGTGATAAATAAGGTTTGTTTAATAGAGGAATGTCTTGGTAGGGAAAAATGCTCGAGCGTCCTTGTCTTCTCACAAGTAAGCCTCTTGCTGAGGTCCTGTGTGTTCACACTTGGACAGATACATATCCCACCCTCATATACACTTTTGTCTCTCTGCATGGATGCATTTAACAACAGTGGGTGCTGGTGCTGTGGAAATGTGGCTTTCTGCTCTTCTGCCTGTTGTTCCTCAGTAGTTGGCCGGCACACTGCTAGGGACACCCTGCACTGGCCAGTGCTCACACAGCACACAGTGAGAGCGCGGGTTAACCTGGGGACGTTGGTCAGTGATACAGCCATGATGCCAGGATAAAGGCAGTAGGAGAGCAAAGGTGTTACTGAGCAGAGGGAAGGTTACTGCCACACAGTTGGACATGGCAGGGATGGTATATGGAGCTGGAGCAATACGAATGAGAAGGAACCATGAATTTGGAGCAATATGGATGGGAGTGTTTGATCCCCACTGGGGAGGCACATTCAGCTCTGTTGGGTCAGACTGACTGCTCCTTCAGGTCTCTCAGCTACTCCTCAGCTGGTGAGCAGCCTGCCTGGCTGGGGTCCCGGGGAGGTTTTCTGGAGGAAAGGGATTGATGTGATTGCGTGAAAGACATGGTCGGTGATGCATGTGTGCCTTCGGGCTCCAACACACAGCATATGGACCTTGCCAGGCTGAAGCACCGAAGGGTGCAGCCCTCTTCCCCTTCCCATGCAAAGAGTCACCTATTTTCCCATGACCAGCGTTTCCATGCTGGGATGGGGGTCGATCCAAACAATGGATCAACCTGGTGTCTTCCGATGCCTGTGGGATGGATAGCTGCCTCATCCCTCCATCCCTCCCTTCACACAGCTGCTTGTAGGCCACTGACCCTTCTGCATTCTGAAGCCTTTGGCTGACTCCAGAAAGGACCCGCAAGGTGCCTCTGGCCAGTCTCGCAGCTGGTGGTTACTCAGTGAACCGCTTCCCCACAAGGGTTGAAGGAGGAGGTTTGCCTTTGCAGCTCCATGCCAGGCCTGGCAACCACTGCACTCCTTACCATTTGTTTTGTTGACTTCAGTCTGGAGGAGGGTGAGTTGTAATTCTGACGTCCGAATGACTTGTTACACTGGTATTGCCTGAGCAGACACTGTGCAAGCTCCCCCCAAGCCCTGTCACACACCTCAGTGCCCTCTCCCAGGCCTCTCTCCTCCACACAACTGGTAATCCACCTCAGCCGCCCCTGCCTGGCGGCAGCTCCCCACTCTGCCACAGCCCCTCAGCTGTGCAGCACTGCGGGGATCTCCTCGGCACCTGTTCCTCACAAACCTCAGAGACAGTTTTCTCACTCCCAGCCCCCTCCTCAGATGCCACTGACACTCATGTAAGCTCAGCCGGTGGTGCTGCCGCCCGGCGAGGGGCTCCCATGCACTGCACCTCATGTCAAATAAGCTCGCTGGGCTACGTGGGGGAACCATGTCTCATATGCTGTAATGTCCCAAATGCTACAGGAGGGCTACAGAGTTTTCTGCCAGTCATGGCATCCTCATAGACTCACCCGACAGTTAGCAAAAATGCATTTCTACTTCCAGAAAACGAGGCTTTATCTCAAACCTCTCTGTATCCACATCCAAGCACAGCCCTGCTGAACTGTTTCAAGCGATCTCTCACCCACCCACTCACCTACCACACACACATATGAAATGAGAGAAAAATATCTAGACGTCTATTACTACATATGTATTAATATGTTAATATCACTCTTTTCGAGAACATTAAAATGTTATTACTTTACAGACTATGCTTTATAGTACCTGTGTGAAAGGACCTAGGACACTGGATACGAATAGAGCTATGTTGATATATCATAGTATGTACACGAGAACTTTCCTTTTGTCATATTATCCTTGTAATGTAAAATGATTGTTAATAAAAAAAATTAAATTTATCAAGTTGTCTTGCTAATTATTTAAATTGTTCTTGAAAGTTAATGTTATTTTCCCAGACCAAGGTTGTCTAAGCTGATGCACTCTCACTTCCCCAGCCCAGGATTGTAAGGAGCAGATCCAGTCCTAATTAATTGAGAAGGGTTAGTTGCAGCCCCTTGAGGTGCTGGTAGTTCTCCCTCCTGAGTGACTGGCTCCTTCACATGCTGAGTGTCACTGCAGCCCCTCAACATCCTCACCTCAGTGATCAGGTCCAAAATATCCTGTGATGGAGCTGCATCATTTCACCATGGGCTGGGTTATGCTGGTGCTGTGCCAAGGCTGCAGCTGGCAGAACAGGAGCTGACACCTTCCAGCAGCCCAAGGCTACCCTGGGTCAGCACCAGTGCAGCTATGTCAGAACATGCTATTTTTGGGTAGGGGTGCAGAGTGAGTGCCCTTGAGGCTCTGTGCTCCCTTTCTAGTCAGGTACAGTGGCATTATTGTTGGCTTTGCTGTGGTGGGCTGTGCTTGTAAGGCATGTTGACGAAACCTTGCATGTGTGCCTGGTTTGGTTTGAAGGATGGAGAGACTTTTCCTGAGCTCTACATGCTCCAAATCCAGGGGAAACTGGACTTTTTGTATCTTAAAATAAAGGGCTGGCTTAACTTTGGATTGTTCTTTGATGTGAAGTTTGGCTTGAGTCTGGGTTCACAGTGGATTAGCTAAAAGTGTAACTTTTAAAACAGTTCAATAAAATAAGACTAATCTTGTACATGGAGGGTCTTACATCTGCTAAGTCAATGTGAGTGAGAGAGACAACCTCTGAAACACTTATGTGTGTCCATGGATTAACACTGGGCTGAAAACATTGCCTCCTTGGGCTGAGCCTGGCTTCTACTAGGGATACAGCCCATGGCAAAGGCACCACAGGGATTATGGATCACCCTTCCTTCACTGCAGCTCAGGTTTGCATGGTAGTGCAAGCAGGAACATCCTTGCAAAGGTTTAGGCCACCCCTGCTACAGCGTGGCAACCATAGCTAGAGAAAAACAGAGGCAGAAAAAAACCCCTTCCAGCACAAAGAGTTGATTACTCAGTTGTAAATGTGTCCATGTGTCGGGAGGGAAGCAGAAAACACAGGAGCAATCTGTGGAGCTGACGGTATAGATCCTATGTGTGGCACTGTGTACTGCAGGTGTTGATACCAGTAGTATTGCTGAGCTTCATTATGTAGAAATGAAAGCATCAACAGGACTGGCTCTTCAATTTAATCAGGTGTGAGGGATCCAAGTTTTCCAGTTGGTCTTGGGAATGGATACCAGTGTATAAACAAGTGTTAGATGGAGTGGGCAAGCAGTTTACCCCTCTAGCAAGTGTTTATGCAATAGATACATATGGTATAAAAAGGGTTTTGCTCTCTGTTTGAGGTTCCACAGTCATATGAGTGCTCATAGTCTTGGGCTTTAACTTGATGCCCAGCTGTATTGCTCTGGTGGCTGTTCCGGTTGCAGGGTGCCAGTGCAGCTTGCTAGTCCTCACAAAGGAGGGGAAATTTGGATGGAAATTCTGGCTTTGTGGGAGGTTTGGGCTTACAGGACTCTAGGCCCAGGAGAAGCATGGAAGTGGACCCCTCAGTCCCCACAGGTAACGGGCTACACAGAAGCTTTGGTTTCAGAGCAAATGCCTCCAAATTTTACCAATGGAGAGAGGCCACAGGAGCTGGAAGCAAATGGTGGGTTTTAGGCTGAGAAGTGAAAATACCCCAAATTAGTAATCCAAAAGAAAAGGTTGTTTTGGTGACTTCATCGAAGTCATCAAGCACTCCACATATTACAGTTTGCTATTTTCTGGCAACTTTCACTGTAGTGATTTAAAATCACTTATTTTTGAGCAGTGAGCAAACCCAGCAAAATCCTGGTGGTTGTCAGGGCTTAGCTTCAGTTTAATGGGCTCTGGGTTTGCTGGGCACCTGGCAGTCAGAGCTTGAAACCTCATCTCTGGTGTTTTGACTTTGCTAGTCAATTGGCGGCACACAAAGCAGGACAATGCTTCACTTTCAGCAGCTCAATCATGTGTAAAGAGTCAGAGCCTCTTGTGAAATGCATTGCTGGGTTGTAATTCGTTTCCAATAGGCAGTTTTGAGCTGTAGACTCTTGTTCATTGTCACTGGCAGTGATCAGCCTCCTTGCGGCTAACTTCAAACCAAGGACTTAAAAGCAAGATCCCTTAAAGCAAAGTGCACAGTCTGAGCTTGTGTCAGGAAAGGAAACTTGCACAAATTCAACTGATCTAGGGCTAAAGGTGTCCCTCCTATTTAGGACCACTGATTCTCATGTCAATAAAAGCGAAAAGAAAATTGAAAAAATTCCTCTGTGATGGTTGTCATAGCGTTAAAGCCTGGTATGCCCTTCCCCAGCTCTGCTGGTATCCTGGACATGCTCCATGGAGATGGCTGTTGTCAGCAGCTGGCACTTGAAACTTGATTTAGCAAAAAAACCAAATGTGTTGTTTCTTCCTAGAAACAAGAGAACAGGTGCCTGTGATGCTAAGAGCTTGCAGGCATAACCAGAGGGGGTTTGCAGCTCTTTCTTGGGGCTGTCTTCCCTATATGACTCTCCTGAGGTGGAAGGGAAAGCATGGGCAGCTGAGCACATATGTGGATTTAAACAGGTGCCCCCCAAGGTGTTTAAATCAGGAGGTAGAGGCAGGGTGTCTGGGCAGCGCCAGGTCCAGCTCTGCGGTGGCACCGAGCAGTGGGCACAGGGGACCAGAGGCTGTTTCTGGCAGAGCTGTTGCCACACAAATAAAGCTGCAGTTCATTTACAAGGGGCTCTAAAAATATCTGCAGGATAATCAAAGGCTCCCACAGAACAGCATATGCGCTAACGACTTTTTGATTCTCTGAAGTTTCCTGTTTGAAGTTGTTATGATCAAGAGGAAAAACAAATGTGGTGTCTGCATGGCTGTCAGACGCCCTATTTCTGGGGATGCTGGTGGTACCTCTGGAGGTACACAGGGGTGGGAGAGCCTCACGGAGGTGAGGGGGAGGGGGAACCACATGCAGCAGAGGGTCAGGGTTTGCAGAGCTGTGCTCCAGACCACAGTTGCACTTTGTGGTGCTTGGGAGAGCTGTCTGGAAAACTGGATAGTGTGTAGGTTTCAAGTCTGACCTGTCTTCTCAATGGCATCTTGGGGCCCTGTCCTCACTGATCACTAGGAGTTCAGGGAAGTGGAGGAACTGGCTGCAAACCTTCAGGGCTAGCACTGGAAATGGCTGGATTAGGTTACACTCTCTCCTGGCAGACAGAGGATTAGAGAACAGTTCCATTTTAATTTTTAAATACCGGGGGGGAGGGGGGGGGCGGTTTGGGAAGCTTCTAATAAATCTGAAGTGACGGTGAACAGCAGGATTAAGAGAAGAATGGTTCTGTGACAACTATTGCTGCTTTCCAGTACTCTGGGCTGGGAATTACTGAGTAACCCTGCATGAATCCCCCAGGTGGGAAGGATTGTCCCTGGCAAGTGCACCACCCGTGTTCAACTCCCCGTGCAACAATACCAGAGCTCCTTTCCCTTCACCTCTACAGAAAATTCTTCAGTGGCATCAGCCTTGCTGTGCAGCTGACAGGCTGGTGGCACCCCTCTATATGAAGCCAGTAGCAGCCTGGGGCTCTGGCAGACTGCCTTTGTTTTTTCTCCTTGTGCTTTAGCACTGAGTGTAATGGGTGAGAGAGTGCCCCCAAACTGTCAATGGAGTAAATACTTCCCACTCCTGCTCCAAAAATCTGTTTTCTCTTACTTTTATGTGCAGTCTTTGATCTCTATGTCTTGTTAGGAACCAGCTAATTCCAGTGATGGTATTAGGTCAGCTAAGTATGTATTCCTCCTTATGGATTCATGGTTTACAGAGTATCAACAACACCATCAGTACTGAGATTTGGGAAAAAAAAAAAAGGATCTAAATTAATTTCTTAGTTTTCAGAGAGACAGTATCTGGGAGGAACCTGATTCCCAGATCCTGTTCACTAACCTCCTTGCAGCTGCTGGAAAGCCTTTACAGCTTTGTTTACCTGCCACCTTGCTGAAGAAGCCAATAGATTTCCTATGCTTGCCTAGGATAGGACTCTATTGCTGACTGCTCCCCTTCTCATATACCTATCCCTTGATGGCACTCTTCAGAGGATCTTCTGTTGATTCATCCCAGCCCTCTGTACCCCTGACATGAGCTGCAAGCAGAGGGGACTTACCCTAGAGTAAATAACACAGACACAGTGTTGGTACAGCTTGGAATTATTTACTTGCCGTATTTTACATGTGCTGTAATATTAGACACAATGGCTGAGCATCATGCTCTGGTTTTGTGCTTTGGATTGTGAGAACAATATAGAGTCTTGACAAACAATATCTGGCTCTGTACAATAAACACACTGGGACACTAAAGGACCAAGTAAGTAGAAAAGCCTCATCATGCTGAAAGGCCACACATCACTATTTCACTTTGCTACTATTCTTGTGCATTTTGAAAGCAGAAGAAATAATATTGTGTGAAGTGTTACTGTTTACTCATCACATTTATCTTTCAGCAAATGAACCAAATACATTTTAATACATAGTTAAATTCTGAAACACATGAAAAATGCTATCAAAGCTCTGTCCTTTAATTCAACCAAACTTCAAACTGGCCTTCAAAAGAGTGGAAGAAGCATGGTCCAAGCTACTTAGCTTCCAGCTCATATTAAGTTATTGTACTCAACTCATCTCGAACTTCAGGAAAATTTGGGCAAATCTTGGGCTGTATTTCTAGAGCCCAAATTACAACCTACTTCATTCTGAAAAAAAAAAAATAGTGGTTTTGAACACTACTTCCAAATAATACTGATGACAGATGCTAGCAAAATGCAAGGTACTGTTCAACAAGATGTTGAAAGCATAGTAGTATCTAGGAGAATTAGTAGAGCCTGAAAATTTTCCCAGCCCTGTTGAAGGGAATTTTCCATTACTTTCTGATGTATTACCTCTCTGCAAAGCAAACATGATTCCTATCACCATGCAAGGATATTTGGGACAACAACTGAGGGGAAAACTCTGCACTGGAAAAGTGTTACCCTTACAGGGGAGCAGCTCTAAGCACTCCCCTTACAACTGGAGAAGGGTGCTGAGAGTAGTAATGAGTCTAAAACATCCCAGAGATATTTTGGTGACTATTGATGACTTGTGCTTATTAATCCTTCTACTCAAGCAGAAATTGCCTAAAATCAAACTACATAATTTCCCTGGGAAGATCTAGCTTTGAGGGCAGGTCAAGGCAAAGCAAAATACAGCTACAATCTATATTTTAACCAAGGAACTCCTTAATGTAGTCACAGGTTATTTCCTGTGGCCTCTCAGTTCCCTCCTCTGAACAGAGGCCACATCAGGAGACCACCTCTCCCAGGGGAAGCTGGATACAATAGGGGAGCTGCATTTCTCATTCTGTTTTACAAATAGGCATGATGTTTGGGTTTTGTCACTGGATGAGGGATCTCTGTCCTTAAACTCACAAATCTGGCCCTTAGTGAAAAGTATCATTCATTCTGACCAGGTAGACTGCCCCATGCCTACCTTTTTTTTTTTTTTCCTTCCTCCCTGCAGTCTCTTGGCTTCGAGCTTCTTCATGTTAATGGTTATAGCAGGCATAATAACCAGTCCAACCACAGACTAGCCACTGGGGCTCTAATGGCTGCTTTTGGTCACACATATATCTTAGGAACATTAATTGCCATAACTGGGGTTTTTTCCCCTCTTCTCTTATGATGCAATTTATAAGCAGCAGCCTTTAATTTAATACGTAGTGGTGTTTACTGATCCTCCTGTATTTTCAGCTCCAGGAGCTGAAAACTGTAGGGCTACCTGGCTCCATCCTCTGACCTTATTACACTTCAGTGATACTTGGACAGCTTGTGTTGCTGAAGCTGCTTGATACAGTGGCATTTCCAAATACTTCGCTTTTATATTCATGATATTGTCATCTACCAAAACCATTCCCCACTGTTTGTCTGCTAGTGCAGTTTAGCACCTCTGGCCCTTGGGGTGCTGAGACTCAGGGGCGCACAGGTATTGCTACACAGGCAGTTCAGAGGGATGAGGGCAGAGCCCTGGACAGACGCTTGAATGTGATGACAAACAGCTCCAATTAGCAGAATTCAGAAGAGCCGGGCAGGGCGTCCCTGCCCCTCCGGTAACACACGTACGCAGCATTCCTCAGCTCCTCACACCCATTATGTGTCCATGTCCGCTGTCAGCCTCCTTCCAGGGACGCCTGGCAGCCTTTGTTCAGGGTGCACTGATGGCGAAGAATATTCTTTCCAGGCTAAAATGCCAGACAACAAGAATGATCCAGCTGGGAAAGATGCATGCATTTTCACTCTGTCTCTCTTTCCCATTAAATCCCACTGCAGCAAAGGAGGAAACAATGCCATTCATTAGCACTGATTGCACCACTTTGCTCCTAAGACAGATTTGTGGTTAAGCAGTGTGTATACACCTATTTTTCTGTTGTAAAAGAGGACATTGTTTTGTCACAGCTAAGTCAGATTCTGAGGAGCTATGCTTTTAAGTGCTATAGGACTGCTATCTATTACAGGGTGTGCCAAAATCACCAGGGCACAGGCAGATAATGTTGTTTACAGTCAACCATCAAGATGTTATAAAAGGCTCAGTAAAATAAGCAGGATGCAGAGCTAGAGGAATCTCTTGGCAGCAAGGCAAATATTTGGGCCTTCAGGCTTTCCAGCACCAGCCAAATAGCATCCTACCATGAAGTTATCCTTCTTGTCATTATCCCTGAAAGAATCACAGTGCTACCAGGAATCTATATGTAGAGTAGGCCAACATTCCAATGAATTTTGCACTTAAATGGAAATAATTATTCCAAATTTATAGGTATATCTACAAGCGAATCATGATCAGAGCAACTATTAAGAACTCACTATCCACTAGACCCCTGTGTCTAGTTTACACACAGTGTCTTACAGCTTTTTGTTAATAAACAAAATCCCATAGAACAAAAAAAGAAGCCATTTTTCTTTTTTGTTTACATCTCCTCTAGCCAGTAGATCAATATCAGAGATTAAAACATTGGACATAATATTTATTGGCATACTTAGCTTTTCTGTTTGTCTGCTTGGTCAAAGCTGGTTTTATCATCTCCAAAATGATCCTGTAACTCCTGGCTATACCACCCATAGAGGGAATAGCAGTATAAAGATAACGGTTTTCAGTGTGCATCAACATTGTCAATCTCTTCACAGTCACAGCATTACTGAGGATACAAACGGCCTCTGGAGATCATATTGTCCAAACCCAGCCCTGCTCAAAGTGAGATAAATTAGAGCAGGTTTGTCACGCTATATCCCATCAGATTTTGAGTGTTTCTGAGGATGAGAACTCCCAACAACCTCTCTTGTAAACTTGTTCCAGTATCTGACTATCCTCACAGTGAAATGGGGTTTTCTTCTTTAATTTTTTTCATGTGTCCAAATGGAATTTATTGTATTGCAATTTGTGCCTGTGCCTCTTGTCCTGTCACTGGACACCACTGAAAAGAGTTTGGCTCTATCTTCTTTTGTCCTCTCCCAGATCAGGTATCTATACAGACTGATCTAAACAGTTCCAGCTCGCTCAGCCTCTCCTCTTATAGAAGATGCTCCAATCCCTTAAACATCTTCATAGCCATTTGCTACACTCTTTCCAGAAACTCCATATCTGTCCAAAATTAGACACAGCACTCCAGATGTGCCCTCACCAGAGCTGAATAGAGAGGAAGGATCACCCCCCTTCACCTGCTGGCAATTTTTGTCCTAATGCAGCACAAGACACTGTTGGCCTTCTTTGCTACAAGACCACACTGCTGGCTCATGTTCAACTTGGTGTCCACCAGGACACCCAGATCCTTTTCTGGAAAGCTGCTTCCCAGATGGTCAGCCCTCACTTCTTCACTGGTGCATGGAGTTTTTCTTCCCCAGATACAGGACTTTGCCTTCTCCTTGTTGGATTTCAGGAGATTCCTGTTAGCCCATTTCTCCAGCCTCTCAGCATCCCTCTGAATGTCAGCAAAACTGCCTCACCTTTCAACCAATATTCCCAGTTCTGTACCATCTACAAACTTACTGAGGGCATGCTCTGCCCCATTGTTTAGCTCATTTATGAAGATAGTAAACAGTGTCAGTCTCACTACCAGCCTGCGTCAGCACTAGTTACTGACTTCCAGATGAACCCTGTTCATAACCCTTTGTACCTGGTGCATCAGCCAGTTTTCAGACACTGGTTCTGGTGTTTTCCCTTTGCCAACAGGATGGCAGCCTTCACTTGACAATGTGCTAGACTTATTTGACTGCACCACCAAAATGGGCTGGATGCTAAATAAAGCTTAGCTTAGTATTTTGATTTAAACAGAGGGTCAATCTGACCCAGGAAGTATGAAGTTCTCTGAGATTTTCAGTGCTGTGGACTATATGGTTCTCTTTTCAGATTTTTGGATGCCTTGTCCCCATGGAAGTCCCTTGAAGTAGTAGGACAGGCAGTGTGCTTATGGGGTTATGACATCATCACTACTGATGCCAGACTTTCAGTCCATCTACACACACACAAAAAGGCAGTAAAAAGTAACATTTAAGCCACATCAAATCTTGAAAGTGCACACAGAAAAAACAAGCCTTGGAGAGTCTGTCTGTTCAGTGAATTCCTTCTGTCTGGAAGTGATGAAATACATGGCAGTTCTTAAGGGTTGTCTTCGAGTAATGCTGGTATGAATATTTGAGTGCAATAGTAACTGTCAAACCAAAACCATCCATCAACTGCTAAGGTATGAAATGATCCCACTTCTTTTGCCTAGTTTTAGATGTTGCATGAAATATATTTAGAGTATTTGAAACTTTCTAACTCAGGAAAAAAAAACAAACAGGAAAGATGGCAGTAAACAGAAAGAAGTGGTCCAGGTTTTTGGAGGTAACGTCGACAATAACTTTTTATCTGTGTTTAGGGTCTTCCTGGGTGACACCATAGAAAGATAAAAGGATATAGGCATTCTGCTAAAAGGTCCTGAAACATTCATATTTTCAGCAGTTTTCACGAATCCTAAATACAAGGTATCGAACTCTCCGGAAAACAAAAGTAAAGTAAGGTGTTTGACTTCTTGTTTGGCAGTGTTTACTTCAAAGGCTGCACAGGACGATGGTGTTGACTGTCTCACCCTTTCCTCTTCCTCTGTTCTCTGCCTTAGTTCTGTATCTTTTTCTAGGTATCCCTTTACTGCGCGTTGGCTTCACTCTCTCTTTCATATTGATACTTTGTGTCTGCCGTGACAGTTAGTCCTGTGATCTTCATTTCTCTCAGTCTTGTAAGGTATTACGAGAAGCAGTGACTGGTACAACAGTTGTGTGTTTGTGATTATGGAGCCAGCACTCATCAAGGGACCTGGGGACAATGCCAGATGCCAGTGAGTGGCTTACAGTTCCAGTAACTTTGCTCCCCTCTGCTCTGCTACAGAAGCAGGGACCTCCCTGAAATGACAGCGGGCAAGCTAATAAAATTCGTTCAAATCATCCGGGCAGCCAAACCTCTTGTTTGAGACAACCACTTAATTAGGTGAGAGATTATCCCTTAAATACCTTTTTCAGACAGTTTCTCTGGCCAGGATGGGCAGGAAAATCAGAGAAGGGTGATGTAATAAGTGCTGTGCTGAGAAACTTTGAGGAGGGGAAGATGGAAGGTGGAATGCAACTTATTCCCTCAGGCTTGGAGGCCTGGTGTAAATCTTGTCAGTAATCGTGATGAGCCTACATGTGGAGCTGGTGCCACATGGCTATCTGTCTCCTGGGGTTCCTCAGCATCTCTTCCCAGTGGTTCCTCTCTGTACCTGTGACATGTAAGCCCAGACTGCACTTGCCAAGCACATGGCTCTGGCCAGCGCCATCCTGGCTCAGCATTTCCAGCTCTACGCTGGAGGCACGCAGGAGCTCGTGAGGCACCTCAAACATGATCATCTCATTCCACACCGGGTTGATCTTGTGTTTTGCACGTTTGGTCTGCTTCTTCTTCAGCTTCAAGGACTGATGCCTCAGTGTCACCTTGACAGAAACATCTGTATAGGAAGTTGAAAGAGACACCAAATTAATGAGCATGCAACAAATAGATTAGACTAGACTAGACTAGACTAGAATATACTGAGTTGTAAAGGACCCATCGAGTCCAACTCCTGTCCCTATGCAGGACACCCCAAGAATCACACCATGTGCCTGAAAGCATTGTCCAAAAGCTTCTCGAACTCAGACTGGCTTGATACTGTGACCACTTCCCTGGGGAACCTGTTCCAGTGCTCAGCCTCCCTCTGAGCAAAAAACTTTTTCCTGGTATCCAACCTAAACTTCCCCTGACTCAGCTTTGTGCTGTTTCCTCGAGTCCTGTCACTAGTCACCGCAGCAAAGAGATCAGTACCTGCCCCTCCTCTTCCCCTCACGAGGAAATTGTAGACTGCAATAAGGTCTCTCCTCAGTCTCACCTCTAGGCTGAACAAACCAAATAACCTCAACTGCTCCTCGTAAGGCCTCCCCTCCATATCCTTCACCATTCTTGTGGCCCTCCTTTGAATGCTCTCCAGGAGCTTTATGATCTTTTTATTTTGTGGTGCCCAAAACTACACCGAAAAATGCAAGAGAAGTGACACCGGTGATATCGGTCTGAGAGAGAGCACATAAGAAATATTAATCTTGCACATATTTGGTTTTCATTTTATAGAAATTATTCAAATCTCTTTGGCTTTCTAAGCCAAACTTCTTTTTTTCTGCTGAACATCACCCTTCCCACTTTCTTTCTAGATTTATGTAATAGCAGAAACAACAGTCTCTGTTTCCTTGATATGACACTCACCACTGCCAAGTAGATCTTTCAGCTGCTTGGAATGGAGATTTTTAGCCTTAATGATTACCACCAGAAGGCGGTTAGCTGCTGGCAGGTAGCTAATAGAGAGCAGAACCTCCCCATGGCCCATGGATGGCTCCTGGAAATGGAGACATAGAAAGCGTTAATTTTTTATACAGTCTTGGCCATAACATTAGGAAAACTAAGTAGTACAAGACTGATGGGTGGAAGGCCATGAACCAACCAAGTTGTCTCTCTGTCTTTGTACAGGAGATCTTTCCAGTTACACTGGATGAGAATAAACCATCCAAACATGCCTGAAAGGCTCCTCCGCTCATAAGGCCCCAATCATGTGAGTTACTGAATTCTTATGTTGCTGGAAAGTAGCTGCTTCCTAACATCAACTTTTAGTGGAATATTTAGTCAGAAGAAGAAGATATGGGTCTGGAATACAATGCAAGTAGTCAGCTACTTCTATTTTGAGAAACCACCTAACTGCCCTGTATTTATGTCCACTACTTCCATTACTGCTTTTCATAATTCACTTTTTGTTTCAGCTGCTTCATTTCCCAGGAGGCTCTGATGGACACAGCCCCCAGCCCATGCTGCCCAGCAGAAGTGTAGGGCTCCCTGGGAAAGCACAGGTGATGCCCGGGACTGAGTCAGACTGAGAGCTGGAGCTACACCTTCTCTGACACCCTACTTGGTACAGGAAAAAACCCAGACAAAATCCTCTGTGAGCTTGGCACAGTAGTGTACTCTTGCTTCCCACCTGCCTTCTCTCAAGACTGTGAGCAGCTCTCCCTCCTGCTGCTGCAGGAGAATTTCTTTTCCTTTTCCTTTTTCCTTTTTCCTTTTTCCTTTTTCCTTTTTCCTTTTTCCTTTTTCCTTTTTCCTTTTCCCTTTTTCCTTTTTCCTTTTTTCTTTTTTTCTTTTTTTCCTTTTTCTTTTTTCTTTTTTCTTTTTTCTTTTTTTCTTTTTTCTTTTTTCTTTTTTCTTTTTTCTTTTTCTTTTTTTTTTTCTTTCTCTTTCTCTTTTTCCTTTCTTTATTGTCCTCTTAACCTCTGATCTTTTTGCCCTTCCCTCCCACTTAACCTGTACAAGCAGCCCCAGAGGCAGAAGCCTAGAGGCAGCCACACCACCACCACTCTCCTCTGGGAGAGCAGTGCAGTTTCTTCCTCAGGAGCCAGCAGGGAAGGAGAGAAATCCCACGAGGTTGTGTACAGACCTGACAGCCCATGGCAAAGGACTAAAGTGGAGTGGTTATTCTCTCAGCGAGTAGGAGCTTGTGACAGAAATCTGGTTTAGTGTGAGGTTAATGACCCAGAACAGTCACAGAAAGCCAATGTCAATTCAATGGACTCCCTTTGGACTCCTTAGCATGCTCTGTATGCTCTAGGACAGACAGCCCTTCTCTAGGCCATTTCTGTGCTCTGCACTCTTGCTACTAAGTGAGCCATAAATATTTCAAATTAAGTTTTCAGACTGGTACTCGAAACAGGCAAGGACAGGCCCCTGTATGCTCCCTGTGAGCTGATTGACTCTCCAGAAAATGTGGCTGTCATCGCTGTCTGGTTTGAATGACTAATTTGTCCTGCAAAATCAGGTGGGAGGCCATTAGCAAGGAAACTTGAAATTCAATCCTAAGTCAGCCCAAATAAATCTTTTTTTCATGCACTCAGGTAGCAATGAAGGGCTCATATGCATTTCTCTTACATAAATCCTGTCTTAAATTGATGTGGACCTTAAATAAAACCATGCATAAAACCAGGGAGAGATTCAGATGCCTGTATGTTCACTACAAAATAATAGGTGTTCGTACACAGAGGGACAAACCCAAACGCCACCTAAATAAAAACCCAGAGTTTAAGCAAGTCATAAGCTGCTTTTGTGTATTTGTCCTCACTACATCTCACCCAGGTCCCATTCTATAGCTCTTGGCTAGAGTTTGGTTCCTATAGCTCCAGGCACAGATAGATACAGTGGAGACTGGGAGGGGGTAGGGCTCTGTAGATGTGCACGTATGCATGTGTGTATGCACACACACACAAATGCACACATTGTACACAGATCACATCTTGTGCTTATGACTTTCTAACTCCTAGTATCCTGATCAAGTTTTTGACCAGCCTGTATCCACATGAAACCAAAACCTGCAATGGTTGGTCTCTGCTGGAGCTTTGCTTGAAGAGACCAAGCCAAAGGTAATTTTCTTTCCACTTTCTGGGTTTTGTTTTCTTTTCTTTCCGTTTTTCTATTAAATCCATAACCTGCATTTTGTACTGCAATCTTTCCAATTCATACAACCATCAGAGCTTCAGTCTTCCTTTCTATGCAGTAAAGATAAAAAGCATCAAGGAGTCATCGGTGAATTACGTGCAGGGCACCATGGAATCGAAGGAAGTTGCTATGCAAGGACCCACTATCATCACAATCATTAGCAAAGCAGTGGGAGGGAAGGAAGACAAGATAAGGTTATCAGTCTACAGTATCTATGCTTTGCATTGCTCACAGGACTCCATGAATTCCTGAATGATAATTGCATTACCTGGTTGGCTGTAAGCTCCACTCTGAGCTCCTTCCCTTGGGTGTGGGGTAATTACTGGGAAGGTACAAATGAAACTTCTGCCCTTCCTGGCATTTCAAGGTAATGAAGCTCAGTAACTTTGTTCTTGGATGAATGCTGTCAAAAATAGCTCCTCTTTTTTGAACAACTCTTCCTCGCTCCCTCCCTCTGGTTCTCAATGAATGATTCAGGATCTGTATACAGAAGCTATCTGTGCAATGGTTGGCTCTGTCAGGTCCCAGATGACGCAAATTCAGCTTTCACTTCACATCCTCAGCTCAAACTGGGGCACTGTTCAGCAGTACTGTTGGTGCTAACCTTGTGCTGTTAGCCTGGAGAAGAAATGAATGCTGCCCTGTTCCTATGTGTAGTTGTGAAGCTGGACCAAGGCAGAATTCCCAGTGTGTCAGGACTCCTTCACGTGCACTGGAGTGGCAACTGACCATTACTGTGAACAGGCTGTTCCTTGGATATTGCTGAAAAAACAGATGCTGCAGTATGGAGGTCGAGGGGAGGGTTACAGATATTAGACAAATATTCATCCTTGTGCTTGAAGTTTATTAAACTAATTTAGACCACACATTTGTTTCTGCTGCCTCTGTCTCTGCCAGATTTTTTTTTAGGGTGGACAGTCCTGTTAGTATTCAAGTGGTAATCAGATAAATCAGCATTATTGGAAATCAGAAATGCTAACTATGTACTCTGTCTGTGGCCAAGTCAGTGGAGAGCCCTCACCCCTGATGGTGACAGGCAGTGATTTATTTCACAATGCTTAGCGACAGTGTTGGTGTTGCTTTGCATTGCTCACCTCATACCACACCAGAGTACAACAGGTACCTATTTTTTGTGATGTACCAGTAGCAGCAATAGCAGCACCCTGCTGCCATGTTAAGGGTCTTGCTGCTGCTAGAAGAATAACCCAGTCCATGGCAGGGGAAAGGCTTCTGAGGAAATGTGCAAGCAGTTAGTGCTCATGAAGCATCCTCTTTATCTACTTCAAGTGCTGTTGGAATACCTCCTTCCATTCTCCCTGTTTATGCTGCTGGGAAGATGTGGATAAGGAAGGAAAGGAAGGTTTTGGTGTTTAAGAAAACCAACACAATGCAATGAATGATATTTTGACATCTCCCAGAGCAAATAGTTGTGGATTGATCCTAGTAAGAATAAGTGGTCTTCAGTCTAACATTGTGGTCCCAACAATGTTTTTGACTCCTAGCTTAAGGCTCCCTGGAATACCATCGTATGCCCTACCAATACACTGCTTTGCAGAGTCCCTCCATTGGGCTCTGTAGGCACTCTCTGGCCACTGTGGTCCTGTATCACAAATTCTCAGAAACTCACACACCTTTTTCTAGACATATCTTTTGAATTATAGATGTCAGTGTCAGATTGTCATGGTGTTGAGGAGGAGCTGAGGGAGTTGTGACACATGTTAGCTGCTGGGAGCGGTAGATGGAAGGACTGGGTTGATGGGCCTCTGTTTCCGAAATGGTTATCTACAGACCTTCACAGAGCACTGCTGAGTGACCTCTGCAGTCCCACATCACTCCTGTAAATCTGCTCCAAACAAATAAAGCCACCAACCCATATGGAGCCATCTAGCAAAAGGGCTTCTCTTGTTCGAACTATTAATCATTAGGATTTCTGGACTACCAACACAGACTGAGTCCATACCTTTTCTGGACTCTTTAGCCTTTCCCACTGGGCCTTCCCAAAGGATTCCTCCATCTCAGCAAGGTTCAGTTTGAGTTCCCCCACAATGCTGTGTCTGGAGAACTTGTCGCAGTTTCTCAGGGTGAGAGTCAGTGTCCCTTCTGGCATCTCCTCCTCAGTTAATGGAAATCGCAGGACCTCCTCCCAAAGGGTGTGAAGTACCTTCTTCTTCAGCTCTGTCTGGGCCTCAGCAATACCAGACTTGGTCATCAATGTGCCCAGTATGTAGCAATGGCAGCCAGCATCTTGGTCCACAGTCATTCTGCCATGCATAGCTGGAAAAGATTGATAATAAAGACCTCTCACAAAAGACAGCCCTGAAATATCTGTGGCTAAATTGCTTATTTCATGAGAGCCATAAAATAAAAGAGCTGCATAGACATTGATCCCTGTTCCTGCTTGCATGGGGCAGACTAAGCTGTGGGCTCATGCTGTGGTGTTTTCCTTGTGCTACACGATGTCCCTGTCCTTCTGCCACTGCAGAAGGATGCTGCTAGTGTTTGGGAGAGCAACAGCTGAGTTCAAGGGAACATGGTCTGTTGAAAGAGGCAGAACAGCAATGAGATAAGACAGCATGGCACAGGGATTGGCAGCTCTCATTTACTTTTACCTTGGCACACTAAAAGAGCTTCTTACAAAGACTTTGGAAGCAGGAAGATCAGTCACAGACATCAGAAATGGGATAGACCTACCCCTTGGCACACATCCATCCCTGCAGGACAGTGGGGGATAAGTCAGCTCGTTCAACCGCTGGTAAATGAATGCGTCAGAAGCCATCCCACAGCCCAAAAGATCTGTGTCAAGAGATGCTCATCTCTAATTTTATATTGCTTTTATGTTGAAAAGCCTAGAGTGAGAATGGCATTTCACACTCTTCAGTTGCATCAACAGAATTGCACTATCTTCTCCACAGCAAGAGGACCACACCTTTCTCCAAGGGGTTGTGGAGCATCAGGACTTTACGGACAAAACTGCTGTCCTTGCTGGAGCCAGTCCAAGGACAGCTGCTCCTGAGTTGCCAGGGCGACAGGGCATGGGTTAAAGGGCTCTCCTGGCTTCTCAGGGGAACAGAACTAGGGAGCAGACCCTACCCCTTCCCTGGTGGCAGTAGGGTACCCAGGGAGGAGCATGCACACAGGAGTGCCAGGGTGACAGCCAGCAGGCGTGGGTGTCCATGCTGGAGGGGAACTGTGTGCTTGCTGCTGGAATCAGGCCCACAGCAGTGGCTGCCATTCAGCACCTTTTCAGTTCTCACTTCAGAGGGTGTGATTTGATTAGGTTTCCACAGAGATCTGCACTGTGCATGAATTATTCAGTCAGCTTATTTTACTTTCCCAGAGGAACTGATGATGCTTCAGCCCCGAGTGGAGAAGCTGTTACAGTTGTCAATTCCCACTTCAGAGTGTGACACAGAACCTGGCTGCCTGGCCAAGCACAGCCAGAAGGTTCTTCCTCAAAATAAGTTTGGCATCTCCAGCTCAGCCTTTGATTTGACTTGAGGAAGAGGCAGTAGGAAGTGGGTCAGGTTGAGAAAGGAAGGAGATAGTAACCCCCTTCCCCAAAGGAAAATATGAAAAGAAGAGGTTGCTTTGTACCATGTCTGGGATTGGAGGAACCCATCATGGTTCCTGAATTCTGCTTTTGAGCTGTGCAAACAATTGTTCCCAAGCTATGCCCTGCACTCTTGCTTCGAGCAGTGACATTGCCAGATACTTCTGTTCCACAAGCCCAGAACCAGTGAAACATCCAGTGGTCCGGAGAACACATGTTGGTTTTAAGGTAGGAGGGGAACTTTCTATAAATGTAATCAATAGGTGTCTTGTACCTTTGGATCAGAAGGTCTCTACCCCTTACCTTCCAGAAGTGCCACACGCAGCTCAGCTCTTTGTTGATCATACACAAGGGAGTAGTGCAGCTCAGGGGCCTTGTTACAGCTGGCTGCCCTCTCAGGGTTCAAGTGCTCTGTGACACACACATCCTTTACCACACCTGGAACTGAAAAAACCCCTTTAGCAAGCAGGTCTTCACCTTCCCAAGAGAACTAATCCACCCTGTCTTGACTCAGCTTTTCTAAAAGTCTTACTATCCTGCACCTTTTATGCAGGAATATAATTTATTTTCCTTATTCCTCCATCATCATATCTCATTTTTGCTCTGTTTACTCACACTTTCAGCTCTTTCTATAGCACCTGGACAAGACTTTTGCAGTTCACCGCATTGTGCTTTATCATGGTTCTTTTACCTTGTTCTTAGGCCAAGGTGTCTAAATGACACTCATTACTTGTTATATTGTTTAATGTTGTTTTAACTTGCGTTGTTAAATTGAATCTTATATTCTCTCTAATGAGAATGTGAGTCTGCTTTTAAGCTGCTATGCAATTCTGCATTAGGTCAGGCCTCTCTAAAAGTTTTTTTAGATTTTAACAAAGTCTTTGTCATGCAAAAGACATCAAATTCCATAGCACCTGACCAGGTTGAAGACAATGAACTTGGGCATCTAGGAGACAGTTTTTCCATGTGTGATTTTGGAGCTGAGTATGTATTTCATACTGAAATAAAGCAAGTTGCAAGACTAAAAGAGAAGCCAGAGATTTTTGTCATCAAAAGCTGTAATCTGCCGGGTCAGTTCTGATTCACATGGAAAACAATAGTGGGACCAGCACATTTCCTTCTGAAAATCTGAAACACAGTTTAGACCAGTTCATTGTGGCATCAAAAGGAGAACGCAACAATTCTTGCTTAATTTTAGCACCACTTGAGCTACGAAATCAGGCACAGCAGGAAGGAAACTTGCTTGTACCATTAGCAGTGCAGAGAGGCTCTTACACCAACACACTTACATAAAGCTTTAGCCTAAATGCAGCCATCATTTTTCATTCTGTCACCCTATAATCTTCTTCCTGACACCTAAGGATGTGCCTCAGACAGTCTCTTCCTCCAA
Organism: Corapipo altera; assembly: GCF_003945725.1. NCBI lineage: Eukaryota > Metazoa > Chordata > Aves > Passeriformes > Pipridae > Corapipo > Corapipo altera. The sequence goes on along the minus strand of NW_020884885.1, from coordinate 10,675,751 downwards.
TGCAGCTGCTTCCCATGGTACTTTCTTTTCCATACTCATAAGGCTCAGGGTGGGAATGTAGCAATCATCCTTCCAGAATGGCAAAAATATAATCTCAAGCAATTAAAAAAAAACCAAAAAGAGTATTCAATAAAAATCATGACAGATGGCATTGGCTCTCTGGCAAATCTTCGGGAAGGTTTTGTTAGCATGATAGCCAGAAGAGTCAATTGTCTTGTTAAAAGATAGCTGTGAAGTTAAAAATCAGTATGGAACCAACCTGGCTATGCTGCCAGATGTATATAATTAACATTATATACATCTCAGGCTCCAGGAATCTTATGTTTCAGGTTTTGGAGTGTAACCCTCTGGGCTGGATGGGAAACAGGAATTCTGTGTGGCAAAAATATTTGAAGTGTCAGCCTTCAGTTTCACTGCACATTAGAAAAAGCCAAGACCATCTCACCAAACCAGTGGAAAAAAAGGAGCAGCGAAAATTAGAAGCTTCAACCCCCACTGTCCCTGACAAGGACAGTTGCTGGACAGCTAGCATTTGTCCTGGAGACAATACTGTGCCCAATTTTTGCCAGATATTTCACACATACTCTGGCAACTGCTCTCAGTAAAACTACACTAAATGCACTTTTCTACAGACTGTTTGCTACCAGTGAGCCAGATTCTTCAACACAAAAGATGTTCAGTTAAAAAATAAAACTTTGCAACAAGACAGAATACAGCTTTGTTATCTGAATGTTCTGATGAACTCCATGACTACCTTCTATTAAACAAATGTATTGAAGACAGAACTCACAGTGCTCATAAAAGGAGAGTGAAAACCATCCAATATTTTCATTTTCACATTTATTTATCTAAGAAAAATCACATTATGTTCAGAACTATCACAGATCTACACTCAGAAAAGCAATTGTTAGTCCGAAGACCAAAAGCTCCTACCGTTTTGAGGGAGAACAAACAGCTCTTCATTGACTTGTATCTTCATCCTGCTCTCATCCAAACCAGTATGTTTTCCAGTAGCTGGTTCTTCTGTTGTCTTCAGAGAGTACTGTGTGTAGTTAACAATTTCAGGTGAAGTTACTACTGGTTTGGGGCCATAAATGTTGGGAAACTTCAGCAGTGCTCGAGGCTGTACTGGCTCTGCGGTTTTCTTAACGTTGAACTGAAAATTAAAACCTTGTTTATTACTTTGAACTAATTAGACTCATTTTTCCAATTCTCACAGCATTAAATGAGCTGAGACAAAGAGAGAAAAAGTGGTGCCTCTAGTAAGTCCTACCATCATTTTTTCTTGGGTTGTAGAAACCACTAACTGTACGTCCAGAGACTGTCTTGCCAAAGCTGATACCCTTCTACTTGGTAGATGTCTACTTTATGTATGTCTTTTCAGATTTATTTCTCTACTGGTTGCAAAAAAAAAAAAAGATATGTTCTTATAATTTGATTTTTCCTCTGTTTCTGTACCAGTTAGTCTTTTCATAAGTCTGTCTTTCCTCTTAGCACAGAAATTAACCATTAAGTTAATTTTGCTGTGATTAATGCATGGTAATTTTTACCTTGATGTTTGAAGTCAAATCCAAGAGCAAGAGGCTACAACCATCCACAGATTTTAGAATATTTTGAATATGTAGTAAGCATTAGAATGGGAGACAGGTTGTATAGTCGCTTGAATCAAGTACGACCATGGTGCAATAAGAAAAAGGAGAACTGGTTGAACAAATGAGCTCTGCAATGAAATACCAAGAGTAGTTGATGAAATGGTCATCTCAGCCTTTTGGACTATCTCCTGGCTTTCTAGACCAGAGCTCCAACTGAACCTCAGACATATATTTCCTCTTTATTACACCGGGATTGAAATTTGGATTTATGCCTGAGTTTGTTCTTAACACTTCAATTCCCTGCTGAATCATGAAAATGAGATGAGCAGAAGAACCTGAAAGACAGTGCAATGCTCAGGGAGTCCAAGCAAAGGTTGACACAAAGGCATTATTGTTCTCCCTAAACAAAGAAAAATATTTTAGTGGAATAGAACAGTCCTCTTTTCCTTGTGTCCCAAGAAAGAATCCAGTCTGCTTACAACTGAAATCATTCCTGATTCATTTATGTTTGGATTCGTCAATGGGGAAGAACAAAAGCTGACTAGCAAATGACCCCAATCCTTGCAACAGATTTTATTAATGTTTCCAAAACATGGGAGACAAAAAGCAGAAGTAAAACAGCCATTTTGGTTGATTATTGTGCACTGGGATTATCTCCAACCTTGCTGCCTGCCAACCTATTTTGTGTCAAGATTGAGAGTGAGACAGAAAAGGTTCATAACTGTAATTAAAGTTTTTCATTAGTCTTATTGTTTCCTATTAATAATGAATGTAGATGATGCCCGAAGCACTTGTCTGTGTTGGGACTTCCAGGTCCCAGCTCGTATGCCCAGAGGAAGCATACCTATTTCTCAAGAAACAGAGTCTGAAGAAAGAGAGCAGTCTTGGATGTTGGCTATTTAGTCATATTCTGCTTATGGAGATCATAGTACCATGGTTACATACACTTGGCAGTGGTAGAGAATTAATTAGATCAGTGATTCCATCTTCTCAAGGCAACCAGTGCATCAGTGTTTAGGAAGTTTACCATGTAATATAGCATTTTATCTTGTCTAATTTTAAGGGGTCTGAATGAGAAGTAGGTTGAAGAAAAAAGATGTCACTGTGTGCCATCCTCACCTAGTGTTCGGCTGAGTTTAGATATTATGTAAGTCATACGGTGTGGGCCTGTAAGTGAGATCCCTCTTTCAGAGATGTGAGCCTCATCAATCCTCTAGGATATGTGAAGTTACTCATCCAAACCTTAAATGCAGTTTTCCATTCTTCTAAAATTAAAGCAAACCAACCAAGCAAAATATGTGAGGAATCACTGGATAACAGCTTGAAAAACAGGATGCTTTTGTTGTACAGAGGCATTGTATCTAGCACACATACAGGGCCTGACATGGTGGTCAGTCTCTGCTGTTCTCTATCCTGAAGCTGCTGCATAAGGCTACTGTCCTGCTAGGCATTGGCCATCACACCAGAGCCCCATGCCTGCATTACTCTGTGCTGCTAGCACATGAAGCACTTTGAGATCCTTTGGGATGAAAACAGCATACAAGTTTAAGGTATTGCTAGCACAATCTTTTCTTCCTCTTGCTGAAAGTCAGGCAGGCTTTAGTCAGGAAATCCATCAGCACACAGCAACTAAGAGCTCCACTGGGTCTAAATATTCCTCTTGTCTGTCTGCTCTGCAGAACTAGAGATGAGAGACATATGCAAGCACAGTGGGACTAGCCCACCCCCTCTTCCAACTGCATCTGCCTCTGTTTATTATTTTGCTGCCAGCTCTTTTCCCAAGTGCTATCTGCTAATCCAGTTACATAGCAGTGCCCTATGGAAGTTTTCTTTGCAAATCAGCAGCAGTGTCTTAAATAAAGAGATGAACAGGACAGTTCAGACAGTTTTGTAAAAATGTATGAAAGCAAATACACCAAAAGTAGCAAGGAGGCTGCAACTGACCCTTCAGGGTCCCTGGCCAGTGTCACTCAAACAAAGCGCCAGATATTGTTGCCATTGCTACATGTGTTTAGGAATCTTCATTCTGCAGACTTTGCTGAGACTTTGCATATTTACAGCAGTTTTTCATTGTTCTGTAGATGTATCTTTGTGTTTGAACTCTTCCTCCTCACGTATGCAGGGCATGTCCACAGGGAGCCTCTGTCTATAGCAAATACAAGCATCGCTGTCATGGGAGACACGCCAAGTGAATAAAATGCAGACTTGCTTCATCTTTCTTTTGTCATCTCTGTTTATCTGAATCAGTTGCCCTGACAGGCTTCAATAATTAAGTATGTCAAACACTGACTAGGACATACTGTGTACTAATGTAGTCAGAAAAAAGTCTCAACAGAACAATTTATCAACATAGACAGAGATGATAAAATTTGATATGCTCCAAACTCAAATTGGGATTCATTCCTTGGAGGTATATAGACTGATTCTGAATCAGTGACAGCATAGGGAAATGCATGTTCCTGGCAAGAAAACTGTTTTAATCGGAAAGAATTGCTAAACATACAGAATATGCAAACTAAGAACATTTTGCGCTTTCTGTGACAGAATGTTCACTTGGTTGCTATAATTTGACCAGATTTCCTTAAAAACCTCCAAAGCCAGTAACATTAGAAATAATACTTCAAATTAAAAAGTCTACAATGCTAAAAGAATGCAATCGCTCAGGTAGTAGTGATACATTGAGTTTGAATAATTTGAACCCTTGTTGGTCAAATACTGGAGTAAGTGATGGCAAAACTTGATGAATGTAAAAATATTGTAAGGACCATGACTGAATAGCTGTTGGGTACTTGAGGCTTAATTGGACAATATGGAGACAATGCTTATTTCAGTCATGTAAACAGGATAACTTGCCAGTGGACAAGGTTCAGGGTGGATTAACACTTTCACAAGGTGTTTCCCAAAAGGCGTATAAAAGAAAAGAAGTCCAGTCCAAGGATGGAATTAAAATAAAGATCTGAGATGTTTCTGAGCTAGATTACAGCAACAAAAAGTCTCTTGTAGAAAGAGCCTCATGGTAAAGTTATCTGTGGACAGCGTTGCTCCAGAGAACAGCTAGAAAAATTGCTGTACAAAGTGATATGACTGTCAAAGTTACACATTTCTCATTCATGTTAACAGTAAACTTCGAAAATCTCAGCATCATTGTACATTCTTATATACAGACATTGGCAAATCCCCTGTATAGGGTAGAAAAGACAAGAAAGGAGCCTGAAAAGGATATGACTAAGCTATCAAACAGAAGAAATTCATCCTAAGAAAATGCAAACTGATACTAGGAGTTATTCACCATGCTTATGGATGAAGGCTCAGAATTAGCAGCAATCTCTTGAGAAGTCCTAAACTACACGCGGATGTTAATCCATGGTCAGCAGAGCCTTCCTTCCTCACTTCCCTTTCCCTCTCCAGCAATCACAAGTTCTGGTAATACCATTCTGTATATCTGCACCAGTTCTTACAATACAGTTTGTAGATTTAGTCATCTTTCCTCAGAATAAACTGTAACAGGAGCGCAAAGATGCCCGGTTTCTTTTCTACTAAAAGCCTAAGTTTGGAAGCCAAAGAGAGACTGAATATTTAATTACAAACATTACAGAGAAGTTCAATTAGGACTCCTGCTACACACTTTAAGAATACAAAAATAGTAGGCAGCTCAAATAATTGAAAGACAAACAAAGATTATACAATGTATCATTGGCCTTTGGAATTGACTATATGGCATAACACTTGGTTAAATGGCTAAGTCAAAGTGACAAGATGCAGGCAAATACAGATATCAGGAGCAACAACCAATAGGTAATACTTTCAGAGACTGACCAAAACTCATGCTAAAGACCATAGTCAACCAAGGAAATCATCTAACATTTCCATTTGAAGAAGAGATTCCCATCAATAAGAATATTAGAAGTCCTGTAATTTCCCTTGTTCTCTTTTGCACTGAGCTCAGGAGTAAATCAGGGCATTTGGGTTCTAACAAGAATAAAAGAGCACACAGGGATACCTGACATGTTTCATACTCCACATTGCTCTTACAGTAAGTGAAAAAGAAATTCACAATGTGATGAGATTGTCCAGTCATCACAGTCTAGATTCTCACTTGCTTTTTATTGTAATTTCAATGCCTTGTTTTAACTTCACACATAATTAATTCCCTCAGTTAGAGGGGCAGAGGGAGGAGGGAGAGGGAAGGTTTTCACAAGAAATCAGCTGTTGACAGGGAACTATCCTGTAAGAACTGTAAGATATTTTGAATAGAGTTAAATAGCTGCTATATGAGATCTTAGCAGGAGTCATCTCTTTTTCACAACGCTGCATGCCACCTGGTACAGTCCAGTCTTCTCCTCTCAGTAAATTATTTCTCTTGTGATCTATATTGACAGCTAAACACCATTTCCAGTCCTTCTTCCCCATTTTTGCCATTAGCAGCTTTCTCTTTGGCAATGAGGCAGCTGTCTCCCGCTCCGGTAATTCTGTGTGTTACCCAGCTCATCTCTGTTTTTCCCTCACTCCTCCTCCCACTAGCATGTTGTTACATCCTGAACACAGTAAGCAGATAAACAGACAGCATAAATCACATGCTGAGTAGCCTAACAGGGAAGAGTTGCATTCCCAACCTCTGCATTTAAGAAAAATCACAGAGTAAATTAGAGATTGTGTCTTACTTGCTGGACTGGCTGAAGCACGCTGGGCTTAGGATTTTCCGTCTCCTCCTCTTGGTCCTTTTCTGAGAGTCCTTTCCCAGGTTGCTTGCATTTGCAGAAGCAGGTGAGACCACAGAGGGCAAGGATGCTAGTTGCAGTCCCTAAGGTAGCCCCCAGGGCTATAACTGGAGCAGACAAAACCATTGTCCTGCGTTGCACAGAACAGAAAGAGCAGAAACCCTGTGACTATCCTACTCCCTGCAAGAGCAGCTCTCCCACATCCACTCCGATTTTTAGCCTGGCTTCATTCTCCTTGGAAGTCTGAAAGCAATTCTGTTGTGCAGAAAAGAAAAGGGACCAATCTAGAGACACAGATAAATCATCCTACCTTTGCTAGGCAACAAGGCTACCTTTCTATCCTGATGATGGAGGTTCTGCTCCAGGTCACATTAAAGAAATAGTGATTGTAGTGCCTGCAATCTCCATGTAACTGCAAACAGGCAGTTTTCATTGAAGCCTGTTCTCCAGCTCCACTGGGAAAAGTCTGATGTGTGATAGAGAGGAAAGACGTCAGCAGAAGGGGCTGGCCTTGCTAGCTAACTCACAGAAAGTGCATCCAAATGTTTGATCAGCTCACTAGCAATATTTCTCAGGCCTGGCTTGCTGATATGCTCAAGAGATTGAATTTTACTGTTTTAAGGCAAAGATAGTGACTGCCAAAAGCTGCTGGCCTGAGAAGCTGTGTTATGATAACATTGCATGATACTCTATAGTCAGAGTAAAGCCTGTGTGAAAGTCAGGCAAAACTTTCTCATTCTTCAGAGGCTGGGAGAACAAACACTGCAAGAATTAAGCACTGTCCTGTGCCTCACCACCTTCCCATTAAAGCACAGGGTTTGATCCTTTTGGGGCTGCTTTCTGTAGGATCAATGCAGACCAGCACCTCCATTTAAAAAGACAGCAGAAAATCCTACCAAACAAGACACAGGAGTGCATATGCTGCTTCCTCTGGAGGGAATGAGAAAGCAAACAACATATGCTAGATATTAGTCATACTGCTTACCACACTGATGTCAGGCAGTGGGCTGGTGAGCACAGGAGAAGAACGTACATGAATAGACCTGAAGGGCTAGATGTCTGTCCCAGTTTTCTCTTGAGATGATGGAGTGGTTATCTTTCACTGGCTCATTTATTTTTACCTTATTTCTCGGAATGCCCAGTTTGGGGAAGAGGATAATAAATGCCATCATTTGATATGTTTCTTGTGACATGTACAACCCTTTTCTGGGTACTTCACAAGAATCTAGTGGTCAGAAAGGGTTTATAATTCTGGTCACTGTATATCTGGGCTGAGTGGAACTAGTAAGCAAGACGCAAAATATTCCTTATAAGGCTCTGGAAAAAAAATACTCAGTTTTACTGGGAGTTTCTTTGTCTATCCAGTTTGGAACACAGTTAATGCCCATGGATCAGGAAAAAAATGAACTATGTACAGAGAAATGTTTAGAAATTATTTTTTTTTTTATCTTTCTGGAGCTCAGATTATCCATAATTTTTCTTGACTTTTTTATTTTTTTGATGTTTTATACTTACTCATGGCAACTCACTCAGCCTTTGTTCCATTATAGATAACATGTTCACCTCCCTGACACAAAACTTCCCTCACACATCTGAATCTCACTTTAATTGTTAAAGATTTCTCTGTAACACCGCAGCATCCTAGTTGATGCAATGCACAGTCTGTCATTTTGTCTTCTCCTCACTCTACCACACTTGTTAGACACATCTCACCCCACACTTCCAACCCTCCTGACTCCCCTGCCATCAAGAACCAAATCACAACAGATTCCTTAGGCAGAGATAATTCCCCTATAAATTGCTGAGCCCATGGACACTGGTCTTTCAGCTCAGCCCATGGAAGGAAAACCTTGAGCTTTGCCTTCTATCTTTACAAGAACAAAAGATGGGCACACCAGCCTGGACCACTGGCACATCTCTCGCTGTGCTCAGTAGTGGGAAGAACACCATATAGAGGGGATTGAGAAATCTGACCAAAGGATCCTTTTGCTTCTTGCTTTTTGTGGCTCAGGAGATTCCAAAGCCTTGAGCAGCATCCTTGTGATTACCTCTTCTGATCTGAATTTTCTTTGCCATGGGTAGGCTGTTCCAACAATTTGCTGACTTAGTTAACAGTTACTTCATTCAGCCCCTAGCTGAACAGGTAACAGTGTAATCATAGTTCCATGAAGTCTTATCTTGAATTTGAAGAAGGAACCATGTTGTTATGGACTTCTACCACCACTTAAGAGAAGCAGAAGTGAGAAGAGTCTGAAACATGACAGAAAGAATAGATGCACTCTTTAGATGCCTTTGATTTCCTCCACAGGATGGGTTCTTCCTAAAAGTGCTAATGAAATCAACATAACTAGATCAGAGATCCGTGAGATTTGGAAACCATATGAAAAACAAGAAGGTTCTGTTAAGGGTAGAATACAGTGAGAGACGTTTTGAATGGAGAAGGCATTCAGCCCATTCATGAGATGCAATCTTAATGTGTCTTCTACAGGTTGTGCTGAGAATTATATAAAGGCTGCTTACAATATGCTGTAGAAGGACGGTCACAACAAAATTTCTCTGTAAGACAGTAATTTAATAATATACTCTCTGAGATGTTTTCTATCTGCTTATATATGATGATTAAGTTTTCTTTGAAAGAAATTGTATTTGCTGTGAAATGTTAGATGGATAGAATCATTGCTGGATATTATATTTTAATAATAATAGCCAAGCATCAGCCTTTTGCTGCTATTGCTAGGAAGACAAAACAGCTCTTGCTAGACATTGAATAGTAGTAGTATGTGAGCTTCTACAAATGACAGACCAAAGACTTCAGAATTTTGTGTGTGCACTGATGCATGTAACTGGTCCATATACATAATTTAACTGTAACTTTGGCATGTACCACCACTGCATCTATCTGTCATAGTTTCCTACTTAACATATCTTGTTCTAAAAAATTTGGGTCATAAATGTATTTCAAACCCATCTTTTCTCTTGCTTGTTTTAACACCAAATAATTAAATTTCTTCTTATTCTTTAAAGTGGTAGTAGGATAAAATGGGGTCAGGCTAGTGACCTTTCTCACTGGCCATTCACACTGATACTGTGCAGAATCACACAGCTTTCTTATCTGTCACATCTACCATTAGAAAGAGACTTGCCAAGGTGGAAAGATGAAAGCCTGTTTTTGCAAGCTAGACTTTAGGGGCAGGTTCAGGCCTGAAAACATATTTTGCAGTCACCCTATCCACGTATTTTCTCCAGATTCTGATAGAAGACGTATAAAGGAATGACAAAAGCATATACATGGTTTTCAGCTCCTGATATTTCAGACAGGAATATTCTGTGATGACAAAATATAAGGTACCAATCAACCTTTGGTGCTTATAGATTCTTTGTTCCTGCTGTGAGCTCTTCTGCTGATATTTTGGGCCTTTCTGACTGTTGGCTCTAAGAAAGAAGCTTTCTCTGAATGAAGACTTGATAGTACAGATCACACGGAGAATTAGAAGAGCTTTTGTATCGCCTGGCTGTAGTTCATGCTTTACCAGGAAAAAAAGGCCCTTAATGTAATTGCCAATCATTTGAATAAGAAGGTGACATATTTGCAATTTTTATTCTGGCAATTGAAGACACAAAGTTCCAAAATCCATCACTACCAGAAGGAAAAGCTGACATACATCTGAATGAAAGATGGTTGCAGACTACTTTCCCTGACTCAGCCCACTCCATCCAGGACTGGGATGGAGTATCAGAGGCACTGTTTCTCTCTGAGGCTTTTCACCAGGCAGAAGTGTGAGTTAACAGATGGAAACGGGAAAGGAAGTTGTTTTGGCATTTTTTTTCCCCCAGGGAAATCCTTGTGACAGTCATATTTAGCCTGAAGGTGTAAACTCATGTTTTCACTTGTATTGACTTATGTGATTCTATGCTACAGAAATGGGACGGTTCGAAAAAGGATGGTTGTCTAAAATAACTTTCTGGATCATAGCAAGGTATTTATACCACCCGATTTCGGGCACTGAAATAGTCGGTTATTAAAAGAAGACCACATAGGGCTGTCATGCATTTTGTTTAATAAGTAAATGAAGCGTCATGAAAAAAAAGTGAAGGTAAAAGGCTTGTGCTTGCAATAACTCTATCTAACTCCTTATGCTTTTGTGTGCTTGTTGCCTCAGGTTGAAAAAACTTTATGAAAGGAATTCTGTCTTCCTCCAAGTGGTGAAGTATTCCTCCACCAGATGGTGAAGTATTACAAACCACTAAAATAGTCCTCTGCAGTGCTATTAAGACAAAGCAGTTGTCTCTACACATTCATAGGCAAAAAGAAAATAAAGAAGGGAGATTTGTGAGAGGAGTGTGGGCTTGGTTCCTCTGTCACTGTCACTGAAACATACCTATAGATATAAATCAAATAAACGAACTAATTAAGGGAAGAACAAAGAATAATTTTCTAAAAGGAAGATACACAATGATCAGCCTCAAGAAAATGAGCTTCAAGCCATGCTGCTTCAGCTGGTGTTAATGGATATAGAACTCCTGAAACCTCCAGACTTCCAGGAGTACCTGCTAGCTGTGTGTAGTCTTTTGCCACACTGCTACCCTTAGGATGATGGTAAGGATTTAGCACACAAAAGGACACAGCTAGTTGCATGCCTGCACTGTAGGGTTCGTGGTTAACGATTCTACTCTAGCACACTACACTGTCCTGAGACCAATATCTGAGGAATTCAAGAGATCCATGGAAAAAATATGACTGTCTACTTGTTTCAGGAGGCTGCCATACACCCCCTATCACCAGTAAGTACTGTAAACATGACTGTGGTATGTCTCTTGCTTTCCTAGTGGCAACATTGGATGAATATTTCCAGAGGGTAGGACACTCAATACTAGAAAATAGGGAGAAGGGACCAAAGAGCAAAAATGGTCAGGAAGGATAGTGTGATCTACAGGAGGGTAAGAGAAAAAACCATTGGGCAAGAATAGGAAGGGTCTGTAACATCAGAATTGGGCATTGATGTGACTGCTATAAAAGGATGCTGCACCCTGCTCTGTTCAGCAGAGCGCCAAGGCATTGGGAAAATTGGAGGGAGTTCAGGAAAGCTCCACATGAATGAATAAAAGACTGGAAGCCAGTGGATCAGAGTGTGATTCAGAAGGTCAGTTTATTATTGAGGAAAAGGCTAAGGGGTGTCTTAGTCAAAAATCCTTAAGTACCCAGTTGTGAAATAAACCTTTGATGATAGAGGTCTTCTTCTGTTGAGCAAACAATGCGTTACCAGGATCTAATGGCAAGAAACTGATGCCAGATAAACTCAGAGTAGAAACATGTCACAGATTTTCAACAATGGGCATAGTTTCAGTGGGAGCAATATCTGAGCGATTGTAGAGGGTTATCCATCATGGGTAGTTTTGAAATCAAGACTAGTGTTGTACATCTTGTTTTTATGGGACTATTTTCATTCAGTTATGAGCTACACTGATGTTGAACCACCAATGACACCTCCAGTATGATGTCGTCTGTTGTTCCATGTTTACATAGGCCCACTTGAGATGTGAAGAAAGTATTAATGTGTGAGGCAAGTTTTTAAAAAAATCACAGTTCATCTAAGAGCATCTTCTGCGAAGAGAAAAGCAGCTGTGCCTTAGAACATCACATCACACCACAAATCCCAGAAGAAAAAACATGTCTGTACTTTACCAGGTGAACTGCCTTAGTGTGAAGTCTCAACACCTCAGTAATGGAGATTCAGAAAGAAAATATCAGCTCAAGCTCAGGACAGACCTGGATGAAAGAAAGAAAAAGAAATCACTGCAAATGTAACAGAGTGTTGTTCAGTGATGTAGCAAACAAAAGGTGAAGTGCGAGCCCAATTGGCAGGTGAAGTTGAGCAAAAGAGCAAATACTTTCCTAAATGGTGGAGGATATCTTGCTGAGAGCAGATAACGACTCAGATAGATATTCTCCTTCTCCATCAAACTCTGCTAATTTGCAATGGAAAATCCAGGAAAATAATACTCGCTTTGTGCCTATGTCAATTTCATCTGATAATTGGCTCTTGTGACTGCAGAAGCAGAGCTGATTTCTGTGCAGGTAGTTCCACTGCAAGTATACGTTTATTTCTAATAGATTTATTTTTTTTTTAATAATCACAGGAGGTGCGAGAAACTTCAAAACCTTCTGAAGTGCCTGACACCAGATTGCATATTGTGTATTTGCGATAAACTGCTGCCTCCTAGAGGTGACAATGTTTTTCTTAAGTTTCTGTTGAGAGATCACAACTTTTTGCAGCTCCAATGACGTAAAGGATATTTTGCAGAGAAAAGCATTGGGATTTCGTACTTTTTGTTAAAAATATATCTCTTGTTATGTTAAGGCTGCAAGGCCAGGAAATTCAAGAATTATTGTTGCCTTAGTTCTATCCACTTCCATGTCAGCCTTGTCTTTAAACCTTTAAGTATAGGATAACAACATTTTATTTCCAAATGAACTGTGAATAGTTTGATAAGACGCTTAACAAAAGGTTAGGTGTGAGCCCAATTGGGCTGATAATGAATCAGGGTTATAAACTGAAAGAAGCTGGGTTTTATGTGTGTCCCTCTCCCTCCAGTGAAGGAGTAGATAAAGAAAACTATGATTCCAGATTACTGGCTGATATTACAGTTTAAGCAGCTGGAAATAAACATAATCATTACATGGTTTTTTTTTTTCTAATTTAGTGTACATTCATCTGGGCACCCTGTGGACTGACTTACACAAGAGCTGAATATTCATTTCTGCGGCAAAATTCCATGGGAGTCGTGCTGGAACATATGCAGCACTGTGCAACATTCTGAAGAAAATAACCTACAGCAGGTATTTAGGAGGTACCATTGTGTGAGAAAGCCCAAGAAGGCAAGCAGTCCTTATGAATTTGCAGCAGAGCTTGGAGGCTGTGTCTTCCACCTTGCTGTGTTCCTCGTCCCACTGCCTCTCAGACTGCGGATACCACTGTCACTGCGGAAGAAACTTGCACAGAAAGATAGGGAAGACTCATAAAAAAGGCTGCTGTGCTTTTCACTGAAGTTCAAGAATCAAACTAGCAACATAGTGGCAAAAGCAGCATCTGCTTTTGTGTGAGTTAATTGCATTTTTGGAGCAGGTGGCCTTTCCCTTAAGTGTTATATGCAGCTCTTGCCTTTCCAATCTAAAATAGGATGTCACCAAACAAAGAAAAATCATAGATGAATTATAAAGGATGACTGAAGGTGGCAAACAGGTTCTGTGAACTACAGCTCCTCAGCCATGAGAAGAGATAGTGTAAAGGGAGAAGAAAGAGGTCTTTAAAATCCTGCAAGTACAGGGGAAACTGGCTAGGGATCAACTTGCCAAATCCAGTATAAGGACTACATGGAGGATTCAAGCAGGACTCAACATCAAAACAAACAAGGGGGAAGTATCCTATATGTTTACCCTGTTCTGAGGTGCTTTTCTAGGCAGCCACTCTTGGCCCATACCAGACAGAGGACACAAAGGACACAGGCCTGTGGTCTAATCCTGGGTGGCTATTCTAGTAAACATCACATGCCATACAAATTGTATTTCCTACATCTTTTAGGTAAACTCCTGAGAATCAGTGTAGTTTTTTGGAAATGTTATTTTGAGTCACTCATGTAAAGTAACAGTTTGGCAGCAGCTGCTGGTCTCTTATTGTTTACTTCCATGTTTTCTTTGAGTCTCAGTCAAAGTTTTCATGTATTCCCTCCCTCTGTAAGAGCAGTACAGATAGGAAGCCACAGTAAACAGACTGGAGACTGACCTGCTCTGTTTAGTTACTCACTGTGTTTATTGGGGTCTTTTGCTGGGTACCCCAATCAGTAGAAGCTGCAAGTACCTCAGCAGTGGTAGTTCTTAGTGCCTAATGATGAATGATTTTTACTCCTTTTAATATCAAGAACACTTCAGGAACCTTTTTTCCTTAAGATGACATTTCTTGATCTTGTATCTTTTTCCTTGACATAGAGAGAGAGAACAAAGAGATAAGAAACTGGAGATAAGAAATATTCACAGTTGCTTGTTCTGAACTTGAGAAATTATATTCTGTTCATATTCACCTCTAGCTATTCCTTGTGACCCACAAGATTCTGTCTGGCTTTGGAATATTTTCTGTTACACTGATATATGAATTTTAGCCGGCATTCTGATAAAATGAGTTGGCACATACGACCATGTAGCCAGACATTCCAGTCAAGAGAAAAACACTCTCTACAAAAACAGCCTTTTCAGAAAATAGCCTTCAGCTCTCGGGATAGATACCTTCCACTGAGTTTACTGACACTGAGTTAACTGCAGAAAGTGGTATGGGTCCATGCTTACGGTATCCCCACTCCTCTACTGTTGTGATCTGCCTGACCTCAATGCCTTCATTTGAAATAGCTGAGACTGGGAATTGGTTTTGTTGTCTGCAGAAATATTTGCTATGTTTAGCTTTTCAGATTGAGATCACAGTGAGAACTGACCTCACGCTGGTCAAATTTGACAGGTAATTACTACTCAGAATCAATGTTGTCCAGTGCAAAATAGAGCAATATGTCTTTCACACTTTACACTACTGCTAGCACCTTTATTGACAGTTTTGCAGTCAGGCCTAATCCAAATGATCTTGAGATAGCCACCACCTCCAGGATTTAGGCACTTCTGTAGTGGAAAGCACAGGGGCATTGACTGTATCTGCCCCAGAGGGCTACACTTGCTTTGTACACAACTTTCAATCTCCCAAGTAGTTGAGGCAGAACCTTCCCCTAACATAAGACTTAGATTACCCTCTCATGTGTGCTCCTTTCAATAGCTCTAGGGAATTGTTTTCTTCGTTTTCATAACTGCCCAAATTACACTTCAAAGGACTGTCCTCTCCCCAGTGGGCTCCATGACTTAAAGTCCTGTGTCCTCACCTGTTTCCTAGACACTCTCAAAGCTCCAGAATAAATTGTCTTCTAGCTGCAAAACTGCAAAGGGGGTCAGAGGCTCTTCCCTGGTAAAGTAGAAGGAAACCTAACACAGTTAAAGTGAGGAGTAAAACCCTTAGTGCAAATTCCCTTACTTGACTCAGTTGTTTCTACTCTGGTTTTCACAGTCTCTACATCACTGCTGTGCTTACACTGACCAGCTCACTCTTCTGTCCTCTTCTTCCTGGATACATTTGTGACTTTTGAAACTCAGTTATATCTTTCCTCTGCTTTCATAAACCTTTCTCTCCTCTTTCCGTTCTTACTGTTCATTTTGTAGGTCTTCTTCTCTTTCCCTCACCATATGAAAATCCGTTATCTATTGAGAGGATAGATGATTCTTCTTCCTCTATACCTTATCTTCACCTAATCTTTTCCTGATCTATTCCCACTGTCATATTTCATAAACAGATTACAGATCCCATACCAACACCTGACTGATCTGTTTTCTTACAATGTGAAATTTCAGGTTGACAACTGATGACTTCTCCCAAGAGACTTCAAATGAGCTTAAGTCTAACATGGCAATACTAAAACTCATGATGTTCCCATGCAAGTTGCCTTCACCATCTTCTGCCACATCACTAGTTACATATCAAAAGCACTTATCACTCGAGCCCATACATCTTGTATGTCCCTAGCATGACATACATATATCACATCAACAGCAGTTTGCACTTTCTTGGTCACTGTCAGGCTCTTCTTGCTGTCTGTGCAGCCTAACTCCTCTGAAGTACAAATTCCACTGAAGGTGTTTCATGGCATTATCAGACAAAAATATGTAATAAAGTTTTAATCACACCAAAACTATATTTTAGGAGAGAAAGGGTTTTTGTTCCAACAACGTTAAAATTTTGCATTTCACCTACGTTGTGGCAAAAGACATTAATCTTGTGTCAAAAACTCTGTTCAAAGTTGAGACACACTTGGTACCAGACAGTAGGAGGGAAAGGTCAGTCCCTGTCTCTAGAACAGGAACAGTTGTGTAATCTTCAGTCATTTCATGACAAGGTGTGTAGAAGAGATGGCTGCCTACAACTTTCCCAGTTTGGCTTGCTCTGCACAGATCAGGTCACAGAAATGATCAGGACACAAAAACCACACTATGATTCAGACTTCACTGGTTTTGGGGTTTTTTATAACAGTCGTGTAGATGGTCTAAGCATCCTGAAAATCTTGGTGAGGTTGCTCCAGACACAGTGGAATGCACAGTGCCTACCAGATCATACTAATGACCCTAAGAGGAAGATCCCAAACCCCCTTCATCTCATGTCACAGCCAGAGAAAATACAAGGCACAAGATATCAGTCTCTGCAAGATGTGGTACCACATACACACACATTGTAATGCTGTACTCTGCAGCAATGCCCAGGTAGACTAGGTGAGAAGGAGCTAAGAAAAAGTTATAGCTTGATCTTCTAAACCAGGTTTCTGGCATGTCATGAGAAAGGAGAAAAACCTTTTACCTCTGTTGCCACAAGAAGAGGAATGCTTCCGATCATGACAATGATCTCGATCTCTGGCAAAATCAGAAATTCGGCAGCTAGAGTGATCAGAAGAATAAATGAGGCTGCAGTTACCAGGTGGCAAATATTGCCAGTCCTTTCTCATAATGCATAATTAGCACATGGCAGCCCCTCACCACTGCCTCTGCCCAGTGATGCTGCTGATGGACAGGAGAGGGTGCGGGGCCTGGACCTCAGTTAGGAGTAGGTCTCCCTCCCTGTGCCCTGCAACATTAGGAAAGGTGAGGGGCACAGAATGCAGATGAGAAGCTACTCACAAGCAGACATTAAAAGAGTGGCAGTATCCCATTTTATCCCCGCTTTTTCTGTCGCTCCCTTCAAATCTGTCTGGGTGAGCACATTCAGACATTAGTGGAGGACTGCAAACCCAGACAGTATTCAGCATATGGAGCAGCCTGGTGTTTCCCATACTTCCCCAGTTTTACTTAACAGAGGGACACACAACCATCATATATGCTTCGAATGTACTCAGCCCTTCATTCTCAGCTGCTCTTCATGCTACCAGGAAGAAGAGCTTTAAGTCCTTGACAGCTTCAATGGCACAGGGCAGGAGAAGCACTGGGAGAGCAGAGGAGAAGTGAGGGAGCCCCTTGAGCATCAGCAGGGACCTGGGCTGGGATAGGCTTGGGGGGGAATGACCCATTCTGATGTGATCTGTGGAGAAATGCACTCAAAGTGTGATAGTGTCTGTCTATCATTCTGGAGAAGTGTTGAAAGAAGTGGAGAAGTGAAGAAGTGCTTCTCTTTTCCTAGACTTGGTTTGTTAATCCTAGCAAGTGATTGATAGCAAAAATGTATATATAAGCAGCAAAAAGTGAAGAATTTAGGTGGAAATACTGCTTAATGTAAGACTACTCTAAATTACCCTAGGATAGCAGTCAAACCATGTGCTGTAATAACCATACACCGGAGTGTGAAAAAGATATCGTTGTCTTATAACAGCTCATAATATGGGACAAGCGTCTTCACTGACAGCAAAGAGCATCCCCATTAATTTCAGTTTGTGAGTGCTTTAATCAGTATACCCATACTTGAGCAGGATATGCACATGCACAGGTCCTGCTCCTGTGAGGACCAGTAGGTCAGCAAGTGTGCTGCCCAGTTAGTTGCATGACTTTGAAAAAAATGACAATTTTTCTGGTTAAAGAGGTTCACTTGGTCGTTTGATACATAAAGAGGTTTTTTTCTATTTGCATTTTATTTTTCTTTTTAGTTATGTCATCACATAAACCAGCGCTTAGTCTTTCTTTCTTTGACAGATCTTAGGATATCAGAATTGCAATGGTCCGAGGCTACAGCCATAACTCCTATAATGGCAGGCCACAGAGACTGCCTCTATGGCCCTCATAAATTCTTGGAGAGACAAACTCCACATTCTTTTCTTCTTTTTATGGTGGTCCAAAATGAGTATCACGTGGTCCTCTCTCTATTCTAGATCAGAAGAGATTATCAGAATAAAGAAAGTAATAAATACTCCACCCTTCTCTCATTTGCAAAGACTAACCACTTTGAATATTCCATATCACACACTTCTTCAGTTTCCTACAAAAAGATTTACTTACGTAAAGGAGAAATACAAATATCCTCACAAATACTTTTTATGACATTTCTTATCGGAGATACAAGGCAGATACTTGTGTAAAGGATGGAAGCAGACGTCTAAGTAGAAGCTTTCTCAGAGTGACTGACCTTGATTTGTTCCTGAACTCACACTACATCATTTGCAGATACACAACAGAACCATCCTGTAAAAAAAACAGAGCTGCGGTTCAAATCTTCCAGTGGTTTTCCTGCATACACACCTGTGAACTGAGAGCCAAAGCCGAGTTCATTAAAGAGAATTGAAACTATTAGCAAAGATGAATCTAAAGCCAAAAGGCTAGACTTGAAAGCCCTCAGATTAAAGTTTGGCCATGCATGCTTCTATCAGCTAATTAGATAAATCTAAAATAAGTTAAATATGAAAACATAGATAGGCTTTTCACTTCAGTAGAAGATCTCAAGGCAGCCTCTCTGATATATTTCAACTACACATTCTCTAAGGAGAAGGACGTGTTCACTGAGCAACAGAGGGAACACTGATATGGGCTTGAGAACTGGTAATTGTAGGTAATATGTCGATGTGCCTTTAATGTGTTCAGTAACTAATGGCATAGTCACTGCAGATGAGTAGAAAAGAAAGGCCCCCATGGAAACCTTTTCCTTAATGTAATCACAGCTATAAGCTAAGGTTAATGTAGCCACAGCTCCCCTGGGAAACATCACAGATAGGTCATGGTTTGGGTAGCAGCTATCCTCTGTTCCCTGTTAGGTCCACTCTTCTCGAAAGGAATGGTGAAGGCACCAGACTGGCACCCACCTCCTCCAGCATCCTTCAGGCCCGAGGAAAGCTCTGAAATTCCTGGTGACTTGAAGAAAATCAGTAGTGGCAGGGGCGGGGGAAGGGGGGGGAAGAAAGGCACAAGGACGTGTATGCATTCATCTCCTCCTGTGCAGAAAAGGGAAAAAGTTTTCTTTCCTTTCCATATGGAAGAACTGGAAGGGTAAATGCATAATGGTGCATTTTTTTGCATGTGCTGCTAGCAGGAGCCGTAGCACAGGACAAAGAAAGAGGAAAGCTTGTGCTCCTTGAGGAACAGGCAGCCCTCAGAAACAGAGTATGAAGGGTGGTTTTCCAGTGTGACAGATGACATGGTTAAATCTTGAGTTGCAGTTGTAGATTTTAAAACATTAATTATTTCTTTGTATAAGCTAAACCACAGCAATGAGAGGTGGTTAGCTCAGGCCAAGGCTGCACTGTGTAAACTGCCTCAGAGACTGTTTGATAACATGGAGCAGGAAAGCCTTCGGCCTCCCACCCTTCCTCCCCTATTCACTGGCATCTCTGCTAGCACTCCTCCAGCCTTCCTAGCATCAAACCTGCTCATCCAGTCACTCTCCCTGCCATCCCCAGCTCTGCTGCAGCACCTCTGTCCAACCTGGGGGGTGGCAGACCCTGCTGGTCCAACCTGGATCCTAGGCCCCCAGGCCAGACCATGTCCCTCAGTCTGTCTGTCTGAGACCCACCAGGTTTTGCTTAGATGCTCACAACAGACCCCTAGCAAAACACACTGCTGGCTGGAACCTACGCCGTGTTGGCTGTAGTGGTCAAAGCTGTCAGAGATCAAGGGATGCTTCTTTGGAGGCAAATACTCTCTTTTGCAAAAGGTTCCAGAAACATCAAGCAGATTCTTTGTTTTAATAACTTGAAGTTTATTGTCCGATAATCTTTCCAATGTTAATATTCAGTCACTGTTATCTGCCCAGATATCATGTCTCTCAAGACAGAGGCTGTAACAGCCATGCTTTAACTTTTCCTAAAATATCTTTCTGTGGATCCAGATAAAGTCAGAAGTAGCAGGGGAAGGTGTCCAAACTCACCTGCCCAGTAGGCATGAGAGGAGCTACAAATTATCCTCCCAGAAGAGGAAGCAAAGCCACACACTGACCTGGTGAATGGGTGTAGTTCACAGCGAGGCTCACTTTGCACAGGGAACTGGCATTCAGAAAAGCACAGTAAGACTAAAACTGTCTTCTCAAGATTCCAAATTGAAATAATAAAAAATCTCTCCAAGAGGACAGTTGGGAAGCCAGTAAGTGAATAACAACCAAAGATATTGAGACAGGTGGCAGAGACAGCCCCTCTGATGAGGTACAAAGGAAAAAAAAGCTAGTGAAGTGCGGCCAGCTGATGGTATTCGAGAGAGAGAGACATTGACCAATCACCACTGAACTCTTTATCAGGCAGATCTGTGTGCAGTGGAGGCAGAGATGTGCTTTTCACTTACAGCACACACAGTCAGTTCCCATGCACTCAACTGAGAGGCAGACATGAGAGGACATTTTGTTTCCCTTAGTTAAACTGCCAAGGAAACGCTTGCAAGGGAAACTTTCATGCCACGGTTTATGTAATCAAGAGCTACCCTTCGGTAATGGGACACCCTTGCTCACGGGAAATAAAACCAACCAGGGGAGCTGGCTGGCATTGCACAACCTGTCACAAGGAGACCTCCACAGTGCTATACCTGCAGCTGGGGCAGCACTGGGTGATGGCATGTCTCCCTTCAGAGGACAGAGAGACCAGAGATAACCCCAGGCACCGCTCAAACAGCTTGCACCTTACCCCATCACATGGATTCCTTTGCAATCAGCATAACATTGTTCTGCGGGCTGGGAACATCATGTAAAACCTTTGATCCATCCTTGCTTCACCTAAGGGCAGCAGACAAATCAGATGGCTTCTCCTGATAAAAGAAAGGAATATGTTGGGGTTTTTTTTTCAAGACAATCAGAAGTTCATTACTAGAGTTGTTCAAATTAAAGTTCCAGTTTCATTACTTCCGTTCCCCTTCCTCAGCCTAAATAGTCGTTGGATCATACATCACTATAAATGCTAGTTTAATTGTTAAATTATTCTTTGCTAAATTTGCCTTGCAATCTGATTTTGAAATTCAAATCAACTTGTTTTCAACTTTTATTTTAGAAGTTACAATGGTGTGACTATTCCAACTTGTTTCTTTACTAGTTTGGGGGTTTTTTCTAACTGCATATTTTTCTTTTTCAAAGAAGAATCCCTTGCAAAAACAGAAATATTTTTCTTCATTGTCCTTCTTCTGATGACAGACTGTTCAAAGTTTCTAGGTTTGGCTCTTTGAATAGAAACGTGACTAATAAATAGTAAGCCAGTGTTCATCATTTAGGTTTGAGTTCTTTTGACAAATACTGTCAGGGCTTGGACTGCTGCTGGAGCTAGTCATTAATATCATGGAGGATGTGTCAGTGTTCTGCTAAAGAATCTGTAGACCATGCAGACTCATTGTTACAGATGATGTTAACAGTGACATGAGAATCCCACAGGAGCCCCTCAAAAATTGAAAGCATAACAGGAAGTGGAATAGGAATCATGTTGAGCAACTCTAGGTCTTTTCCAGGAGGTAGGATCCAAAGAAGTGTGGGGAGGGAAATGAAGAACGAGTAAATCTATGAATTCAACAAGTATGGTCTTGGATGTTGGAAAATAGCTTCTAACTGCACTCTACCTTGTCTAGAGTTGTCTTTTATAACAAGTGTTAGTCTTCTATATAGGGACTTGAAGTCTAAACTGGTTACTTGTGAAACCCTCAGAAGCTGCCAGCGCATCAATAATAGTCTCAACCAGCAAAGTGAAGTACTGAGTGACATGAATTCCACTAAATTATCCACTCCTAATCACTGCACCACCAAAAAAGTACAGACAACTTGAAATGAATTGTAATTGTAAAACCAAGAAGGGTTGAATAATTAGACTAAAGGGCAGAAGGTCCTTTAAGCCAGGACAGAGAAAGCTTGTGTGAGGACTGATTTATATCTGAAAAGTATCTGATCATAAGGACACCACAGAAAAGGAAGTGATTTCTATGTGATAAGGACACTTGAAATTAGCGAGAGGGAGACAAAAAGCACTGAGCTGGAAGCATTGCACAGGAGCAGACTTCCTGACCAGAAGACTGGGTTTCAGAATGAATGAACCCAGAGTGGAAACCAGAATTCCTTTTCCAGATGAAAGTGAGCCAAAATACTGAAATGCTGCACAAAGCAGACACTCCTGAAAAATGATACTGAGCAATTCTATCTAAAATAATATATTCTTGGTTCAGATTTGTAATTAACCTCAGACTGTATATATAATTGCATAGTGTTTGTTTACGTAATGCCAATCCACAGCAATTTCAGTTGTATGTTTTGGCCCATACTATTGCTTCAATGGTTGGTTTTGGTAAAGCAGATGATTTTAAACCTTTAAGATTAGTTAGTATCTTACCATGAATCAATTATGATAGCTACCACATAACTTCCACAAGCTGTTCAACATAAATATTTCTATTTTCTTGGTTCCTGGAATTACTTTTTTCCCTGCATTTTACAACACAGCAATGTAATTTGTAGCAATTAGTGCAATTTCTTTTTTTAATTAGATCTTGAAAGTTTACATTATATTTTGGAAGCTGCTTACAATGAAAGACTCCAAAGAGAATAACTGTATTACACATATGACTAAATGACACATGACAGCAAAATCTGAAAGATTTCTACGGAAGTGTACCTTTTATATATCTACTCTTTTGATTTTAACTATGTCTACTTTCCAGTGAATTCCCATATGCAACATGAGAAAAAATACAATTTTTTCATTGGTATGTCTGTGTATTATTTTCTTGGTTATGCCTACAGATCTCTGCAAACCAGCCTATGCCCTCAGGCATAACTCCAAGTTTCTTAGTGGTTATTCATGAGCAGTAATCTTTTTGCTGAGAGACTCCTTGCAGACTATGACACTGTCCAAGTACTTCTTGACATTTCATTGTTGGTTTTGGACATCTCCTAATCATTGTTCACATCTTCAAAATCTGTGTGGTCCCTACTTTCCACCAGAAAATGGGTTATACTGACAGAAAACTAGGGTTTGACAAAATTTCCCACATGCTTTTCTTCTATATATGCAAAGACAGCTTCTTTTTACTAAGCCCTAGTTTGGTTCAAAACAATTTCTGTGGCACTTTTTCTACTAGAGTTACCAGCTTTACTCTATGCAGTCTCAATAAATTAGGTGGTGAAAACAGTCTGCTGATAAAACCTCCCCCGTGAATTCCACATGTAGGAAAATAACGAAATATTGAATCTAAATATCAGTCACAAACCAAAGCTGGTAAAGTCTTCAGGACTGGCAGCAGCCATGAGTGCCAGCACTCCCCCTCACTCTGTTTGTACTTTGCCAGCTGCAGCATTTACAACCGCATTCTTGATCGGAACAGCAACCTCCCCCATCAGCACTAGTTGCTGGCTTACTGAAAACATGGTATGCAGCAATTTATTTGATGAACCTTTTAGTATGTCAATATATTAACATGCCAGGGTAAAATGTGCAGCACCATCTTTGCCAGCCCAGTTCCCTCACTCTTTCCTGAGCACAAGCAGCTAATCGGTCATTCAGGGGGCTGTAGTATTTTCCCAGTAGCATGCTGCGAAGGTTACCAACCTTCCCAATTTGCTTTTTAAGTTTGTTTTATGCTGTCACTACCTCTGATCCTTGCTTTTGTTCCTGGACTGGTTTTCCCTGAGAATGGTCTGATCTTTCCTTTTTCCCCTCTACGCTCTAATGGAAGCAGATTATGTGCAAACCTCATTTTATGATGTGGTTTTGGTATGGTTTTGACATACCACATGCCATATCTGGCATCGCGGACTTTGCCCTTGTGTTGAGTGAGAAACCCAAACAACCATTCTAGCACTGCAGACCAGAGCCACACAACTTTGCTTCAGCTCAAGGAAGATTTTCATCCCTCTGAAACACAAATACAAAACCAAAAAAAGGCACATAACATTGCTTAGTGAGAACATTTATATGCACAAAGGACACACAAACTGCCTATGTCAGCAGGATTAACATGCTGACAATAGCTGCTTAATCTTTGCTCTTTCATGGTCACAAGGCCCATATGCTACCCTGCTGTTTACTATCCGGTGCCTAGGGCATACCTAAATTCAGCCAGGATGCAGGAACAGAAAGGGAGAAGTAGTATCCCTCTATGCTGCCTCCCTGTGGGGGTGATAAAAATCTATCCCCGGACTTTGTTTGTCCAGACTTTGTTAAAATAGTCAGCAGTGTGTACTGTGAGCTTTCCTCCACTAAAACAAAGAGTAATTCCCTCCAACACAATTCAGATTGCATTTCCATGTAACTTCTACCCTTGACTGGGCATGATTTGGATAAATGGAAAGATGCTTCTTGATTCATTCACCAACATGGATAACTGCTAGAACATCTTATTCAATACAGAAATAGGGATTAACAGTGTGAGTGGGTTTAAAACTTACTCTAAGGGTATCTTAGCCACTAACATGGTCTAGAGAGAGAATCAGTGCATCTTATAATTCAGTTTTCTTCTCCATGCACGAAAAATGTACTCAACACTAAACAAATGTGTATCAGAGACTAGACTACAGCACCTTCAGCAAATGGTTCACTAAGCAGATCTTTGTCTGAGAAGAGGTTGCTATGACAAGAGGCTCAGTGGTTGCTGGTTTGCCTCCTCAAGCTTTTCTTGCTCACTGCAATTCTGCTAGCTGCTTCCTACATCTACTGCTGGACAAGTGCACTCCAGCAAGCAGCAAACCTGTTAATCATTCTCAAAATGGGTAAGTGCTGCTTACACTGCTGCTGTTTTTTCCCCCTCTCTCACTGCTGGTCACAAAGCTCATCAGGGCACCTATAACTGTCAGACTGACAAAAATAATGGAACACAGGAAATGTTCCTGTGTTTCATCAAGAAACACAGAGGAGGAAACAGAAAAGGGAGGACACAGTCATGAACTCACCAAGTAGCCATGTGTTGTATGTTCCAAACCAACACTATACTGTCATGGCCTTCTGTGTTTTCAGTGACATAAAGTAAAAAGTCACCTACCCTCTGAAATCCTAACAATACAGTACTCTGGAAAGTTATCCAGGAACAACTGCTTCCTATGTGGTAAGAGTCAAACTGAACACTTCAGGTAGGATCTTCCAAGAGGCAGAGGAAGAACTTGGCATCACAAGCATGAGGCTGATCCAGCTCTAGAGAGCAGCATGAATGACAGTGTGAAGACTAGGGATGCTACAGATCACAGTGACAGCAATAGCACAGCACCGGGGGATGCCCAGAGGCTAAACTGGTTTTTGAGGCTGCAAAAGAAGTTTGCTTCCTGCCGAGATTCCCATTGGCTGGGGTAGGATTTTTCAGCCCCGGCAGAGCAGGCTCTGCTGGTATATCTAGCAGCAGCACTCCTGAGCAGGTAGAGAGAAGGACGTGCACTGGTGGTCTGTCAGGACTGCAGAATGGATCTGAAGATGTTCCTGGTCTTCACTGCATTTTTGCTTCACACTTCCCTGGGCTTTCCTATTCAGGTGAGAGCAGCTCCATGCAATTTTGTTCTGTCTTCTAGCTGGAAGCAAAGCTGTGAAGACTTGTTTTGATAAATTTCCTGCAAGAAAATATTAGTAATATAATAATATATAAAGGCAATCCAATAATTTGGTTCCTCCCTTCAGCCTGATTTTGATGCTATTGTTGTTGCATTAGTGAGCTATAGAAGAATAATGCCTTTTATCTATTGGTTTTGCAGGAGAAGTGTGAAAACAGCACAACAAGTAAGTAGGATTTAGACTGCTATTTCTGTTTGTGTATCACACACTTTGTTTTGAGAGCATGTGAAAGCACTGACACAGGCCTTTTGAATTAGGTCATGTTTCATAATTTGTTATTGAGGTAGGTGCAGATGTGTTTTCCCAAAGATGTGCTTTACACAGTCTTTTGGGTTATGGTTTGTTAGGTTAATTTGTATGTGCTTTCACAGGCTTGAAAATAAAATTTCAATAGGCCTTTTTGTTACCTTTTCATTAAATTGAGTGTTATAATAAGACTGCTATTCATTTGCCTTCTTGCCTACCTTGGTGCAGCAGTAAGAGAAAAGGATGTCAGGTATCAAAGAAAGCTTTACTTTGCTCTGGGATGGAAAAAAATAAAACAGGCTTAGTTGAACAGCTTCTGGCAACTTGCAAAGTACAAGGAGATAATTGCAGATCTCCAGAGGTCAATGGGAAGGAACCTGTAGGTAGACTTTAACTACATCAAGAAACTGGGGGTAATGTGTGTGAGAGGAAGACACCTTGGAAAAATTTGCCTGACATAGTCAAAGCAAGTAAGTGACTAAAGAAAACTGACAAATTCTTCTTTTGAACTGTTATTTATGGCATAGAAACAAAGGGATGTTGTAAAATTACTGCTCAGTGTATTTAGAGAGACCAAGGGACACATTTACTTGAGTTCAAAGTAATCAGTTGCTGGGACTCAAAGTTGCAGGGTTAAGGGGACAAATGCATACAATGAGTTTTAATTTACCATTGTTACTGGGGTTTGTGCCTTTTGAAACCTCTTTCAGTATTTACAGTGCAGGGAAAACGTGAGCTGTGTAATTTTGAAAGCGGTATCACACCAGATGTTCATTTCATCAAGAAGTTGGCAGATGCCTTCTCTGGTGTTTCATTTGGGTTTTACAAAGAATTTGCAGGCTTTATGTGCCTAAGAATCTGGAGCCTAATTTCTACTAACTTTGACTACTCAATTAATCTAATGCTTCTTGGATGCATAAATTCTGAATCTGGTCAACTCATCTCAGAAACGTTCTTCCCTGGAGAATGTTTAGAGATGTCATGGATCTCTCTGAGGCAACTGGTGGGAATTGACTGAACTTTTCTATAACAAACCACAATCATTACAGTGGCCTTCCTTTACCATGTAACTGAAGTAACAATTTGGAAAAAGACACTGAAGTCTTTTTGAACACAGATAGGCTTGGAAATAAGAACTATTTACTTGATTGTTCTCTCTGTCAGTGTTGAATAGGAGAAAAAAGCAATTGCTTTACATTTTGACAAGGAAGAGTGCAATATTGACAAACTGGAAGAGATTCACAGACAGGCTTGCAGCATATCCATCATGCTTAAGAACAGGTCAAACAAACTATGGTCAGTAATAATATAGATAAAACTGTTTCTGCCTTAGGGAAAGTAGACAAATCGATGACCTCTGGAGGTCCTTGCAATTTCTAAACTTTTATGATATTATAACAGTGAAGTTAGAAATTTGCACATCAGATCAGATTTTCACTTCTGGTTTGTATCTAGAAACTGATATTTGGCAAAAATAAAAAAATACCCCTTAGGACTCAGAATGGTACATGCTGCTGTCAGGTACATACAGAAGCTGAGATTATTTTCCCATGTTAAATTACAGCCTTCATCTCACGTTATAACATTACTCTTGGACACTGTGAAACCAGAGGGTACTGTTGAGCTAGTTAGCCTGCATTTGTTGCAAAAAAACCTGGGGATATAGAGGGGGTTTTGTCCCTGGTTTCTTTTGTAATTTTCCACACTGAAGCTGAAAAAATATTTTGTTGATTTTTAGATGGCAAGTGACTAGAATTCTGTCCCTCAGCATGATCTACTAGAAATTTTCATAGCTTTTTTTCTGAACATCAATTTAATTTCTGTGCCCACGCATCAGTTAGTGCACTCCATTCCCCTCCAAGCAAAGGCCTTCCCATGGCTGAGGAATTCCGTACTATTGAACACCGTGAAGTTGTATTCAGAATCTAATTTATCCCTCTTGTTTGTCTTTTTTTTCCTTGCTTTTTGCAGCAACAGAACCTACTGAGGTAAGGGCAGATAAATCAGCTCTTCTGATCACTTTGGGGTTCTACATTGTGAAAATAAGGTCAAGACTCTTGTTTTCCACCTGTATCTCCACCAGTGGAGTAATGTCTTCTCAGATCAACAGTGTGTCAGAATGTATCTGAAACTTATTCCACACTTCAGATTACATTTCCCTTTATGATATCTATATTTGCCAAGATATCAAAGAAGACTATTTACCATGCTGTGGTACTTCTTTACACATGGCACAGTATATAAAGCTCAAGACTGCACTGATGGAAGAAGCATTTAATGGGCCTGGACACTGTTGATACTTTATATGTTATATTATTTTATCTAATGTTATATTATAAAGTGTGAGATAATACAATATATCATTCTTTCAGGTTACTACACAAGAGGATATATACGGTATGTATTATTCCATCTACAAGTACGTATATGAGAGGATATACCAATTGCTAGCTACTCAGTTACTCCAGAAAATAATACCTGCTTAACACAAATTAACCTTGGGGAAGGAATTTTAAATGAATGCACTCACCACAATATTCAATGCAAAGCAAAGTCTCTTGGTTTTGACCAATTGTTCGGCCTTGCTAAAAGCCTCACCTCTTACTTTTTCTAAAAATAATTCTGTTTAAATAATGCCCTGATTTAATTCCCTTCCAAAGGTTGTAGAAAGCATAGAGGTCACGTGTTTCTGCTTTTACTGATGTCAAGGCTTGTTGCATAATGCTCAGAGTTGGTTATTTTTGCTTGCAAGGCCTAGGAGGCCCTGATGTTGGGCTTAGCTGGGGATATCAGTATGACTCATGGAATAGGAATGCAGTTCCAATTTCATTGGTTTCAAGAGTTTTTCAAGAGGTCAGCATGTCCAGCAGGAAGCATCAGGACTGCTCTCCGTCTGTTTCTGCTTCTGGTGTCTTATGTTGTAGGGTTGAGTGTAAGTTGTGTATGCAGAAGCGAAACTTTGCAGTCTGAGGCCTTAAAATGTGATGGTTATGGGGAAAAAAAGGGAGAGAGGGAAATAAAAAGAAGGACTCTTGGGACTTGATTAATGCCAAAATAACTACAGCTGGGGTGGTATCAAGACTGTGTCACTGAACAAATATCTACATGAGTGAACACCCTACCAGTCCTTAAATAGGCTATGTAAGTATGTCATGCATCACTGGAAAATCATCAGGTTAAAAGTCAAGAGTCATATTTTCCCCGGGAATGAGAAAGTGATACTCTTGTATTTCTGCACAGAATCTCCATTGCCTACAGAGACTGATGTTGAGGAAGAAGTTATTTTTAACAAAATTCTGAAAGTTAACCAAGGTAATGCCACCAAACCCTGTTGATAATGGGTCTGTCTTTGTTGCTTTTTGGGGGTGATATGGAAGGTACAATATCTTACCACAATCTGTGAGAATATTTTCCCTTCTTACACACCATCGCGTAAGAGATGCCCAGAGACAGGACACTGAGACTACTGCTGATACCCTACTCAAACCTATAGAGTCAATACTGAAGATGTTACCAGGTGTAGAGGCAACTGAACTATCCAGACAGTTTCTTCAGCTGTAGCTTTCAACATCTTTGTTATTCTTTGGACTTCAAGAGTGAAGACAGATATTTGGATGCTTTGTTTTTTAACTGCCTTTTACTTGAATTCAAGCATCACTTGCATTCAGTCGTCATATGGCTTTGTAGTACAGACTCCTGGATGACCTACAGTCAGTTCCATGTTCCCTGCTCCAGACTTGCTGTTCCTTGACCCTTTCAAATTTTTCCCGATCTATCAGCTTGTCTTTCTCACATTTTACCTTCAGCAGTCATTCAAGTAGCTTTACTACTGTCTGTAAAAATAGACACCAAACATGCCTACAGTTTTCCCCTGACTCATTTCTCTTTTTGGTTTGCTCACCTTCTTGGGTTTCCTTGTAGATACCTCCTGCTTTTGTCCAGTACCCTTCCTGGAGAGGTATTTGATGTCATTCATTCAGTGTCACATGATGGATGATTAAATAGTACTAAAGTACAGCATCCCTCTCACTATTACAACTGCTTTCAGTCATTCCATATCCTACCTCAACACCATCCAACACAACTGGATCTTCCAAAATTAGGGAGGCAGATAACATTCATCTAGCTGAATAACCTGTTTCTCATGCTAGCCAGGAACAGATGCTTGGGGAAAAATAGGAAAAGAGGATTAGTAGAGAGTCACAGCTTTCCAAGTGTGCTTAGCAAGCATCCAGCAACCTATGGCTCAGATGTTTCCATCCTTTCTCTCTCACCACAGACAGCTCTCAGTATTTGCAAGAAGGTGACATAGTTCCACGAAGGAGTCGCAGTGCCATCAACTGTCGCCATTGCAATTGGCCCCAGTCCCATGATGGGATTGTTCGTGTTCCCTATGTCTTGGATCCTACTTATGGTGGGTTTAAATTTCAAAAATAAAAAGTGGATTTTATCCAATAAAATTCACATAGAAAGCTACTCTTAGTGATGACACAAACAGTTGAATAAATCAGTTCTAAAGATTTACTTGTGCAAGCACAGATGAATTTTAAGTTACAAAGACCTGAACCAGAAAAAGATCAAATGTCTTTGAAAAGTTTGCATCTATAATGTTTTGGATCTGTTTTCTCGGAGACAAGAATGGTCATTCCATCTAATGGTACTTTCCAGAATACCTGCCTTTATAAGTTTCATTCCTATTACAGTGCAGCTTCAATGGCCAGCTCTTCGTTAGTAGAACAGCTTGCCATAGTGGTCTCCAAGTGTCCAATAAGAAGATACATCAACAATCATCACTAGAACAAAGAACAAGTGGTTGAAAAAAAAAGGCACCAGAATACGTCTGGACAAATATCTGGATAAACAGGATCTTGTGCCAGGCTGTTGATATCTTAAATGAAATTAAGTACTAAGCAATATAAAGCAAGGAAGAGCCTAGGCTAATGTTTCTGTCTCTCATTTACCCTGTTTTTGAGAACATGTGAGATTTTAATGGCACTTGCCATTGTCCTCCTGTGACTCCTAAAATTAACCCTTTCTTCTCCAGAGGAGAGCCACGTAAAAGGGATTCATGATGCCATGGCAGAATTTGAAGCACTGACTTGTATTAATTTTGTGAAGCGCAAGACAGAACGTGATTACCTCAGCATTAAATCTGCCGATGGGTAAGTTGAATGATAAATTAACAAGTTATTTCTACAATGTTTTTCAATTCTTCACTACAGTTATTCTGTGTGACCTTAGAGAGGCCTTTGTTTTATCACAGTGCCAATGTATTCTCCTTGGATACCTCACTAGTGCAAGGGCTCAACAGGTATATCACAAACTCACTGCAGACACTGAAGTAATGCAAATTATGGAAAAGCACCATTAAAGTGGAAAGAATAAGCTCAAGTTTTCTATGTGATATAATGCACACTTGAGAACAACATATATCAATTACTTTTTGCACAAGTAAACTCAATTTCAACCTATGAAATAAACAGTTTTCTGAATCACAGATTTGGCTCTCAAGCTCAGAACTGGAGCCTATGAAAAAATTGTTCAACACCTGTTAGCTTGAAGTGCTATTCACCTTAGCTCCAGCTCTGATACATTGTTCAGTATTTTGGAAAAAATTGTAATTTCAAGGGAGTTAAAGTCACTGTAAAGTCAGAAGTCAGGAGCCTCTGTGCTAATGAAAATCTTCCAGGAAGATTTAGCAATGATCATACTGTGTTCTTTTCTACACCATGATTGGTTTTGCCACTGTGACTATCACAGTGGAGAGGAAGGAATCCTTCCACTCCCATAAGAAGAATGGGAAGCAAGGTTCTCTGTTCTTCCCCTTTGGCTGCCTGACAATAAAAATCCTATAATCTGATGTCTCTCTCAGCTGCTGGTCCAACTATGGGAGAGTAGGAGGTGGACAGACTGTCTCTGTGATGAAAGGAGGATGCTTGTGGAAAGGAGTAATTCAACATGAACTGGAGCACGCTCTGGGCTTTCTGCATGAACACTCTCGAAGTGACAGAGATAAACATGTAAAGATCATGTGGGAGTATATCAGTCCACGTAAGTACTTTGAACTCTTCAATGTAGAAAATGGTGTAGATACATCCTATTGCTCCCAGCCTTCCCTTCTTCCCTGATGGGAGAAGGTTGGAAGCATACTCTAAGTACAATATCATGTATTACAGCTGACAGATCAGACTTCAAGAAATTTGAAAACTCCAATAACCTGGGTCTTCCATATGACTATTCCTCAGTAATGCACTATGGCCCGTAAGTAGCAGCATGGCATTCCTGTTGTTGGAGCTCAAATCTTACATGAGAATTAGCTTCTATCATAACTGTCTTCTAACTACCAGTTTCCCCAATTCCGCTTCTGAGAAAAGCAGTATGAGTCAGTTCATACAAGCCTCTCTGTAGGATTAATTCGATATCTTTTATATCCCTTAGCTTTCCGTAAGGGAGCCCTTAACTGCTGAGACTGGGAGCAAAGGAGAGCATCTGGACAATAACCCTGCTTACTGCTGGACATCTCAATAAAATCTATTTAAACAACACTACTGATCACAGCAAGAGCTTATGTACAGTTCTTGTTCTCCCTCTAAAGCATGCCATTGAATCCTGAAAGAAGATATGGTACTTAGAGAACATAATTTCTCATGTGTTTTTTTTCAGATACACATTCACTAATACCACTGGAAAAGCGACAATTGTGCCAATTCCTGATGGATCAGTACATATTGGACAGAGGCAGGGGCTAAGCAACTTGGACGTGGCCAAAATCAACAAACTTTACAACTGCAGTAAGTTTCTCAAAGCCACCCTTTCATCTTCAACTCAGATCTGGGCATGTTGCAGAGGCAGCAGTTACTCATCAAAGACTGTGAGACTATTGTCATAAATTCATGGTACCCATTTGAGTTACTCTGGGAGAGAATGCAAAAGCTGGAGGCACATTGTGATTAGTGAGAAAATGGTTCCTGCTTCTAAATTAAATAAAACACATTCACTATTGGTGTAAGTGGCTGCTGTGCAACTAACTGCTGGACTAACTGCATACCACATTGCATACTTCAATGGGGTAATTTGGTTTCTTACAGTTCAGCAGACAACTATTGGTCCCAAGAGAGCCAGAGATCACTGTTCCTCATGGCAGTTGGTATTTAAGACCTGAGCTAAACCAAAACAGTCGTAGGCTCCTCTGAACTGGAACCGTTTCATGTTGCCCTGTCCAGTTTTCAAATGTTTAAGCTGTCATTCTAAATTTGCATGTTTAAACTCTTTAAATTTAACCTCTGCTAAACTACAGAGCTAATCAATAAAAAAATAATGCTTTTTTCCAAGCACTACTTTACTTTTCTCTTTGATGCATTATGTGAAAATCAGGACAAGATGATTCTTCATTTTAATCAAGATATACTAGTACTCTGAAATGAATGCTGACAGATTAGACAACCAAGAGCCATCCATTCTGAATAGACTGTACTTGTAAGTTAGTGGAAGCTTCTGTAACCCTGGTGCTGAAGCAAACATTTTTTCTCAGGTCGTTGCAGCACTATTCTTGACGGAACTTCTGGGTCACTGAAATCTACCAACTACCCAAGAAATTATTCAGATAACACCAACTGTGTCTGGCTCATCCGAACCCGATCCAGAAAGGTAATCACAGGTTTATAGTGGTCTTGAAATATGGCTGAACTTCTTTCTATGTTAAGCACCTCAAGCTTTGTCTGCACAGCAGTTCCCAGATAAGATCTTCTCCATGAGAGAGTCTCTACTTCTTCTTATGTCCTTAAGCCAGATATAGGCCAAGACAAGTGCAGAGTTGTGATTTTGAAAAACCTCAATACTTCGGGCTTCAGGTTTGCAAAATCAAGACAAAATTGTCTGAGCATGGGACCATTCAGTCATTAGATCTGAAGCCCACAACCTCAGGGAATGAGAGGCAAAGCTGGGTAAGCAGCGCCAGTTTGTGCTTGGCTACAGCTTACAGTCAGTCTGTTTTAAAGGAGGCTCCATGAAAGAAGTATATATGTATATTAAAGGTTGATTTGCTCTTTCCTTCCAGGTTTCCCTGTACTTTCAAGCCTTTGAGCTGCAGAAAACCAGAGGCTGTCAGGGTGATTATGTTAAAGTTTATGATGGATCCAGCAAGTCTTCTGCAGTTCTAATGGACAAGACCTGTGGATCAAAGATACCAAATTACATAGTTGCTTCTAGTAATCTTATGCTTGTAGAATTCATCACAGATGGTGCTTACACAGCTTCTGGTTTCCAAGCCACCTTTGCTGCTGGTAAGTCTGAGGACAGGAAGAATGGCAAAGAAAAACAGTCTATGTCAAATCAACTTTTCTTTTCACTCAGGAAAAATACTGAGGAACTGCTCTCCACGAGAGCCATCACTTCCTTGCTTGCTTTTGATTTAATGGATCAGTTATATACTGATACTATTTGCTCATTCATGCAGATGGGGCCACACTCAGGATTAAGTGGTGTTAGCCAGGTGATTAACTGTTCCCTTTGTGTCTCAAATATATTCCATTACAAAACATGTGCCAATATAGGCAATCAATTTAATGTTACTGCATCACTAGCACAATAGAAATAGAATAAATCGTATTTCTCTCCACTGTAGCTATGGAAGGAAAAAGACTAAAAAAACTCATTCCACTTTGATGTGTCCACAAATGTGAAAAAATCTTAGTTGCCAGATAAAATGTGATTTAGCATGCATGTATTTTAGAGATGCTACAGTTTGTTCAGAAAAGCTAAATATTCTCTCATTTTACTTACAGTGAGTAATCAAAGAAGACCTAGCATCCACAACTGACTTAATGAAGAATATTGAAATTATGTTTCTTACTTTGCTTCTATCCTGGCTTGGATCAGTATGAAATTTAATTCTATTAAGAATCAAAGTTTTCATCTTCTGGAGAAAGTTTATTCCCCAAGCCATATAAATGTACAAATTCTATACATCTTGTATACTCCTCCTTTTGTCTGCACAGTTAAGTTATTACCTCTTTCTATTTAACAATTGAATAAAGAGCTTAATTTAAAAAAAAGTTTCTGTTTCTGTTTTCCAGTAGTCACTTCCACTCAAACACACCACCAGCCCCCCTCATTCAGCCCTAGGGATGTCTCTTAAGTATACCACTGACATCATCATGAGTTCAGTTAGTTGGCTGAAGAGACGAGCTTCAAACTTTAACAATTCATTTTGTGGTCTTCATGGTCTTCAGCATGAAAAGGTCTTCCACATAGACTCTTATCCCAGACTAACATTTAAGCTTCCAAAAATGACATCTCTCTTCACAATTCCGTTATATCCTTAAAATGCCAGAAAGATGGACAAGACAAATCTATTCGCAGTAAAGGACTGGTGCTTCCTATTGCAGTTTTCCTTGTACAGTTTTGGTAGACAGAGAACATCTAAGGGTGCTTCCTTAGCCACAAGCCATTTTTGGTCCACAGAAATGATTATGCTTATCAGAGGACGAGAGGTGGACCAGATAAGGTTGCCAGAGTTCACGCATACATTCAGGGAAGAAATTTTTTGTCAGGGAAGAAGCTAAGCTCTCTCTTCTGATCTCATAAGGAGGACAGAGGGCTGCAAGTGTCAGAAATCCTGGAGAGTCCTTTGCCTGCAACTACACTTTTAAAATTACATTCTCTTGACCAAGACAAGCCTGTAACAGATCTGAGCAAAATAGGCTGCTATTTTAATCTGCAGCATAGACAGATAGTTAAACATATGACTAACATGGGCATTTAATACTTGTATTTTTAAGGCTGAAAAAAGCAAATAGCCTTCAAGTTTTTACCCTGTAACAGTAGAAACCTGGGAAATTTTCCTATAGAAATACATTTTCAGAAAAGAATTGTGGGAAATGAATTTGAATCTCAGAGTAAAATGTACATGGCAAATGAAAAATTATTGATTTTTTTTATTTTGTTAAAGAAGGCACCAAAAAGATTTAATCAGAAAGAATTTCCTCAAAGTCCTGTCTATATCTATGCTGTATGATGAAGAATCAGTCAGTTCTCGATGGTAGAGAAATTTTAATTCCATTGAAAATTGGTTCCTTATACACAATTGCAGGAAGTCCAGGCCTCTGTGGAGTTAGTTTGATCCTTACTGCACAGGACAGGGCTAAAGCTGGTCACAGAGACAGAAGCAAGGTTCAGCCTGAGGATGTGACTACTCAACTGCCCCAGGACAACACTCCACAAATACCAGCAGCTCAGGATATTGTGGGCAGCCCAGGACAGTCACTGATTCCACATCACCTGGGTTCTTGGCCATCAGCTAGAGGGTACAGGAACAGCAGTACTAGGCAGCCTGTCTGTCTGTGTCTGAAAACCATTTCTAGCCTGAGGAATCCAACATCCTTCTGCTGTAACCACATAAGCCCCTCAGTCTAATTTCAACCTGAAGGCAGAAGCCACCCTGTTCGACGGGATCATATCTCTACCTATTGCCCTATAGTGCAAGTGTAACCTTTCTCTCATGCAGATGGGGGTTTCCCTCCAGCTCTAGGGACGTACACTACACTACAGATAGGGCTGCAGGACTACCACTGAGTGTCAGCCTAGGGATGGCTTCAAGAGGCTACCCTTGAGCAGGTCCAGTTGTAGCTCCAAACACTCATTGTCACACATACACACACAAACATATGGTCATATCTACATCCTCTTCCTCATCCTAGAAGAAACATCAGATAATGCAGAAACATCATCTTCAGAGACACCATCTTGCTGAAGAAAACACCTGCTGAGCAAGGTAGTATTTCAGCAGGGAGAGCAGCATCAAAAATCACAACTGGGATTGTCCCAGACCCATATGCATGTGCACAATCTGCTCTGGGACAGTAACTGGCATCTCCCTCAGGCAATCCTAGCCTGGAAGCTATAGTGGCAGGACAGAGCACCAGGCATATTGTGAGGCTCCTGTGCAGGTTTGTGTTTCTAGGGTGCTATCCAAGGGGTATGAAGCTGGGACTTCTGGATGAAATACACTTTAGGCATGTGGAAACCTTCACATATGCAAAAGCTTCCAGGGATGTAGCAGAACATCTTTTAGGACACCAGCTCTTCCCCCAGACTACATCCATAGCAATCCAGCCAAGCCAGTCCTTGTGGAATGAAATACAAAGATTGCCAGGAATGCTGTGGAGATGGAAATGTGCACGTGCAAAAAAGCACAGAAAGAAGCAGCCAAACAAGGGTTACAAGAACAGCCTGTATTGATAACAAGAGACATAATTCCCATGACACTGCACCCAGGAGGATCATGGTGGAATGCAGTGTTTATGGCATGACCACAGGGTTCTATACGCCATTCAGACAACAGCACAGATGATTTGTCAGTGGAAGATCCTGCACTTGTGCCAGCAAGTTTGAAGATACTATGTGTGCCATTCCTTTTTCCTGTTACCCCAGCAGGAATAAAGATGTATCCTTTCAGCAATGACAATCAGATTTTTTGAACATGAGGGGCTTTTCTGTAGGGAGGTAGAAGGCTGTAATTCCCATGCTTATTTCAGTGTGTTTCCCCCTCATGGTCTGAACTCTTCTTCACTAGGCTCTATGCAGACTTGGGGCAATTATACTGTCACCTTGAACCCCAGATGCCCCACTGGGGTCTGTGTGTTCAGAGTCCTGAGGCAGATGTGGGCTGCCTGGGCTGTGCACCATCCTGCCACACTGTCCATGCTGGTAGCAACAATGCAGAGAGTGGGACCCCTCATACACCCTCTGCTCCTTCCTGTCCTGAAGTTCTTTGCCCACCCCACTGCCTGTCCTTGTTCACATCCAATCATCCCCGCTCCTCGAGCTCATCATGGGGTCTCCACAGAGAGAAGAGATGCATGCAGAGAGGTTCTGGCTCCCCTGTGCTACACACAGAAGGCACAGACACCCACATGGACTCAGGCAGGGGAGCTGAGGCGCCAAGGTAGCAGACAGTCACAGGTGGGGCTGGACAAGATGCAGGCTGGCCTGGGGACAAGGCCTGACAGGACCAGTACAGGTTCCCTTGAGCTCCCATGGCCACTGGCTGCAGAGCTGCATTCAGGTTCTGCACAGTAGGATGCCCGAACTGAAGCATCAGCCTCAGCCAGATTCTCCCTGCCTCTCCCCAGCAACAAGCAGGCCAAGCCCAGCAGTGGAGGAATATCAGCAGCACTATTTGCAATTTTACTATATATAGAATATATTTTCATTTGATGTTATACCCCACTTTCTTCACAATCTTTCTATTGACTTTTTATCTCTTGTAGAAACTGATGCATACATTGGTGATACATCTGAAAGAATTTTAGCTTGGTTGAGCAGAAGTTCTTCTATTGACTTGCAGGCTTTCTGTGTTGAGAAGGAAAATTTCTTTACAAATATCTTTCACATTATTATTTTATAAGAGGCATACATTTTTTTTTGCTTTGTAGAAAGATAGTAACTTTTAGTCTGTCTTTTTTGACTATTTTGAATGCTCGAAAGAAAAAAAGGTACCAACAACCACAACCTTCCCTTTCTCTTTTCAACTGTAGCTGATACAGTCATTCATAACAACTAATCTGTATCTTATTCTAGCTTCAAAGCAATTGGTATCATCCTTGAGTGGGAGAATCTAAGAAAATGGTTACAGCTAAAAGCACATGCAGAAGTTCATTGAACAGTAATGTAGCTCTATATCTTTAGTGAGTACCTGTCCTTTTAAATAAAGGGATGGACGTAAGGGTGACAGACCTCACAATGGAAATGAAAATAAGGTATTTTTATTTGTCATTAATAGGCAAAATGAATGTTGCCTAAACTTGCCTGTCCTACATCTCTTTCAGGAAAATGGTAAAGTTGGTATCAGAAGGAATACTCAGATGCAGGCCCATGATCACCAGGAAAGCTCAAAGTGACAAGTCCAAGGTCAAGCTGGGAAATTGGTCTGCAGGCCCAGATAGATAAAGTCCATGGCCAAGTAGAGGCACAGTTGTGACAGCACTGGAGAAGGATACACCTACCATGTAGCTTAACTAGAAACTAAACGAGTCTCTGGTTATGAGGCTCCTGTGCCCATGAGCGGAAGGTTTGGAGGGAGTTCCCAGGTGAGGCTGATCAGGTTAATTAAGGTCTCAGTGCTCCCAGGGATTTGAGAGTAGGAAATAAATAGTGTTGAGAATGTTGCTGTTTCTTAAGTAGCAGGTGATTTAGGACAGACTTAGGATGGTTCTGCAGTGGGTCCCAAGGTAACCAGGCAGCAAGTACTGCAGAGACTCATGAACAGAGAACTGCTAAACCACCTACAAAATAAAAGCTCTTCAATCTCATGAGAATGCTTAGGTAGCTCTTTGATTAATTATAATGCTTTCTATCTTTCTCAGACTTCAGTCTGAATTACAGGCCAGAACTATGAGTCTTTGTTTTAGGCAGTAACTATATGATAGGAGTTATTTTTTATGGCAGCTGAATGCTCTACCTGCATTTAGAGTTAATATGTGAACACCAACAGGCTATGCCTGTTTCCACAATGATCTTGCTGCTGCCTTGTGCTGCTGGTATTTTGTGCCACTGTGAATTTTATTTGTTTTGATTCTTTTATGCTAAGCCACTTGCTGGTAGAATCTTTAGCTTTTCTTTCCAGTCCTCTGTCTCAGTGTATCTGCATGATGAGTACTTCCATTATATAACTGTCTTCTAGAACATCTTTCCTGATGCTTTTAATCTATAGCTATTACCTTTTGCATCATTGTGTTATAGGGTTGTAATGATTGAATCTAGTCACACTGCCTGCGCATAATCTGTTTAAATTGAAAGAAATATAATCAGAGAGAACATTCACACAGGGAGATTACATGTTTGTAATTAATTTCAGTTGACTTTCAAGCTTCCATTTGTTATATGTTTAATTGTTCTTGTATATGGCAATCTTGGAGAAGTTTTCTATTGAGTTTAGCCAAAAAGAGTTAAAAATCTTACGCATTTTAGGAAGATGCATGATCATCTCCTTATGGAAATTCAGAAATAATTTTTTATCAGCAAGCAATCCAAAATTGGCTGAAAGCCCTCAGCTTTTAAGTCTCAATGGTTCTTCATTGTCTTATACTTTGCCTTCGCTAGCTTATATAGATCCACTTGTCAAATGCACATAAGTGTTGCTAATTCGATTTCCTAATATATTTAGAAGTAATTTATCACATTTGCAAATTACCACTTAGAGTAAAATGGGATAAGGGCGTAGGCCTGTGGAGCAGAAGTATTAAGTTAGGGGTAGTTGATGGGCCTGGCTTATGTAAACGCATATTCA
Organism: Corapipo altera; assembly: GCF_003945725.1. Taxonomy (NCBI): domain Eukaryota; kingdom Metazoa; phylum Chordata; class Aves; order Passeriformes; family Pipridae; genus Corapipo; species Corapipo altera. The sequence continues at coordinate 10,635,375 of NW_020884885.1, read as the reverse complement.
CATTACATTTTGACTGCAAACTCAAGGCTATATTATTTGAGAGGAGTGTAAGGATACAAAAGGAGAAGCTGTTACAGGAACATGCAAAGCTGTATGGGGCCCCAAAACCTCATTCATGTAAGGTATTACAGGTTAGATTTGAGATATATTATTAGAATCTGAAACATGACTCTTTCACAGGAAGTGCAATATTGAATGCCCCAAAGGGAGAAAGAATGGATCCTGTGGTTACTCCCAAGTGTAATTCTTTTAATCTCTTGGAAGTAAAACAGCTGTTCACAGGGATGCAGCTGTGCAAGAGAGCATAAAATATACCTTCCTAAATGAAACCTAGTCTTAATTTTTACAGGCAGTAAAACCATTGATATATTTTAGAAACAAAATAAGTAGCCCATTAAATCTGATCTGGTTTTGATCCTGCCTCTTTCCACAGTACTTGGCAAGACATTTTGGCAGATATAGCACTAGGCATGTTTGATACACTGGGATTCATATTCCTCTTTGGTTTGGTTCCAGAAGGCATCTTCATTATTTTTAGCCAAAATACGTGAATTTTAAAGAGAAATTTGGAATTGGTTTTTGTATCTAAGCAATGCTAAGATCTCAAGTGATGGACGATACTCCAGCTCAAAATGTTTCACAGTCTAACTGCTAGTAATGTTTCTTTCTAGCATCTGCATGTGTTGGATATTTAAATGATACATTAGACCTGGGAAATGAATACATAGCGTTGTTTGGTGTGAGAATAAATATTTATAAAATATAGTGTAAACAAAAGAGGAGTAATGATCTATTTAAACTCACCCCCAAATCCTTTGTATTGCCCCAAAATATTTTATGTTATATTCTGCATATTAAAATGGAGTTACCAATAAATATCTTTGCAAAACTACATGTATTCTTAATTTGCTTTGGTCTGAAGTCTCTTATCTGATTCTGTTTCTACCATTTTCTATTAGGATGGCCTACATTTAGATTTCGCAAAGTATCTTACCCCAACTTACCTGTGAGAAAATCTATTCTAATAGTTATAATACCATTCAAGTGGTTTTCAAAACAGAAAAAACATCCCCTTCCTGCAGGATATACAGTTCTTCTCCCCACAGAACAATACTTAGGACAAGTGTGGTAGTAACTTGTCTGAAACAGCTGTGTAAAATGAGATAGACTTGCAAGTTACAGCAATTTTGAAAGCCTTAAATGCTCCCATTCAAATAAATTGTACAATGAAATGTAAATACTCGGTTCCATTAAAGTTTTTGTTACTCTTGTCAATCTAGTTAGTAATAACAAAATAAGAGGTTATTTCTGGTGGATAATTTAAACAGTACATTATTTTCTTTCTTCTGTTCAAAAAATGTTCAGAAAATTCTCACATTACTTTATTGCCTGAGTTTGTAAATTTATTTAGAAGATGTTTTCCCTGTGTGAATATTTTATGAACAATTTGTTGTGGATATTCATGATTCAAATTGTAGCATTAATTCAGCGCCAAAGTAGTACAATGCCTAAGTAGTATGGTTTCTGCAATGTATTTTCCACATATTTCCCATTTAGAATATAAAGTGTGAATAATCACATTCAAACATATATTTTGGGGCTATTTAACGTTTCACATTTAAATTTATTTTTGCACTTTAAAGTAAGCCTTTTTTTTCCTCTCTAATGAATATTAGTATAATTTTTTCCACTTCTTACCCAGCTCTAGTAATTACATTATGCTGACCTAGAGTTTCCCTGCAGTTTCAGCAATTTCAGTTGAGTACAGCCTTCTCCCTTCACTTCATCTTCCAGACTTTTGAAAAGTTCCTATAGGCTAGGAGAGATTTGTCACTGTACACTGCAGAGATCTTCATTCCAGTAAAACTGTTTATCCCATGAAGTCATTTGTGAGAGTTTGATGAAAGGTACCCTAAGAGGTAAGATTTTTCTCCATATACTTCCTAAAGACAACCTAGAAATGTATTGTTTAAAATTAGGCATTTATGTATTTATATGGTGAAATAGATATACCTTTTTAAAAGGCTATAAATTGTCTTCTGGTATCTTTGAAGTCAGTATCAGTTACATACGTATTTAACACTTTTTAAATTAAATGTAAATTCAAGTTGTGATATTTAGGCATTTAGTTCTAGGATGACTGTGTTGGGGTTTTTTTCCCTACTTGTAAATTCTACATTTCCTTCATTACAAGGTGCTGTGAGGTTAAAGGAACTTTCTTTTAAAGTGCTTTGAGATAATCAAGGCAAAGGTAGCTATACAAGTGTAAAGCAGATTCTGTAAACATTGGCCGTGGGCAGATGTTGTTCTATGTACAATAATAAATTTTCACAGGTTTTAACAGGCTTCAATGAAATCTATAGATTGCTGGTGTCTGGAAACACTTTTGTTCTTGATGGTTATGTGGAAAATACAGAATATCCACTGAAGACTTGGCTTCCTAGGTGATTGAATTCCTCATTTCTGTCCAGCTCTGCTACTTGAATCTGTTTCTATGCAATTCAGAAATCCACTTCCTTAGTGTAGGAATCTGACATTAACAACGTTCTCATGGCCATGGTGAAAGAATTACTGCAGAAGCCAGAGGAAAGATTTTTGAAGTTACTGAGTAACTCAGGGCTTACTCAATAAGTCATTTTCCATGAGAACAACTGAGCACAGGTTGCCCAAAGAGTTTGTGGAGTCACTATCCTTGGAGATATTTAAAAACAATCTGGACACAGTCCTGTGCAACCAGGTGTAGGTGATCCTGCTTGAGCAGAGGGATTGGCCCTGGTGGTCCCCAGAGATCCCTTTCAACCTCAACCATTCTGAGAAGAAGCAACGTGATGAAACAGGGACAGAATCTGGTGGTTGTACTTCAAACAAAAGGTGTAGTGAAAGCACGATTGGGTGAAAGATTGGGTGAAAGATTCTTAGAGCTAAGAATGCCTGAAGTAGTCTCAGGATACAGAATAGTGTCCAGGAACTGAAAATTTATTTCCTTCCTGTATAATATGATTTGGAGTTATTCATTATTTCACATTGGAAATTTTGGCAGCAAAAGCATCAGAGAGTAATATCAGCACTGTTACAGTGTAGATAATTTCTTTTTTTTTTATCCTTGATCAAAATCCCTTCTTCTTCTAATATCTCAGTTGAGATATTAACTGTCTCTTCTAGTCATTTGGGGGGATTATGTCAGTTTAATGAAAGAACTGTTTATGAATCTCACATATATACAGCAGAGCTGGGCATGTTGCCAAGCTTTTTTTGTTCTCTATACAAATGCATAATTTAATTTATTTTAATTGGTTTATTAATTATTCCATGCTGCAGGAGCAATTTCTCTCTGTAATATATTCTGTAAGTTCAGAAGTTGTGTATTCTTATCCTAGACATGAAGGAACATACCAGTTTTTGCTGATGAGATCCACCTTGTCTTTTTCCAGAGACAGAACGTGTCTTACTGCGAAGATTCTCTGAAGTGGCACTGTCCAACATATCCATTTTCTCCAGGAAACATTTTCTTTTCCACATAGTCTAAAAGGCTAACCTCTGAGAATTTTCTCTCACAACAGCCGATTTTAAAGGGCAGAATACTGGCATAATGATTGAATCACAAAATTCACCATAGGTCTACCATCTGTACCCAGAAGAGGAACTATGGAAGCCACAACAGTAAATTATGCTCTCGTAAACAGAGGAGGTTTTTTTGTGAGGATATCCATAGCCTTTTTACGAAACTATTTAGTTATGTTTACAGAATGACATGGCAGAATGTTTTACTGCCATTTTTGATGGTTAGAATTTTCATTATGAACCATTCTGTGACCACACACAGCTCTTCCTCAGATGTTTGTCAAAATCCCTGACTAAATCTCGTGCTCTTTATAAGAGTACTATAAGGAAGTTAAAACAATAGTCTACAAAGAACTGACATCCAAGAACTGATTCTCTTGGTTCTAGAGATAAATCCATAAGGTTCACTATATCTGTGACTCAGTTATTCAGCACTGGATACCTCTTTTTATCATAGTTTATGCAACATTGTTCCCAAGTTAATGTTCTCCAGCACTGGCTCAAATCCGATTTTGTGCTCCACAGTTCAATACACTTCACTACTTTTAAGGATTAATTCCACAAGGTAGCAGCTTTCAATATTTGAGGGGTTTTTGGTCGTTGTTGCACTCTTGTGATTTCCTTTTTTGCAATTTCACTTCATTTTTATACATAATAGACTTCTCCTACCTTTTTGTTTCTCTATGTGTAAACCCAAAAAAGTCAGAAATGAGACCTCCAGCCATTTCCCAGGTCTCTAAACAGAGCAATCTCATCCAAATACTGATGTCACTGGGCAGTTTAGTTTCCTGTTTGGGAGAGCAATTCTTACATTTCTTCAGGGGATGAGAAAATATTCCAGACATTTTCATCGTGCTCTGTGTGAGAGACAAACTGAGGTCAGAGAGACTGAAGCTGGCAGCTGTATTAGCATGTGTCACGTTAATGGTCGTACTATGGGAATTGGTCAACATCATCTGGTGAATAAAGACAAGATACCAAATAAGTCAAATTTACAAAAGAATGCAACTGAAAGATAAGGAGGTATTTAGTTAGTTATGTTTAACCTCTTAACTCTACCATTTCTTTTTTCAGTTCAGTATATTCTGAATAAAGCTTTGCAGTTTTTTAGTCAATCGATTTTTTATATTGTTTTTGTTTTGAGGGGGTTTCCGTTGACTGAACAGATTATTAAGTCAAGAAAATAATTATTGAGATTACAAGAAACAATGCAAAAACTGCAAGTATCAGAAGCAATACAAACAGTGAAAGGTGGAAGAAGAAACCTAAAAGAAAAGCAAAAATTAAAATAACAAGATACACATTACTTACCTCTTTGGATCTATATTGTATAACTGATCGTTCTTGTGGGTTTTTGTGTAAAATACCAGCCCATCTGAGAGAATTATATCTTCTCTTTTAGCGACTGATGTAATATAAACAAGTCAGTCCACAAAAATCAGTATTTTAAAAACTTAAGACAGCTCTTGTTTCCACAATTTACAGCTTAAAATCTCAATATTTTAACTAAAATCCATGTAGGTTATTTTTCAGTGTTTTACTGACAGTAACTCTTTTTCAAATATCAGCTTATATGGTTATTGATACTTGGCATGGCATGATATTTAGAGAATTCATGTGAATTTTGCTTTTTCATAGAGGAAAATTATAGAACATCAGCTGTTGGAAATCGAAAACACCTAAAAAGTTATTCTCAGGTTATTAACTTGATTGTTCTCACACATTCACTTGCTGTACCTTAATTCTATCCGCTGCACCTATAGCAGCAGGTGTCCAGCAAAGGCAAATCCACCCTTATTTCATCCTCTGGAAGTTGCATAGTTCAGTGCTCCAAGGAAGGAGAACTGAAGGCTATATATAGGTATGCACAGGTACTGAACAGCCAAAGAAATCTGCTGTGTAAATGAATTTGGTGAGTCAGCAAAGCAATTGCAGAAGGAAAAACAGGTATAACGGTTGCCAAGACACCACGTCTGCAACACAGAAAGTAGTACAAATTAACTTTGCTAACTTACTGCAGCAAATGTAAGGTAACTGTGGCATGTAGGAAAAATAATGGATGTCCTACATATACAGCAAGTTAAGCCACATGGTGACGTGAAGTAGAGCCACCGGTGGGAGCTTTGAGGACCATGCTGATGGAAAAAATAGGCATCAGGGACAGATTAATAAAGTGCTGCTGTTTGTTCAGGCTGGTTTTGCTGTGAATATGGCTGGTGGAATTCTCTTGAAATTTGCAGAAAAATTATGGCTTGTATCGTGTATGAGTATCTGAATGTTAGTATCTGTGTGTGGGAAACCATCCTAAACTCATTAATCCAGACCTAGGATTGAATGAATAATTGGTTTTCCTGGAAAGCATGCTTGGTTTAGTTGACTGGAAAGTGGTAAATGATTTCAGATCTGGAACAACTTTTCAGCTGGAGACATTGTCATTTGCATTTGAAAATAATGTAAATAACACTGTACTTTATGAACCAATATGTGATATTATTTCAGTAATTGAAAATCTGGGAAATCTGCCTAAAATCCTCAAGTAAACTACTCCTGCTTAAAATAGACAGGTCTTGTTCCAGTTGCAGAGATTGGAGAGTGATCTATTTTTCCTTGGATGGTTAGTGTAGACTATATGGATAGTAAAAATATGACTTGTTTTTTAGAAAGAAATGATTACTTAATAGTCTGAAGTCTTGTAAAACAGAACTAAGATTCTCCTGGTGTTTGGATTCTCTGATTTGATTTACATTGTGTTCATATTGATTTTAATATAAAGCATTAAACTCAAGCATAGAACAAACGTTTTATTTAAACAAACAATTTAACATTTTGAAGATGTCCTGACTGATGATTTGTAAAATAGGCAATGGTTTAATTACATTGTAGCTTTTAAAGAACATAATGGAAACCTTAAGCAAACTCTCTAGACCATGAGAGAGATACCTACTCCTGAACTTTAAATTTTCATTCTTGTCCAAGAGAAGGTTGCACAAGGTTGAACAAGTAGCTTTTATTTGCCAATTTATATATGGAAAGAGAAAAATTGGGGTCAAGGCAGGTATGGGGGGTGTGTGTGTGTGCAACAGAAGTAGAACATAGTAAAAAGAAGGTTCTGGAAAAAGGGACATGGATATAGGAACAAGCTGAGCATCCCTGGACTAGAAGTTCAGTTGTTAACTATGTGTGAATGATTTATCTGGGTTGCAGATTAACGATGCTGAGGATGCAGAGACATTACTTCAGGATTTGTGAGGGGCTAGCTCAGTTCTGTGGAGTCTGTTAGCTTTGATGCAATGTGGTGCAGAGCTGTGGAGTGGCCAACTCAACAGGGCGAGCACTTTCAGTCCACACTAAGTAGCCCAGGTAGACCTCAGATAGCAATTATGTGAGCTCACTCTATGTAAATTCTCTCAGGATTATGCCATGCTCCTTAATATCTGCTGTCATACCTAGAATACCTAACTTGTTCTAAGTATCTGCCTCTGTGGCTAAAGACTGCGTACTCATTCAGTTAATTTGTTAGCTGTGAGTCACTATCTCGGAGGAAAAATATCTCCCTATCTTAGAGAACTTGGTCATTTTTGTTTTAAATAACTGCTAAGTACTGTTTAGTAATTTTATGGCAAAGATTGGGGTTAAATCTGTTTCTCCAGCATGCAGATTTATTGCTGTGGTGGTGCAACACACCCCACCCCTCTCCTCAGGTCACACTGTGATCTCAGAAATGCCCATTAGGCCTTGGCCTTGATGTATAGCTAAGCTAGGCTAAGCTACTCTTGAGCTTATCAGAAATGCTGTCTGCTTCCAGGAACTTGGTAGCTGTCTAATGAGCTTCCTTTTTTAATGAACAGCCCTGGAAACCTAATTTTCTTGCCTGAATAACCATCCAAGTGGAGTAACATTTTTGTTGTCAAACTTTCAAAGTAAGTTACTGGCCTGAATTGCTGTCAGGATGGAAAATTACTACGACTGAAGACAATTTGCTTGTGACCCTCCAAACAGCAGCCCTAAGTGAGACTCTTTGAGCTCTCCTGGACTGCAGTGAGCTGTGGCCAGCAATCTCCCTCTCAGTGGCACGCCTCTCAGAGCCAGAGAACTCTTAAGTTTTCTATACTTGGAGGCCTGCCACTGAATGCCCATGATGGAGCCTGGACTGGCCACTCCTCAAGGCTCAACCCTTGGCCCCTGGAAAAGATGTGAAGGCACCCAATGTGAGCACTTCACTGAATTCAAGGGGATTTTTTCCTGCATATATACCTTTTACATACTCCTTTAGGTCTCTGTGTGTGCAAGTATGAACATGCTGTAGCAAATATACTATGAATGTTGCTCTCTTAGGTTCTTAAGTACTTTAGATTTGTAAGTAACTTGGTCCTGTGAGTTACTGTTGTGCTATAGTAAATTCTATATGAATCTTGCTAAATTGTTTAAATTGAGCTATTGATTAAATGCTGTTAAGTTTAAATACTGTTAAAACATTTTGACCTAAATCATTGGTCAGCTCCAAGGATAAGTTTGGCAAGGGAGTCCAGACTAAACTTTCTGACTCAATGGAAGATTCCTTTTTATCCTTAAGCTTTTCTATCCTTACCCCTTTCTCCACCTAATCTCCGCATAGATAATTTTTTGTTGATTTTAGTTTTAGATTGATTTTAGACTTTAGCACAATTCTTCTCTGTGTGCTTTATCCGTCTAGTAAGCGGTAGAACAAACCTTGCCAATTAACTTTGTCATGCTTTCATTTTAATATTACTTTTGCTAATAACTGCTTTTGCCAATACTGTTGTCAGTGATTCTTTGAATGACCTAAAACAATCATTTGTGACAACTGCACAAATCATGAGATTATCTTTTTCTCAGCCTCCTATTTCCAGCACTATCCACCTACCATTTTCTCTACCAAGTGTCGCACAGTGCCTCACATGCAGTCATCCCTTCACTGCATAACCTTAGTCTATCTCAAGAGAGAAGGGGGTGGGAACAAAAGGTATATGAGCTGAAGTTTATTATGTCATTTATAATGCCACTTTATACTGGGTGTAGGTGGCGAGATTTTGCTAGCAGGGCAGAGGGGGGCTGCAGGGCTGGGCTCTGTGGGAAGAGGTCAGGGTCTGACCCATGCTGGACACAGACAGCTACAGAGAACTGCACCACAGACGTACTGCAGGACACAGCTGAGCCTGGCAGCCAAGCTGGTGGCATCTCCAAGGAAATGTATTTAAGAAAGGGTATAAAACATTAAATGAAGAGAGGAGAAGGGAACAAAAAGAATGAAAAACAAGAGAGGGGACACTAAGGTCAGAGGAGGAAGATGTGCTCCATGGCAGAGAAGAATAGGACCCACACTATAGCAGATGGGTATTCTCGAGGGAACTGCAGGCTGTGGAGATCACATGTCAGAGCACATGTTCACTTTTAACTAATAAGAAGAATATGACACAGCTTTGTTTCGGTTTCAGGTAACAGATTATGGAGAAACTCATGCATTCTTAAGGTTGAGCGTTTCAGAGCTTAACAAGGATAGACTAATTTCAGTCACTTAGGAGCTCTACCCCATGTTACCACTACAGTGGCAGTTTTGCTACGATTCCAGGGTTTTTTTTGACTGCAGGTTCAAGGCTGCAGTGTCTAAAGACTGTATCACAAAAACAAAAATCTGGAAATAAAATTTCCATGATAGTTTCTAACTATTTTAACCTCAAATACTTTAAAAACTGAAGTTTGCCAGCCACAAGTTGCTGTTGCTGCTGTTCATGAAATCAGGTATTTTGAGAAGCAAACTTTTCAAAATAAAACAAATTTGAAGATGAAGGTTACTTAACCTTACCTTTAGTTCACAGGAAGAAATTTTTTTTCTGTCTATCCTCAATATTTAATTATTTCTGTTATTGAGGTGATGTTGTGTTAAATACAGTTTAGAGAACACTGCCAAAAAAAAAATCAAGAAGAATCAGAAAATTATCTGAAACTGAACTCTCTAAATGAGAAACAAATCAATCTGTTAGATTCCAAAATTATGTCAGAACTTGGACAGAATCATCAATAAATCTATTCATCTACGATGCTGTTGTGCAGGCTAGGGGAAAGAGTATCTCAGGAGCCACTCCTTTCAGGTGAAAAGAAAGGTAGAAATTTTCTTAGTCTCTGTAAAAGCAGGAGTGTGCTCACTCTATTTCATTTACTTTGCTCTTAGAACTGAGATGTAGAACAATCACATCTGAAGCGCATCCTCTTCCTTATATTTGAACTCTTTATTTTTCTTTCCGGTAATAAATCCCTAAAGCATGTAGTTCAGAGCCACAGTTTTTATCTGCAGGAAGAATACATAAAAAGCCAAAGCTCAATTAGAGTTGAAACTGACCAGTGTTGTGTCAGATAAGAAGGGCTTTTTAAAGTATGCTAATAGCAAGAGGCGGGTCTAAAGAGAACATTGGACCAATACTTGTTGAAGATGGTCATGTGGCTAATAGTGATGAAGATGAAGCAGAGGCATTCAACGATTTTTTTGCCTCTATCTTTAATAATACTGATAGACCTTGGACCACCTGGTCCTGAATTGGAGGACTATGAATGTGGGATAACGACTTTCCATTTGTGGACACAAAATTGTAAAGGAGCACCTGTATCAACTGGAAGGGCACAAGTTCATGGGGCCTGATGAAATCATCCCAGAGTGCTAAAAGAGCTAGTAGATGTTAGGGTAGAACCCATTTTGATCATCTATCAATGGTCTTGTGACTATGCAGAAGTCCCTGCTGACTGGAAGCTGTCCTTCTGCCATCATGTGATCACATCCTTAATGTTCTAGCCAACATTCATCATTTCTTTTGGTGCAGACAGTCCAATTTGCAGATAGTGTCATACACCATCAGTAACAGTTGAACTGATTGGCTCCTTTGGCCTCTGTCTGCACCAAATACTAAGTTGGCTATTCCAGGAAATCTTTTTCCTTTCCTAAGCTGGATTCTTCTTTTGTTTATTATTATGTAATATGTTTTCTTAAAATGTAGAGGTAGGATATAAGTACATGAGCACATATAATACTAACATCAACCTGAGAGGAGGATTGTTCCAAGTCAAGGCAATCACACCTCTCTTTACAGGGCAGAAGTTTAAATAAACTGATTTTTTATCAGATTTGCAGACTTTGCATAATGAGTTAATAGTACATTTTGCCATACTGCAAATAAGCTCAGAGGAAAGACGGAGTCTAAAAAAAAGGCTATTTTGAGCCCAAGTGACGGTGGTATAAACAAAGGAACAGTCGTGATGGAGTTTGTCATATTTACCACGGTGTGATTCTGGATGGGGAAGTTTCCAAAAAACAGTCACAAAGTTTAAAATTACATAAAGGATAAACCCCTGCAGATGGCAGCAGAGCTTTAAACTTCAGCACTACAAGCACAGTGCTTGGTATAGTCGGAGAGAGAGCCCCCTAATGAAGACACTGATTTCCATAGACTATTACAGTGATATGTTTTGCTAGTAGTCAGCATGTTACTGATGCCTTTTTGTTTGTTTGTTTTTTTCAACCTAAAGGGGAAAGTTTTAATAATTGTCAAGTAGCAGAAGGATGTTTCTGAGCCTTGTGGAATCCCTCCAAGTTCTCAATGCAGACATCTCCTAGCCCTCTTTCAAATAATGCAGGCGGGTTGGTTTTTTTCCAAATATTTTGCATCCTTTAGGTTTGCAGCAAGAATTTGACCTAGATGACTTGAGTCACATAACACACTAGTACTTCTATAATAACCAGTTCAGTTGTAGGAAAATTTAAGTGACTGTTAAAAAAATCCTTCAGGTGGCAAATACCTAGTTCTAAAGATATCACATCAGAAACAGAATAAACAGGTGTATTCAAATACCTGAAAGGATATACCTGCTGACATACTTGGATATGAAATACTGTTTCATTTACTTTTACTAGCACTGTTGTCCTAATGTGATTTCTTGAGCCTGTCATGCTGCACAGGCTCAGGCACTTTCTTCCTTGCTCTAATGTCTTTATCTCATTTTTTCTACTTTTCTCACCAATGTTAATCCATCTTGTAGTTTATATCACCTATCTTTACACCTTTATCTTTACACCTACATCTTTGGAATTTCTAACATTCAGATTTAATAAGATAGAAACAATCCAGGAGGATTATGATCAAATAGATCCTAGTGCAGGATCTTTAAAATGTCTTTATTTTGTAGTAGTCCCTTTACACTTAAGGAATAGCTTAGTACCCATTATGTTTTTGCTGCATTTAAATATTTTAGCTCTTCTTCCTCTGTCTTCAAGGAAGAAGCTATTGTTTTCACTGGCATTTCTTTACCTCTATGCTTACATTGTAATTTTTTTAGGACAATGACAGTGTCTTCAATATTTTATGTACAAAATGTCTGCATATAATGCTTGACTGAATGGCTAATTGTTAGCAAATGAATGTCTATTTTGACACAGTTTCTTGTCTGGATTCATCAAAAAGATGAAGTATGAAATAGTTTACTGGTAGGCTAAGTAAGCATAATCTATGAAGCTTGAATATGTTTTTGTTGCCAAAGCACAGATGTCTCAACAGCAATTTTGAAGTGCATGGATGGGACAGCTCTGCTGGGTTGTTCAAAAGATTTATTTCTTCAAGACAGTAAACTTTTTGCCCTCTGCTAAAATCTGCTCAGTGTATAGCTAAATACCTTCAAACCTAATCTGTTCCTGAGCTTTTTGTTAGTATTCCAGTTTCTGTTCTCTAATTTTGTGTAGTGTTACTGGATGCTAAAGATTTTTATGTTTTAACAGTAGGGAAAATTGATCTCCATGAATGCTTTGAAATGCTTCTAGATGAAAGGTGTCATGTAAATTGTCACCAGTTTTACTATTTCATGTACTGTGAACTGATGAAAGACAGAAAGGGAAAGGTAGTTACCTCTTAATATAATATAAAACTTGCCTTAGGTAGGACCACTCTGTTTCCTGAACACTTCATTCAGTCCCAGTGGAAAACCAATGGTGGCATCTGCTGTTTTCATAACAACTCAAAGAAGATACCGTGTCTCTGACTGGCTGGCTATCCCCAATGGCAAAACAGCAAAGAAATAATGTGAGAAACAGCTCTGCTAAAAATAACTTCAGTTATCATCACTGAAGCACGTGGATTCATTCCTACTGTAGGTCTGTTTCCCCTAAAGCAAATCCCTTCTCCCATAGCAGTGGATTTTGCTGCCATGACTGTCTTGGGCATTCCCAGTTTCTTTTTTTTTTTTTTTTTTGTGCTGCTTAGGGAGCATAGGAGGACATGATAAAGGGGAAGGGAGAAGCTGTTAAAAGTAATATGGCATTATGTGACAAAAAGAATAAAAAAGTAGCTCAGCTTCTTACATTTACTGGAATCCTGTAATTCAGACACTTATAAAATTGTTTCCAGTTTGTTTCTGTTCACATCAGTGAGAGAGAATGAGGGGGAGAGAATATAACAGCACTGTATCATAGCCACTTTGCTGGAAATTCCACAGTCAGAATAGTACGGGAGAAATGAACAAAAGCAGAGATAACAATAACTGTGACTGAAAATCTGCACAGGGCTAGCAGTGTGGCCAAACAGAAGCAACCCTAGCACCTCTGAGCAGCAGCTAACGTGTGGGTAAACCTGAATACTCACCCACTTATCAGTTGATTAATAAAAAATTAGATGAACTGTAAAATTTGAGACCCCTCCAAAATAAAAACATACTGTGACCAAGAAATCAAACAACAGCTGCTGGAAATGGAAACTGATCACAGTTTATAGCAGAAGTAAAAATGCTTTTCAACTGACAAGGGTGAAATATTAGACAAGAAGTCTAATTAGACCGGGTAGTTCTACACTGGAGTTGAGTAGACCAGTATGGAGTAACAAAAAAATTTATGATGCATCAAGGCAACAACAGAAGCCTTTCAAGAGGAAGCAGAATTAGCTTCCACTGTCTATGAACAAAGTGTTTCAACTAATCTTGAGGAAATGAAACATCTTGCAAGCATACCCAGTAGCAATGCAAGACCTGAAAATGTTAATTTGAAACTACCTGTCAGTTTGGGCAAGAGTAATTAAACACAGAAAGATCTGAGACAGCTCTGAAAAGCCTCAGCAGTCAAATTTTGTAGCCAGGTGTTTGTGTGTAGATCTACGCTTTTATATATATATAAGTGTGCATATATATATATATATATATATATATATATATATATTTGTGTGTATATACTTACACAAAAAATATAGACAGATTTTATCCTCACTGCATAATTTGTAGAATAACTGGGAGAAGCCTCAAGAGGCATCACACTCAAAGCTGAGATCAAGAAATGAAGAAGCAGAACAGGAGTATAATATCAAGGTGTAGATTTTTGTCTGACACTTTCAAAATTATAGAAAGATCCTCCCAGATTGCAATGGTGACTGATTCAAACAGGTGCACCAACACAGAAGCACAAATCAACATGCACAACAACAGATATTTTGAAAATTATTTGTGGGCAGGGAAACAGCACTATGGGTAGATTGGTGGCTTGGGGATTCATTTAAATGCCTGTGAATATTTAGAATTTTGGGAGGGGAACTGTGTGGAAAACTATTATTTTTTTTGTGAGGTAGTCAAGGAACTAATTTCACAGCCAGGGGATAGGCTGTGAAAGATAATAAGAAAGATAATCCATTGAAAAACTGATTTTCAGTGTACATTTCCAAGCCAAGAGACACAGGTGACCCTGATGATGGCCACATAGAATACTACAAAAGCTCTAATGTAAATACTGTTAAAAGGAATTCTGTGTCCAGTGGATGGTTACACTTTCTGAAAGGGCATATGGTTACTCATTAAGGGCATATGACTTCACACTAATTACAGAATTATAATGAAATTACTGGACCATTGACCTGATGTGCACTTCTCAAAGCTCATGAGTTTGTGTTTCCAGAGTTTTGATGAATTCAATTCTGAAGTAGAAGCAGCCGGATCCTAAAAAGAACCTGTACCCAAATACTGTCCAAGTTTGGTAACATTCACATTCAGAGAACTGATATAGACCCAAACTTCTACTTTGAAAGCTGTTGTCTGTTGAATGGAGGAGAGCAAGATTTGTCTGAGCCACATATTTGAAATGCTGCTCTGGTACCACATGGTACCACACTTGCACTTGCATAACTGACATGTTCCTTGACTTGCATTGGCATTGTTAGAATACTTAAATATTTAATGGAAAGGACATATTATGCCACACTTTTTGATGAAAAAAAGCATTAGCATTGAAGGAAAAGTGGACAGGCTGAAAAACAATTTAAATAAAATGAATGACTGTGAGCAGAAATAAATGTTGAAAAAAGTATTCATCATGCCAAAGTGATATCGTGTTAAATTGGAGACTATTTAAAGATATCTGGTGGAAGGAAAACTGCTGCAGGTCTTGGAATGCCAAGCCTGACAGAGAAATGAACTGGTACTGAGGATCCCTCAGGAAGAAGCCACTTAATAATTGGGGAACTGACGCGCTTCTGCCTTGTGAATTCTGCCAGCAGGTTTGCTGCTGCAGGCATGTACAGAAGGTTTCCAAATATTAAAAGATTGAATCTTGCAGCAGCACTTTTCAAAAAAAGAAAAATGGTTAATATGGCCTGGGGAAGGAAAGGCAGAGGTGTGAAGTTACAGAGCCACTGAGAAAGAAGCAGGGAACAAGGTCCTGTAAGCAACCAGATGTAAAACATTGTATTTTTTAATTCCTCAGTGCCATTCTCAGTAGAGTCGAGTATAATGGGCTATACCTGCTTATTCACAAGTAGTAGAGACTCAGACTGTCTGAATCCTTCCTTCTCCATTGATCAGCCAAAAGAAATGAAAGCAGGGAAAGAGGGCAGGTCTTTCTCAAACACTTTTGGAGGCTGGCAGTATGTATTGTAGCTTTCCTGATGGAGGTAATATCAATCTTCTAGTGATTGAGATTTTAGTGAAAAGTTTCACATAAAGTTTTTCTTGTACAAAACAAAGCTTGAGATTTAGATTTGGTGAAAACATGAGTATTACTGTGTGCAGCTGAGAAATACTTGCATTTTGTCAGTTATCTGAAGTGATTTTGACAATCCTGAACACAGATAATAATTTTAATTAAAATGTTATATTACATTATAATAGATATTATGTTGAATCATTAAACAAATCTGTTTCCCTGCTGGCCTATCACCTTCTCTCTGATGTATTCTTACAGTTTTGACCCGGAAGGAGTCAAAAAACCAGCAGGTTATCATTATGATCCCTGTAGGAAAAACTCTCAGATTCTGCAAAGTATCTGTTAAAGCACTTTTCATTTGGGCTAACACTATAAAGAAAGAGAGGATGGTATAGATAATTCTACACCTCTTCAGATGCTGGGAACCCTGAGTTGCACAGCACTGACAGGCCTCCAATCAAGACACAGCACACTGTGCAGATCCCATCCATGGAAAGATTACACAGCATTTTGGCCTTTGAGCTCTTGCAGGATTTTCTTAAAAGAAAACAACTCTATTCATCATTTCTACTGTCAAGCAGAAAGTTCTTATGAGAACTTGTTGCTGCACTTTTTAGATGAAGGTGAGAACAGGCAGGTGGTGCAGCTCTTTTTGCTGAGTGGGAGCTGCCTGCGGGTCCCTGTTACCGTTCACTGAATGACTTTTTCCTGTGGCACAGGGATGCACAACATGAGACCACCCTGAAGGCCAAGCTATAAGTGGTATATGGCACAGCATAGTCCTGTGCCTACTCAGGTTAACTGTGAACTGCTGTACAATTATCTTCCGGTTCTGATCATTCCACTAGGAAATTCAGAGAACAGCTAATTGCATACTTCCCTCCCTCTCTCATACATCTCATCCTTTTCTATTATTTTCAAGGATTGAGCTATCATTGGGAACATGTACATTTTTTCCCCTCTTTTGTTAAACAAGGCTTTAGAACAATTGCAGTAGACAGATTCTTCAAGAATTAATTCCAGGTTTTACAATGCATGTGGTGCAAGTCTAGAAAAAATGTTCAGAATTTTAGTCAGTCTAGGAAAGTTC
The DNA here is from genome assembly GCF_003945725.1 of Corapipo altera. Taxonomy (NCBI): domain Eukaryota; kingdom Metazoa; phylum Chordata; class Aves; order Passeriformes; family Pipridae; genus Corapipo; species Corapipo altera. The sequence goes on along the minus strand of NW_020884885.1, from coordinate 10,618,771 downwards.
CCAGTTTGGCTGAATTTACCAGATTTAGCTTAATACTGAACCTTAGTGATTAATCTTAGTCAAGGGTGTGATACAGCCTCAGACAAACTGACACCCAGTACTGTTTTGCGCAGGTACCATAGAATTTATTTTCTTTATTATAGAAGCTTTCTATGTTTGTTGTTTGGGGTTTTCTGTTTGTTTGTTTGTTTCTTTGCTTGGGGATTTTTTGAGATCACCTGTCTCAATGAAAACTAAGCTGTTCCTCTTGTTTTCCACAGTCCTTTGTTGTCTTCTTCCTTACTAGATGGCAAAGATTTTACTATGCCTTTTCACTGCCCAGATGCATAAAATCAACCCTTCATATTGTTCTAGTTCTGTTTTTTGTCTTTTTCTGGAGTAAATTTTTCTTCTTTGGTCCTAGCAAGGAATGCTATATTGACTTTGCAGAATTGTTGTCCAAATTTATACTATTCTCCATTTCCTACCAGCATGTTGTTTACTTATATACTTGATGTTTTTTCATTGCAACTTTCAGATGATGACTTGTCAGTACAAGGAATTTGATCTGATTTCATGTGAAAATTTACAGAATAAGACAAGCAGTTAGGCAGTTGAAAAGGGATATTTCTAAAAATGAGCTTTATTTAGGTTTTGTGGGTTTTTACCTTGACAGGTTTTAACAGAAAAAGTGGAGGTGTAACAAAAACACAAAACTGATCATTAAGCATTCAGTTTCTTACAGTCCATCCTCTAATCACTAGGTTCCAAGCTATGCTGCCACTGAGACTTTTCTCCCCTTTAATTACTAGTTTCTGGGTATCTTATTTATTAAGCCTCTGAGATCTAATTGTTCAGCCATATTTTTTTAGTTAACTCCTCTTTTACAGCAGTGCAGGAATAAGTTGTTAGCTTAGGCACAACTTTGTACCCTATTGCAGTTCTGTGTTGCAGCAGCATACATAAAATATATGGTCGATACATAAGCAATGGTTCTTAGTTATTTTAGGTTACTTACTTTCTTCAAAGGTAAATCAACAATGTTCATCTTTCTTGTGTAACAAAGTCTTCCTCATTGAGAAACTTGAAGAAATGAGAACACTAGAGAGACTGTGTTTCTGTTGAGAACTGTTTGCTAAACTTTCCTAGCCATTTTAGAAGCTTGCTTACAAGCTTCAGCTTACCACACAGATGTTCTGGAATAACTCATATCGGGAATCTGGGCTTATGATAGCTCTTGACTCACCCCAGTTATAATAATTTAATCACTAATCCTCATTTTAGTAATTTTAAGTTTAGGTAAACCAGTATAGTATTTCAGAAAAAACTGTTAGAATAAACACAGTGCTAACAGTTGCTAATGTTTTACATAGGGGGTCACTTATTCCCATTTTCAACTACTTTGCTTTAAATGTTAATTGCTGCCTGGAGCACTGCTTACAGTCATGCTCTCTTTTTCAGGTTAACTGCTGTTAGCAACAATGGAAAATTTTAGTTGAAAAAAAATATAATTAGAGACAGAAAGAAGAAAAACACTTTAAAGGACTTACAGTAATACTTCCTACTTCCTTGGAAATGCTATAATTCGTCAGTCAGATTTCTACAGAGTACCAAGTATATAAATTCACAGTTCCTGTGTAACCTGAACTTCCATTTAAAAGGAAAGAGACGTATCCTCTGAGGCAAGTATGTCTATGAGACATGTTCAATATAAGTCTTTATTCAACTGACACTCTTGTCACTCTGACCTGTGGTAAAATTTCTTCCTAAACCTCAGTTTGAGGAGGAGTTAAACCTTAAGTTCGAGAGCTAGACATCAAACAACGGAGAAACTATTACTAGTAGAAACATCAATTTATAACAGTGCTTCAGGAAAGGTAAAAAAAGACACTACTTTGAGGAACTGAATTATCCATCCAGCTGGAAAATGGCCATCCTGGGGGTATCCATCCAGGGCCACAAAAATAGTCAAGGGCATCCTTGTATGAGGAAGGGAGCTGGGATTGGTTTAGTCTGGAGAAGGGAAGACTCAAGGAACATCTTATCAAATTATATAAATATCTGATGAGATGGTGTTAAAAGGATGGACCAGACCCTTGTTAACGCATGGTGACAAGAAACAAAGAGTACGAACTGTAGAACAGTAAAAGAAAACACTTTTTTTACTGTAGTTGAACTCTGGAACATGTTTCCTGGAGAGGCTGTGAAGTCTTCATCCTTGGAAATATTCAAAACTCAACTGGATGCAGTCTTGGGCAACCTGCTGTAGCTCACCCAACTCGAGAAGGAGGATTGGACTAGACAAGCATGAAAGGTCTCTTCCAATCTCAGTTATTCTGTAAAAAATAAACACTGAGTCCTCAATTTCCATCTTCCTGACAGATCCTGCTTGTTATAGTGGGAATACTTCTTGGTCCTTAGAGTCCTTCCTTACAGCTTGCATTCTGAGTCTAGAACCTGCTGGGCTCTTCCCTCTAATATATATACTCTCATGTTCCTCAGCCACTGAATCTACCCACAGACTGTTGTGTAGAATTTGGCAGGGGCAGTGCCACACATTTGTTACCAGTGTCACAAAAAAGCTTTCTGTTTTCCTTGAGTGCTGTCTCCAAGTGACACAGCCTTCAGCAGACCATTAGTAGAGATCTCAGCCTTTGGAAGGATACGGTTAATGCAAGAGGACAGCTTCACTGGGCATTTCTGTCAGCTTTGCCCCCTTTCTAGCCTGATAACTTTTTGCCGGGAGATTTTCACCTTCTTAGGGACATGCACCTTCTAGCCTGAAGATGAAATTCTATGATTTCCTCGAAACCTTGTCACACTGTACCTTCCCATCTCCCTGAACTCTTCCAGTTCAAGAAATGTAGACTCAAGGGACAATAGTTTGTCACTGAGTCCCTTAAGATGTCTGTGCTGTTTATACCACTTGTCAATGGAGCAAGTTATGATATATGCAGTGTGAAAGGATTTTGTCACTCTGTCGGGAAGTGAGCACTGAGAATCCTGTAAGTTTTTCCATTCACTGATGAAGTTGCAGTCCAGATGAATTTCTCTTTGTCTTTTCATGCCTAAATTTGTTCTGGTCCTCATGCTGGACAGAGTTTTGCTTGCTCAACACTCTCCGTAGGATTGTCATGGTAATATGGTGCTGTGATGATGTACACTGTGGAAAATGAACACTTGCCAAAAGTACAGTGCAACAAGTCTATCTAGATCAAAATTAGTATTTAATTTCAAAACATCATAATTTCAGTTAGTCTTTGAATAGTTTTCTTAAAGTAAACTTCAGAGAATAAGAATAAAAGGGGAGCAGTTTTGGTATTGATAAGAATGGGAGCGTAATAAAAACTAGGAATAGTTGGAAAGTTGTTTTTCTTGAGGTCCATGAAAAAATCTCAAGGATTCACTAGAATAATTTGTCCTGTGGAAGCATTTCCAAATTATGTTCTGATACAGCTGGAAAGCCATTAAAAGCCCTAAGGAACAGGAGAAACTGACTGTGGTACCTTGTGTACAAAAGAAACTTCACGGTGAAGTTAACTTCCCTGAATGCTTCATTACTAGGTAGCAGTAGGACAAATTTGTCAAGAGAAATTAGTCCTGGCTTAAAAAATAGCCTGTAACTTGAAATAGTGTCAGCTGGAAAGTCTGTACTCATGTTAAGATTACTAATGTTTTAATGGGTCTTGTGCCAATAATGAGCTTATAAAATATATGACTTGTACCTTGGAATGTAATGTGTTATCCAAGTGCATTGATTTCCTTTCAGTTTCAAGGCATCAAGAATTTTTAGTATAATGGGCTTGTTTGCAGGCTGTGCAAGTCTTCTGAGAGAGGAAAAGGTTGTGACTGCACCAAATGTGAATTATTCAGTGTAAACACATCTTTGCACAAAGCAAACCAAAGTAGTCACTCTACCACTCTCTTTTACTCTTCCTGTATTTTAAGCCTCTTCAAAGGATAACACTTATCTGCTTTGTTATTAGCCTTTAATGATGCTAAGGTTATTCTGGAAGACAGAAGCAATAAGGATTCTAATTGCTTGCTCAGACATCTATCTCACATTTCCATCACACTCAAGGCTGTCAGGACAGAAATCTTTCTAGCAACTTGTATGAATATTCTACAAGTTAAAAATGTCCAGCAGATGACCCAGAAGCTGGATAACCAGCTTTAATTAGAGAATCTTATGACTGAAAATAATTCATCCCCATGCAGGTTTTTCCCTGACATTTTTTATTTACCTCTACCCACAAGAGGATTATCCATTTAATTATTGGGCTTTGTCATGTTTCTACAGACAAATGGTGGGATGCAGAAATAGCTGAGGGAGGTACAATTGAAGGAGTGATTCCGCTATGACAGAATCACAGAATATTCTGAGTTGGAAGGGTACCACAAGGATCATTGAGTCCAACTCTTAGCCTGAACAGGACCATCTCCAAGAGTCACACCACGTGCCCGAGAGTACTGTCCAAACACTTCTTGAACTCTGTCAGGCTTGGTGCTATGACTATTTCTTGGGGAATCTGTTCCAGTAACCATCCACCCCCTGGATGAAGAACCTTTTCCTAATATCCAACCTATATGTCCCCTGACACAACTTCTGACCATTCCCTTGGGTTCTGTCACTGGTAACCACAGAGATCAGTGTCTGTCCCTCTTCATTCTCTCATGAGGAACTTGTAAACTGTGATGATGTTTCCTCTCAGTCTCCTCTTCTCCAGGCTGAATAGACCAAGCGACCTCAGCTGCTCCTCATACGACTTCCCCTCCAGGCCCTTCCCCATCTTCGTTTCCCTCTTTTGGACACTCTCTAATAACTTAATATCTTTCTTATATCGCAGTGACCAAAACTGCACACAATATTCAAGGTGAGGCCGCACCAGAGCAGAGCAGAGCAGAGCGGGGCAATCTCCTCCCTCGACTGGCTGGCAATGCTTTTCCTGATGTCCCTCAGGACACAGTTGGCTCTCCTGGTTCCCAGGGCACTGCTAACTCATATCCAACTTGCCACGGGTCAGGGACCTCAGGTTCCTTCCTGTGGCACTGCTTTCCAGCATCTCGTCCCCCAGTCTGTACGTACTTGCAGGGTTGCCCCATCCAAGGTGCAGAATCTACAGTTTTCTGAATGTTCTGATAAACAGGCTCCTAATACACCAGAATAGGAGACAGTAATTCTTGGAGTCAAGAACACAGGACAAACTACTGGACTGAGAAATGCTGTTTCGTAAAGCAGTGAACAACACGATTCAGAATTTATCAGTGTAACCCAAAGGAGGCAAAAATCCATTTTGTAACATTCTACAGTGGAATAGTCAGCACAAATGGAGTGTTGTTAATATCACAAAAAGAGACAAAAGAAAATTAGTACATTATGAGTGGCTTGCCTGGGTTGTATATGAATGATCTTAGAATAAGAGGGCTCTTTAATCTAACAGACAAAGTTATACTGTAGACAGGAATTAGGTTCATTAACAGCTGGAAAAAATTCTTTATGAATGTGCTAAATTCATCTCCCTCAAGTCCTTATATATAGACAAGATCTTCAGGTAGAAGATACATCCAGATCTGCTGGAGATGTGAAGGAATCAGTTGATAAAATTCAGTGGTTTGGTAGGATTATTAGAAGAATCTTCTGGCCTGAAAAGCTGCATCACTTTTTAGGGGATTTTACCATCCATGCTTGTGTGAAGAGTTCTGAATGAGAAACCTATATGGATTTCATTTGCTGTGATACACATGCATAAGAAGATAAGTTATTCAAAATTGTCTGAGAAACAAAACTAAATGTGCTGAATTAATTGTTGTTTACACAGTACTTGGTCTTGCTTTCAATCAAAAGTTGTGCCTTCATTGTGGTCTGGCTTCTAGCACAAGTTGTCTCAGGGGAGGTATGCATGGTAGTATGCAAGATATTTTAGCACTGGAGAATGGAGAATGTTATCTGAGTAAAAGTAATTTTTTCTTCTTCTTTTTTTTTTTTTTTTTTACTTACTTCAACAATACTTCAGGTATATCTATCACATTACACCAGTAAAGAAGACTTACTAAGGAAAATAATTCTTAATGTAGCTTCATTCATTCAGTTTTGCCAGAAACTTCAAATTTTTTCTTTTGTAAAGAGCACAAGTTTTTATTACAACATAAGACAACTTATGTCACAAAAGTGAAAAAAAAAGTAGTAAGCTTCTGATAAAGTAAAAATTGAAACAAACAGAAGTATCTTTTCCTGTTGCTATTTGACTTCATGCAGTGAAAATATATAAATGAGAGAAGGCTGTTGAACTGTGGAATTCAGTAGCATCAGGTAAAAGTCTATTGAGTACTGGATTGTATTCAATGTTTTAAAAACTAATTACTAAGACTGAAAATTTTATGCCAGTTTTCATGCCACATATCAGAAAAACAACTGCTCCTGAAATTTAGTTTTGTATATTCATTTCAATGAATATAGGATGCTTTCTACTCTTGAATTAACCAACCATTGTTAGAAAAATAAAAAATGCTTGCAGTATCAGTGGAGGAATAAGAAATAGGATGCAAACTACTTAGCAAAGGTTGAAAGGGTGCATTCTACTGAATAAGTTTAAGACAAGGAATTTGTTTTTCCTTTGGTATTCACATAAGCTAATACCATCATAATATAAAAACAACTGAACAGATCAGAAAACCCCCCAAAAATTAGAGACTTTTAACTCTAGGTTTGTGACAAACCTCTATCAGAGTAATGGAAAGATAAATCTTTACATGTCACCTTTATAGTTTCATGATGGCTTTTTGTTATATAAGAGTGATTACATTGTTAGGTGTATAAGCATAAAATTTTTGAGATGCCTTTTGTTTCCTGTGAATTGACAAATAAAGAAGAACATATGTGGCTTCCAGACACCAATAAATGTTCCTTGGTCCCAGACGCTGCTCATAGTCCTCATGTTCTACAGGCACAAATGTAAGACACCTTCCTTCTCCAGTTCATTTTGGATTGAAAATGCTACTAAGTGTGTCATTGTGTTCTATTCTATGCAACTTCCCTTCTTTCACTGCTCCTGAGAATCACTAAGCCTGAAAAGCTCAAATTAAATTCATCCTTTTACAGTCAGATACTAGCATGAAAAAGACACCTTTTCAGCAAAGAGACCAAGCACCAAAAGGGGAAAAAGCTCACATTTCTTTCTATCACAGGCATAGCATACATTCATTTTGGTGTGAGATTCAGTTTGTTGACAGAGCAGCTGGAACAGCCAAACCAGAAGCCCAGGGTGACAGCAAGGAAGGCAGACCACATGCCCACTATGCCAAAGGGAGAAGGGCAGATCAGGTCAGCTGCTCAGCAATAGCCCAGTGATCTCCAGTCTATAGTGCCAGGGCAGGAAGCCACAGCATAAGGCACAGTGTGCCTGCAACCCTTCTCAGATGTGGGCCAAAATCAGGGCCAGAGCACAGATTCAGCTCCCAAGCCAATCAGTGGAGTTTGTGTGTCTGAAATGTGGTTGGTCAGGGTCATTATAGGCTTTGGTGTAGTAAGGGCCCTGGGAGAGCCATGCTATCATGGAGGCCTGAAAGGGTCATATTCCAACCTTATTCCTAATACAGAAAATCAAGGAACCAGGAGCCTGAGGTGTCTCATGATTCATTTTTCAAGCAGTGAGGTATGGTGACTATTTTTGAGATATCTCTATAAAATTCTTACTGTCCGTTGGACATTTTTGCTGCACTGAACTTCAAGAATGGGGAAGCTAAGAAATTAATGTGATACTTGAAGGATGGAAATATTTAAGCAATTTTTTTTCTACTATTCACTGTGTTTTTCACATGCAGTTCTTTCTGGTCTGGGTTACAGTCTGCCACAGAAACACAAAATAGCTCAAAGAAAAAAGCTGATCTCTGTAGGCATGGACTTTAGTTCTGAGATGTGAGAAAAAGATGGGTTGTTAGTTGCCTATATTTTATGAGATTCTCTGAATTTTTCAAAAGCCATCTGTGTACGTGAAAAAAAACATGTTGGTGCATGTACAGTAACTATTTGCTGATGATTTGGTGTGAAATGAAAAAAATCAGACTTACTTATGACCTGTTTCATCTGTTTAGTCTTAACTTACTTGGGATTTAAAAAAGAAAATTGACTCTTGGAAAAGAAATGAGAATATTTTACAATGTACTGCATTGATTTTTCTCATTAAGACTTTAATAACCAAGGACTCTTCTCAGCTAAAATGTTGCAGCTCTGAAAACTTCACTTGAAGCATGCTGTGTGTCCCTTGATAATCATGGTAGAATTTACTGCAGTGTGTAACTGACCTGTCTTTGCTCACTGTTTGGAATCATGATATGAACACCAGCTGTCTTTGAGGTAGTTGCTCTTTAGTAATCTTAAATGGGATATGCCGTGGCATAGTAATTAGTTTAGAAAATTTGAATCGCTTTTAAAATTGCTTAATTCTCTGTTGGCTTAACTTCAAGGAAGGAGTTACAATTTATTCATTTTTGTCTTTTACCGATGTGGCTTACACTACCAAGTTCACACCCTGTCATATTCTGCCAGTCTCACTAATCCTTCCATATGATTTGTATGCTGAGTAGGAAACATGGAAATCTATTGGGTGCTAGATTTATAGATTCTATTATGTGATACAACTTTAGTCCCTGAAACTATGATTACTGTATTACCAAGTATCTGAAAAGGAATGTTGTATCACACTATTTCAGCAATTCTCTGTTGGGCAATTACATTCCCTTCCTACATAATTTGAAACTACCCAGAAAATCCAGAAAATCTTCTAAGAATTCATACAAAGATAACACTTTTAAAGGTTTATTTTACCAAGCAAGATGTTTTGATCTGGTTTTTCTCTTGGTGTACATTTGTAACGCGTTGTATCTATTACTCTAGTTGGGGATCTAGCACTAGCTTTGAGATATTAATGATATATTATAATGACCCTTAAAAGGCTTCCTGTAGAGATTGCCATGGCATCACTATCACTGGATAATCAGTGATGCAAATTTCATTTGCAATGAAAATGTAGAGAGATTCAGGCCTACGACTGCATCACTGGAGAAAACCATATGGAGTGACCTATGCTAATGTCTGAAACTGTCTCCTCTGGTATTTTGCTTGCAAAGGAGGTAAGAAATTGCCAGAATAATCATTAAAACTGTTGAGATTTAATGTTGCCACTGACTGGCTGGGAAGGTACACTTCAGTTTCTTGGATGCAACAAGAAATGTCTTATGTTTCTGAGTCACTGACCTTATTTCAGGTATTGTCTGTTAGAAGGGGAACTGGCTTTTGACAGCTCTCTACCATCTGAGAATAGGATGACTTGGATTGTAGCAAAGCAAAGGCTTCTTTCTAGGTGACCATTCAGAGTGCTGGCTGAGAAACCCTAAATGCTTTTGTGTAAGCAATGAAAGAATCATCCAGAGTAGCTGCAGCTCTCTGGACAAAGGCTCTGCCTTTGAAGGGAGTTATATACAGGGAACAGAATCTGAAATGCTGTTTTGCAGATTTAGTAGGCAGGTGAGCATTCTTGACAAGAATTTTCCTGAAGAACTATGATACAAGGAAGGATATAGGGCAAACTGCACAGACAGTAAGTTCCTGTTTGGTTTTAAGTGTTTGTCGAGCAATAGCTCAAAGAAACCTGAGTTAAGAGCAGAACGACGCTGTTTTAGATTTTCATGCATGGTCCCAAAGTTTAAGATCTGAATTAGAGATGTCAAATGTTTGGGTTCATAGTCTGTGCACTTCAAGTTTTTAATAGCCCACATGGCATATTGAATGTTTGTCTGTTCACTAAAGGAGAGATTTTTAGTTCAATCAATGAAAGGGTAACATATTGTGTATAAATGCATTGTGAAGTGGACATTGTTTCTTTTCTGAAGTTGCAAACTGGTTCTAATAGTGATTTTGAAATGTGAATCCCTTGTTCCTTATTTTGAATGAGTGGGTTGTATCTCTATTTTTATATACATCTATCTTTCTGACCCTCCAGTATAAATTTTTAAAAAATAATGTTAAACTGACCTCACAGTTTCAAAGTCAAGTCCTCAGATGTTAGGAAACCTGTTAGTTCAGCTTCTATATAAAAGCTTGATTTATCATGAATGTATATATTATGATACAGATGGTATAATATATGATGTCAAGCAGAGATTTTAGTGACATGACAGTGTATTTGATTTTGTTTTGTTTGTTTGATTATTTGTTTGTTTTCTCCCACGGAGCCCTTGTATCATTTAAGTGATAGAAAATAAGGAAAATGAAAAGCAGAGAAAAATTAGAGACAGATAATAAGACTGAGGTCTGATAGTAGAATGGGGAACACAGAAAAGAATATGTGGACTGAAAAGAAATGGAAAAATACATCTGATCCTAAAGGTAACTTGTTTTTCTTCTGGATAATACTGAATAACAATATGTAAAAACTGCTGCAAAGTTTTACTAGTAAAGGAAAGTTAGTTTAATTTTTACTTCTCCTTAATTCTGAGTGAAATAGACAAACATAGAAAGTTGCTGCTGAAAATCATAACTTCCCTAATTAATATCAAATAAAACGATCATTAATCTCTGGATTAAATCTCTATGTTGAGAAAGAGAGAAATTCAGTAGATATCATTACCAAGAACCAGTTAACCACATACTTCTGATGAGCTCTAGTAACCAGCCCCTAGAGCTATGAAGGTCCATTATCACATCTACAAGGAGACAGAAGAGAATCCCTCTGTCCACCATTATTCTTTTTTTAAAATGAGTTTACAAATACACACATTAGCTGCTCCAATTTTACTTCTGCATGTTACAGTGTATGATATGCTTTGTTTGCAAAACTGTAACTCCTATTGATGTCAACAATAATGGTATTAAAGCACCCCAAATCCACCTTCTGCATTGCTGTGGCAAGGGGACTATAGAGTGTAATATGCCAATTTTTAAAATAATAGCACATCTTAGAAACAAGAAACTGCCCTTTTGACAAGAGGAACAGTACAAAGAACTGGGGGCTAGAAGATCAGGAGAAGCAGAGCTTCTATAATTTATTCTAATCCAACAGGGGTCACAGCAAAATTTAAACCCAAATATTTTGTTCTGTAAAATTGGATTAGAGTCTCAGGACACAATAATCAATAGTACATACCTAATAGCTTCTTTCATTCAAATTTTGCACCGGACAAGCATATGGTACATTAATTGAATTGCTTGCTACCTTGAAAACCTGGTGAGGTTTTGCCCAATGTATTTTTATTATCACTCTGTGATGGTGAAATATCTTTTTTTCAAAATAACTTTAGTGGCCCACATAACCTAAAAACATCTGAAGGGACCAACTACAACCCTGTTAACAGCACTGGAAGTGTTTAATATGAATATGCGCTCTTCTAAAGCTGTAATTACTATAGTGGCAATGTAAGTGTGGGCTGTCTTAGTAGTTGCAGCATTTCTAAATGCTCTAATATTTTCTAAGGACCTTTTTTGGTTTTTTATAGTCCCCACTTAGATATATAATATCAGAATTCTGCTCCAGCTAACTTAAGTGGAGAGCATCTTCACTTTACTGCAGCAGTGACTCCAGCATTTTATTGTTCTCTTTTTCTTTGTAAGCTTGTTTTCATATCCTATACTTACTATTAAAATGGCATGGATCTTACTCACACTACCTAAGAAATTTCCTGTTATACTGAAAAATTCTACTGACTAGATCGAGCAACCAAAACAAAATAAAATTATTTAAGCAGGAATGTAATTCTAAAACAATTAAATGTCACAAACTATTGGTAAGCGATTTTTCCAAAGTTAAGGACATAACAAAAAGAATCACTTCTGTAAGAGATTTTGTCTCTTTTCGTAGTATGTTTTCTTTGACTGTTATTGAAATGGCCAGATACCATTATAAAGTCCACTTGCTATCATAGCAAGTAAGAGTCTTGAAGTGGGATTTGCAGGGATTTGACATGGTACCTGCTTGAGGAAATTGTTATGTATTGATATGTGATGTCTTCTAGTGACAGACTTTGGTGATTAAATGATCTGCTCTTTCAAACTACTTTGATGGTTGAATATCTAGAAGAGCACTTTAGTAGAACTGTAGCACACTGCAGTCTTTTTTAACTTAGACAGACCTCTACTTTAAAAAAGACCCCATGTAAGTCATTTTACTTCAGAAGCATATTCACCATTACAATTTCATTTGAGAATATGCTATTGTTAATGCTACAGTTCCTGAAGATTTGTTGCATTTGATCTTGGCAGTTATGACTGCACAGTAACCCAGAGATGATTAACCTCATCCAGTAAACATCAATGGCAGTAAACATCAATCACATGGGCAGTGTGCAGCCTCTGAACATCACAGAGATAATGATTCTTACTGATCAGTAAACTTGTGGGTCTTCATAAGTCTTACATCTTAGTGATCTGAATATTATCTTCCTTAAAATACTAACAACCAATAACAATAATAGTGATACAGTTTAAAAGTCTTGAACTCGAGTGCCTGAACTTTCCAAAGGAAATGGAACAGATAATACTGAATAGACATTCCGAAGATTCATGGAAGTCTAGTTTGCCTAAAAATGCATGCAGAATGCAATAATTTTAATTGTAATTTTTTTTAAATTTGCTTGGGTTTTTTGTTTGTTTGTTTGTTTGTTTTTATAAAAAACATAGACCTATTTTAAAAAATAGTGTTGGGATTTAGTTCTTAAAGATTCTATCTTGGTTTTCAGTATGTTTCAGTGAAATATGGCTTTACTTTGTGGAAAAGATACTGTGCACGATGTATTGGTAAACTGGACCAATTATATCAATCAGTAGTCACTAGTAACTTCAGTAACAGAGATAAAAAATACCTTGGAAATTACTGTAATTCTGCAATAATTTCATATAAGGAAAATAGTTTTTATTGAGAATAAGTCTGTTTTCTCAGACTAAATAGAACTGACCTGAATATTTCTGCTCAAACCAGAACTAAAACCCTGAAACTAGTACAAATTCAGAGAAATTCTGGTAAAAATATTGTAAGTTTATTTTTGCAGTTAGTTCTGTAATTCCCAAACATGGAAGAACTGAATTTACCAAAATGCCAAAGTAAGGCAAGATCTGGTGGTGTTTCTGCCTGGACTGTGAGCAGAGAAGACTGAATATGTTGTGAACTTGCCTTCTGGAGACTGGTGCTGCCTTGTTCTGTATAGTGTTGTAAGAATGGTTTAAAGTGAGGGCTCTGACAATTTCCATGGGATGATATTTCACAAACTGGTAAATATCACTACCAATTTCTTTTTTCATGTGATATTGTTACTTCAGCTTTACCTGCATGGAGTAGTTGAAAAAGGGAAAAGGATGGAAATAAAAAAAAAAAATAAAATGGAGGAAATAGAGGGAACATGAAATATGCAGAGATGTGTTTCTTTTGGCTAAGTGTTAGAACTTGTTAATTAGAACTGTGTAAAAAAACCCTAGAATTTACAGAACATCAGCAGAATATGCAAGAAAATAAGAGCCGTTGAACATAAGGTGGAAACCACATGGAGTAATTTACTGAGCTTCAGAAGGTTAGAGTATCATTTTCTTCTGCACTGCACTGAGAAAAAAAAAAGGAGCTAAAATAATCAGATCAGAGAGACTTGCAGCTACGTCACAAATGCTAAGAACCTCACTGTTTTTTTCCCCTGATGTCTTTTTCGTAAAATAAAATCTTCTTAATTTTTCTTCATGACAAAATTTTCCTTTGAACCTTTCTCCTCCCTTCTCTAACCCTGCTACTATTCTCTTACATTCTTTTCAAGTGGGGTTTGCCAATGGTTTGTGTTTTTTGGTATATTGTGTTGAAGTCAAGAGCTTCTGTGTGGCTGCTGGAGTTTAGAAATATTCCAAGGAAAGGAAATATTTACTTTTTTCCTTTCCCTTCACACACCTTACCTTTCTTTTTAGAAACCCTTTGACCTGGAAACTGTTGAGAGACCATGAGAGTTAATTCACCAAACAAACAAAATCTGAAAATGTTAGTGTGTGTTGGTATGTGATAACTTTGCAGCCCACAATCATACTGAAGAACAATGGAAATAAAAAGATACCTGATACTCAATATTAGAAGCATGTTCTAGTTAATTTAAGAGAGATTCCTCTTTCTTTCAGAACTGTAGGACTCTTCTTGCTTTCTGAGGACTTCAACCATAAAAGAACTATGAATAATTCAATAGTCAAAGTTTGGGAAATTGGACTGACTTCACACACTCGCTTGTAGTGTTGCCCATATCAGATGATGTGTTCAGGACAACCTGTTCTACCTGGAGTTTTGCAGAATGAAGTTACAGTTTACAAACTTATACACTACCTGCATGCCCCTCTGCTGGCACTGTCATAATCAGCTCAGTGATTATAGAAGAGCCTTCATGTCGTATCCAAATAGGGAGAATAAAAAGCTGTCTGTCTCCTCTCTCCTTCCATGAAGGGAAGATATATAACAAAAAATCACATCATGTTGATTACTGGTGTGCACTCTGAAGCTGCAGTCATTTAGTATCTTCTTTCACTAAATATTTCTTGATGGTTGAGATTAAAGTGTTCCAAGAGGGCATTTTATTTGATTCTAATGAGGCTGTTTCAGAACGTTAATTTCCCATTCACTGGACTCTTCAAAGAGCTCAGCATGTCTGCAGAGTACTGAAGACATACCTCAAGTTGCTGCAGAATTAACTTAGGAATTATAAAAGCAGTAAGTGCATGATTACTATTTTTCTTATTACATGAAAAAGTAGATGTGTAATTGGCACTTTAACAAGCTGGCAGCAGCAAATTAAAACTTAACATGATTATGAAATGACAATTACTGTTAGTAATTAATTGGTATCACCTTTCTGTAGCCCTGTTCAGTACTCTTTGTGCAAAGCTTATATCAATGAGAGAATAATTAGGTAATTAGGTGAAAAATTGGGAGAGTGTGAGTTATAAAAAGCTGTAAAATATCTCTTTCTTTTCTGTGGGATCTATGCAATTTGAGATTGTTAGCAAGCAACACTTGCATCTCATAAATTTTCATCCTAAGGGACTAAAAAGCTTTGGAACTGCATGACATTACAGATATTACTGTACTCATAATTAAAGTTAACTGCATTTGTACTAAACTGGGAAATACTGGTAAGACAGTATCTCTAAATGGCAGTTCTTAGTAAAAAGCAGTGTAGATAGTAATGTATACACCCAAAATCACAGAAATATATTTTTGGTTTGCAGAGAAGAATAGAAAAGCATCAAAGCTGACATGATAACTTTCCTGATTTTTAATTACTATTACTAGTCAAAAACTGTTTTTACATGTTATGTGTAGCACTTGTAGTAGAGGATTTCTCTGCTAGAAGTAGAGGACCATGGTGAGACAATGGCTCAGTACAGACAAATGTAATATCTTGAATAATTTTTGTTTGGAATCCCAAACATCACCAGTCTAGACCATATGATTTAGATTTTTGTCATGGTTTAATCCCAGATGGCAATTTAGCCCCGCACAACCACTTGCTCACTCCCTCCCAGTGGGATTGGGGGGAGAATAAGAAGAGTAAAAGTGGGAAAACTGGTGGGTTGAGATAAAGACAATTTAAGAAGTAAAGCAAGGGCTGTGCATGCAAGTGAAGTAAAATGAGGAATTCATTCACTACTTCCCATGGGTAGGTAGGTGCTCCCCCTCTTCCTTCTTCTTTCCTCAGCTTTATATGCTAAGCATGATGCCATATGGTATGGAATGTCCCTTTGGTCGGTTGGGATCAGCTGTCCCAGCTGTTTCCCCTCCTAAAGTTTTGTGCACTCCCAACCTGTTTGCTGGTGAGTGGGGTGAGAAGCAGAAAAGCCCTTGACTCTGTATGAACAGTGTTCAGCAGTAACAAAGAACATTCCTGTGTTATCAGCACAGTTTCTAGAATGTTGTTGAATCTCTAAAATGGGTTTCAGATTTCTTTGGTTTCTCATGTGTCTGACAGAAGTTAAACAGAAAGATCCAGCAGATTAACTTTCCTCTGTTCTTTATCTGTTACAGATGGGAAAGGAACAGAATAGCTGTATGGGCTACCTCAGGAACATCTGTGTGCTGTAGTTGAAAAGGTCAGAGGCCTATTTCCAATTTCTAATGTACCCACCCTCCCACAGAACTCCATAACTGTCCTCATCCATCCTGAAGAATTCCCTGGAGGAGGCACAATTCTTTACAATAGCGTCCAGAAGCCATTAGCAACAGCAGCAGTACAAGGAAAAGGATTGAAACTGCTTCCAGCCACCTCCAGTGCTGCTTTTGTAAACACACCAGGGATCTCCAGAACTAGATATTTCAGGCAGAACAGCTTCTTCCTTTAATTGCAGTATAAATATATGTCAGCATGTGTGGGACATAACAGATTTGTTTCAGGTATGGAACAGAGAAGACTGTAAATGGGCACAGAGGTTCACATGAAATGGGTAATACTGCTAACTCCAAACATTAAAATATCATACATAGACCCTCATTCATTAATGTTTAAAACCAGAACAAATTCTCAAGATTTCTTTTTCTGCAATATCATGGTCAAGAAGCTTATCTCTTGCTTGGGGAAAATTCAGGCCTTTCCGGGGCAGAAAAAAAGTAAGACACTTTGGGACACAGATGTGTAACTGTTTTAACATACGTTTTATACACAGAAAAGTACTGCCTGCCTAGAATAAGTACATGGAATGACTGATACTACCCAGAAACACCAGTCTCATGTCATATTCATTACATAAATATCTATTTTATATATGAACAAAAAGTGGAGAATTCCAGACAAGAAGTGAGTCCTGTGCTACAAGGAGTATTGGAGTTACCATGCAGAATTCTTCTCATACACAGAGGGATGCAGAGAAGGCAGAAGGAAAAGACCAGAGCTGGGACTAGGCTTCTGTCTCCACCACAGACACTGATGGTTTCCTAAGGTGCTCCTTATCATAGGGCAGAACTGTCTTACATGGTTTCATAAGCATCTCTGCTTTAGTGGAAGAGTGAAGCACAACAGGACATGATCAGAGCATCTATGTTGCACTGGTTAGTACCAGTTGGGTTTAGCATCCATAGGTATTCTAGTAAATCTGCACCTGGATGAGAGAGGAAGTCAAGGAAACCTTGGGAACTCAGTGATGAACAGTATCAGCATGGCCCAGATACACACTAAAAGCCCTGTGGCACATAAGATGAAAATTAAACTAGTTAACTGCTATTGTATTTTCAGCCAACATTGAGGTCCTCTGGTACAGAGCTCAAGAATTTTGAACACAGTTTTGAATTTGGATGTTTGATTTGGATAGGTTAGATTTGTCCTGCTACCCTCTATTCTTGATTTTAGCATCTAGCAATTGTGTGAATCTTCATACGTCATATTTGACAACACTACACCCTATACCTATTCCATTCTTCAATTACTTTGGTTTGTTACCCTCTAGTTTGCTTTCATAACACTTTCTACTTCACTCCAAAAAAAAAGGAAGTCCTTTCAGAGAATGAAACAGACAGTGTATACTCCAGATGTTTCATTGTTATACAACTTGTATCTTACTCCTAACTCTTCTGATAAGTTATTGTTGTTCTGCAGGACAGAAAGGCTCATGCTCTTTATTTCTAACACTTTACACAACTAAGATGGAAAAGTACAGTTATTTACCTGGACAAAGATCTTTTTGAAGTTGATATATCAAGTAGTAGGTACAACTGTTACTACAGAAAAACAGTGTTCTAACCTAATTAGCTACAAATAATCCTGCTTTCTGGTGCTCAGGTGGCTCAACAAAAATAATTTATTTGTATACTCCGCTAATTTCCAACAAATTGCACCAAGAGTATCCCCTTTTTTTCTGGATACTAGGAGAAAACTGCTAAGTATCTACAATTTTGTCAAAACAAATGAAGTTTTTAATTACTTTGAAATAGAACTTTTTATTCTGTTAAAAGATAGGTAATTTTCTTATTGGAATGGATTTAAAATTTAGAATCTAAACTTGGGTCTTACAGGAAATGGGCAATGTTTGGGCCATTTTTGAGAGAAACTGATTAAATAAATTTCAAGATATGCTTATAGAATTTTTGTCATTTTCTTGTAGATATTCTGTGCAGGATGTCTCAGTTAAACATCATTCACCTCCTGAATTGCCTTTCAACCTGAATTATCCTATAACTATAGATTAATCATCCTGTGACTTCATTTTAGATAATATTAAGAGATAGTTATCTTTCACTCTAAACAAAGACAAGTGAAAGCCTGCTTAAAACTGCATTACCGGGGCAGAAAATTTTTAGTTAAGTGCTCCTGGAAAAGGAGGAGTGTATTTGTGGAAAAGGGAACAACTGCGGAGACACCCATGGTAGCTGGACATAACCTGAACACCACTTCTGTGTTCCAAAGAAAAATCTAAGGAGAGAGTTTTTAAGTGCAGTTTGAAAATGGGACTTGGAAGTTGTCAACAAGAACTTTACTAATTATTTGTTGATTTTTAGTATGTGTATATACACTGTGTATTCTTACATATAAATAGAATTGCATCTTGACTTGGTCACCTCTTCCTCTTAGGCCTGCATGTAGAAGTCCAATTCCAGACAGCAGTTCACATCAAAAGTGATAACAATAATTAACACAATAATTTAAATAGATCTTGGATGTACAGTAGTTGCAAATAGAAGCCACAAAGCCTAGAAATGCATATAATTTGACAAGTGCCTGTCAATTTTGAGAAGGCTTGAAAGATATCAATCTATTTAATGCATTATTTTGAAGGAATATAAGAACCCTTCATAACTCACAGAAGAATATAAAGCCTGTATTAGGAGATTTGTAAATACAAAAGCCATGAAGGAGAGTTTATTTTCAATATTAGGCTGGTATTAACCTAAAATGTTAATTTCTGGTTTATTTGGTAGTGACATTCAAGGGTTGGACTCGATGACCTCAGAGGTCCCTTCCAACCCAGCTGATTCTATGATTCTATGATTTGTTTTCTATATTTATTATAATAGGTCTTTTGATAATTTTATTAATTTGTGAAAATAAATGCATATTTTGTTATAAAACCCATTCAAAGGAGAATAAAAATACATACAGATTTTCTGTCTAAACATATCACATTAAAACATCAGACAAATGCACACTACGGTCTGAAAAGCTGTAAGTAAGCTGACTTGCAATACAATTAAAGTTGTATTAGTAGCCATCCTCTTATCCTAAAAAAAAATAAATCATATGCAACTGAAAACTAAGGAAGTATGCATGCTTTCAGGATGAGTTAAGTGCTCTATAAAGAAACTCGTCTGATTCTATGGTTCTATGATTATTAGGATAAACCATAATTCTTAACTTACCACCTCTCAGTTTTCATTGTATGAACCATGAATTACTATTTGTAGTATCACAGCTTTTACAGGAGTAGTAGAGAGGGTTCTTGCCCAGCCTGGCAGCTGGCAAACTCTCTCACCCATTGGAAATGAACAAAAATCTCCCACTACCTGTGCAAGCACATTAACTACATGGATATTGCATGAAAGGCAGGCACGCTCTCATTTGTCGACATTTTAAAAAGAAGTTACAACTGTGTTTTGTGAAAGGAAGAGTTCTGGCATTTTGACATGATCTGGATCTGCTACCACAATAAGATACTAAAGGACAGAGCAATAATATAGGCTTAACCAGCTGCTCTTACCAGGGCACTCCAGGACACATGTAGTCACGCGGATTTCTAAGTGCTTAGAAAACTTTAAGGTTAATCAGGGAGATAGTTAGATAGTTTAGATGCCTCCAAGCTTGAACAGCATCTATCTGTAGGTATTTTGGATTGTAGCTTTAGATTTAGGAGCCTCACTTCTGTTCAGGTCTTCCTCAGGCACCAAAGTCATTAGGTGGAGCCAGTTCCAGAACCCCAGCTGGTACACATCAGCAGGGATCAGTTATTGTCAGAAGGGTCATAGCACATGATCCTACTTGCTGCAGGCAGAAATACTCTCACTTGCTGTTGAGATGCACTGTTCTAGAACAAGTAGATGAAGAAGACGTCTGACACAAACTAGTATTATGGTGATATTTGGATATGGGGTTCTTTTCTAAGTGCACTGAAATGTGTACTTGCAGCCCAGAAAGCCAACTGCATCCTGAGCTGCACCACGAGCAGTGTGGTCAGCAGACCGAGGGAGGTGATTCTGCCCCTTTACTCCACTCCCATGAGACTCCACCTGGAGTACTGTGTCCAGCTCTGGGGTCTCCATCATAAGAAGGATCAGGAACTACTGGAACCACAAAGATGATTGGAGGGATGGAACACCTCTCCTATGAAGTCAGGCTGAGGGAGTTGGGGTTGTTCAGTCTGGAGAAGAGAAGGATCTGGGAAGACCTTATTTCAGCCTTCCAGAATTTAAAGAGGGCTTGTAAGAAAGACTTTTTAAAAGGGCCTGTTGTGATAGGACAAGGGGTAATTGTTTAAAACTAAAACAGGGTAGATTTAGACTAGAAATAAGGAAGAAAGTCTTTACTGTAGTTAAGGGTAGTGATACAGTGGAGGAGGTTGCTCAGAAGGTGTGGATGCCACATCACTGGAAGTGTTCAAGGCCAGGTTGGATGAAGTTCTGAGTAACCTGGTCTAATGGAGGATATCTCTGCCCATGGCAGGGGGCTTGAAACTAGATTGTCTTTCAGGACCCTTCCTACTCAAACTGTTTTATGACTTTAAACCAGTGAAAAACTAAAAAAAATGCTAGTTGTTTTATGTCTTTGATGTTTTAATTTATCTCATAAGAGTTTCTAAGAATTGTTAGTGGTTCAAATGTTAACAAAAAATTTTTACCCATAGCATCTCCCTTGCCTGTGCTTCTTGCTTTGTTTTTTTTATATTTACCTTTACATTCCCATATTTGTAACAAACTGAGCACAGAAATCATAAGCTCATGGTGGTAGCAGCTGTAACAAAGTGTCAGAATGGACCAAAAGGAACTGAGTAGTATACTGAGGAAAGATTCTCTGGAGCACGTACACTTCCTATTCCTCCTGAAACAATCCAATATAAGGCAGGAAAGTGCATCTCTCTAGATGCCTGTGATTCACTTGCTGTGGGAGTTCAATTCTCCTGTGCTGACCAGCAAGCACTTCCTCCACCAGGGAAGTTTATTGAGAAATTAAAGTGATACAAATTCTGTTTTATTTCTCTTTCTGGAATAATCAAGTGACTTCATATATTACAGAGTTACTCCAAACTTATTAGTCCTTTAAGAAGCCCTTCTTGGATGACAGCCCAGGACAGCACTACTTTCCAGGGCCAAGACATAAAGCTTGAATAATTTAAAGTGTGAAGGATAGAAAAAAAATGTTCACACACTGCACTATAAATACAGAAAATATCATCAGGCTTTCAGCCAAATGCCATGGTACACCAGAAATGCTTATGCCACATATGCATAATAATTCTTGTTAATGCTAAATGGAACTGTTGTTACTGATCATATTTAGTTTGGAAGAGATCAGCAGAGAATAATCATTCTCTGAAAAATGCCCAGACCTTGGTCTCAGGATTTCTTTTCTGAGTTCAAATTACAGTTACAGTTTATCAGGTGGGATTGTTTTTGAGTGTGATCTCTTTTTCATCGGAAAATGCAGTTTGTTAAAAAAAGTCAATTTCCTTTTATCAAGTCCTTCTCTTAGGACTAATGTGGTTTGTATACACAGTTAAATATTCTCTAGCTCAGGGTAATTTAATAGCCTGCTGCTAGAAATCAGGGGCTAGGTTAATTACACGGAAGATGAAGACCACAAGTTCAAATCTTTTGTAGTAATTGATGTGACTTATGTTCCATGCAGGTACCATAACAACCACATTTTCTGAAACCTTGTTTTTCTGGCAGCTTCTGCTGGTAATGATTCCTCCCATCAAGAGGAAATTCTTCTGAACCCTTATCTTCTAGTTTTGCAGTATCAGTTTCTGACCGTGAATTGTAATAGATAGGTATTCTGTACCCAGTGGAACAGAATAGGGAAGATGTTCCATCTGAGAGGTTTGTGGGAAACTTGAATAACGGAAGTGTAATAAATGCATTTAAATGAAGTACAATGATATGTGTTTAGAGACTAGTACAGAATTTACTGCTAATAACTATAGCATGTTAAATGACAGATGAGATAAAAGACACTAGTTGAGCCTTTTCTTACTTTCTACATGCTCTGATAATTTGTGTAGCCCGAGTCTCCATATCCCAAACTCCTTACACCCTAATCTGTGGTAAACACAACAATGACCTCACCAGGCTTCATCCTATTCCCAGATCTATCTTCCACCCTTTCTCCATGCTGGGGCTTCCTGTGAATCTGACTTTTGCCACCCTTATATCATTGGATTCTTTAGCTCCCAGGCCTCTTTTCTCACCATTAGCAAATCCTGCACCTGACTGTCTCAACAGCACAACCTTAGTGAAATTCTCTCTTTGCCTGCAGCCTGGACCCACGACAGCTTTCCCATCACCAGTAAGTGTTCCTTCTTTTCTATAAAGATGAGTCTAGTCTTGCTGTGGTGCTTATATAGTTATATTGTCCATTTACATCTTGTCTTGTCATCCCTGAAAATGAAGGGAAACACGAATGGGAGAAAAATCCACACCTAGCCTGTCAGATGATTGCTGCCAGTGTGTCCATGGCTGTACTGCCTTTTTAAATCCCACTTACCTTTTGTTCTTTTGCCTCCAATAACTCCATCTAAAGGCTGTGCTACACACGTAACTGCTGGAAAGGAGGCAGCAGAGGTGAGAGGGGAAGGAAAGAGAAAAGGAAGAGATAACAATGGATGGATATTTTTCTCTTCTTTCTTCCATATTGCCAGCCTCAGATTTGAACAATATTGCTCAGTTTATTGAAAGATAGCTATTAGGCAACTGAGGAGGATTTTTCATAGGTATTAAAGCCGATATTTCCAGTTGAGGCATGAGACAACTTATGCCATTGTACAAGGCTCTGCTGATCACTCCTTGATAGACTACAGCCATGGTCACTCATATTGAAAAGAGGTAATCCAAATTGGAAGAAGTGCAAGGAAGGAATTGTTGTGTGGTCATGGAGGATAACATGCTGTACAGGAGAATGTTAAGAGTATGTGTACACTATGCAGTGCAGTGCTGTGCAGAGACCTGAATAGCTATCATATAGTTCTAAATTAAAATAGATTGGAGTCAGCATTTTTTTGTAGCCAGTTTAGCTGTGCTGAGTGGCAGCACTAATTAGCACAGGAACACTGCTGTGCTAATGCAAATATGCAGGACTAAGCAAGTATGGATGAGCTGAGCCAGGTGAATGCATTGCTCTGCTTCAGGCTAGCCCTATTGCAGAGTTGATATCCTGAAAGAGCTTGGCTTGCACAGCCTACCAGACACTGTAGGGAGAATTGTTTACTCTTCATACTTAGGCGGGAAAGCATTAGAAAAATGGAGAGATTAAGTGAGCTAAAGAGTAGGTTTGGCAGAAAAACAAATTGGGAAGGAATTTTTAAATTTAATTTTGTGTTTTAATGGGTGATTAAGGACCTCCAGATGGTGACATTGGTAATTCTTTCAGAGTTACTATAAATATAAGAATTCCAAGGGAAAAAAAATCCAAGAAATATAAAAGTGAAAGGACAGAACATTTCAGCAATGTCAGTGGTTCTGTTCACTTGAAAGGTGCCTAATGAAGTCTAAAACAGCTGTGTCAGGTGCTCTAATAGGAGTCTTAATCCTGCTGTATCAAAGGTTTTGCTTTTGTTCTCCCTTCTTCCCCACCTTTAAGTGGTTTTTAGTTCATCTATTTCGACCGATAGGTTTTCTAAAAGGAACTGACAGCAGACTTTTGACATTATGGTGATTTCAGCAGTAAGCATCCAATGTGAAACAATTCTGAAATATGAATGCAGTGGTTGTTTATTTGTCTCTTTTGGAAGTAATGCTAAGTAAAATTTAAATTTGAACATTTAATGGTTAATTGTTAAGGAAATTAATGGGAAAAAGTGTTATGTTTGAAACCCAGATGGGAAATTTCTGCAGGGAGGAAAGTGAAAAGGGCAAAAAGTAGCAAAAGTCAGGGGGAAAGAAGAGGGGAAGGGGAAAGTGTAGCACTGTTAATAGTCCTAAAGGTGACCTTTTCAGCATGATCCTGAATGCTGTAATAAGGCACTTAAGACATTAGAAATAAAATGAACTTTCACAGTTAAATATTAGAAATAAGAAGAAATTACATAATTCTGTACGAACGAGTGCAATCTACTTTTGAGTCATCTTTTGAAGTCTGTTGACCTAGTTTTGTACCAAAATCATCAGAAAATAATTGAAACATGAAAGTTGGGATTCTCTGCTGGCTGAGTTTGGCAGTGAAAGTGGGCATTCTCTGCTCTGCTTGAAAAGCTAAAGTTTATTGCTCCTTTCCAAGTCGTTTATCAGTGATGGCAAATGGCAGAAGTTCTGGCATTTCACTTGAAGTCTTTACTTACAGTCAGACATGAGGTTTAAAGGTGTCTTCAACCACCCAAGGTCATAAATGCCCAGAAGAAATACAACCAACTATATTTGCACTGTGAAGTCCTAGAGCAGATCTCATTTCTTGATACGGACAATCAGGAATAAAACAGTTCACTTGGTTATTAAAATCCATACCAAAAAGCCTTTATGCATTGTAACATTTAATGAGTGGCCATAAATTAAGTTGGAAAAGGGAAAGAGATAATCTATCTGAGATAAAATTTTCTACAAACTACTGTGACCTCATTTTGATGCAGATTTGATTCAGTTTTCAAATCTTTGTGTAATGATGATCTATTTCAGATACTGTGTGAACCAAGACTTGATTATTATCTACACATCATTTAAGAGAAGCCAGAGGACAGAAAAGAGAAATTCTGTTAATTTAGAAAAAAATAATATTATTCTTACCTTCACGGTTATTGAATAGCTATTTAGAAGAGAAAAGAGAAACAGCCACATAACCAAACAATTAGCTTTTCATAAACAAAGATAAGTATGAAGTAGCTACATCTGGTAATTGATGTCTCTGGCAAAAGTAGCGGTTGGAAGATATGGTTTCTTCAAAACAGGGAAAGTAATATTTCAGAAAGAGTGCTACTGCCACTTTTTTCCTCTTCCTCTCTTTTTCAAGAAAATAGGCAAAAAATAGACTAGATCTACAGAAATTTGCAAGAATGGTGTTGATAGAAGCATGCATTAAAGACAAAACAGAAGCAAAGAAGAAAATCTAGAGTTCAAGTCTTATTTGTATACTTCTCTGCCAGGGTAAGTTTGTTGTTGTTGTTTTTCTCAGTAACAGTATTTAAGTCATTACCAAACCTTTTAAGAATATCTATGAAAATCAAAGTGAAAGTGGTGCTGTGGTACCTGGTTCTCTTTCTGAAGGTTTATAAATTGAATTGATAGGATCTCCATCAACAAACAGGTAAGAGTGACTTGAAAGATGCACATTACATCTATGAGAGAAATGGATGGTAAGTAAACACTTGTTTACTTGCACTTGGATATGGACCATTAGTGGTCTTGTTAAAAATCTGTCCTTGGTGAGTCTGGCAACCCTCCTTTGTAGGTTGAAAAATGATTAGGTTCATTTAAAGTCAATAGCTGGAAAATTAACATGCAGAACCTAGAAAATACTGAATAGGAAAATGCAGATGATGTAGCAGAATCCATGATCTGTGTTTTCCTCCATGTAGTCTGGGTGTGCATGTTCTATTTTTCAAAGTGGAAGGTGAAACAAACTGAGACCTGTTCATAACCAACTACTGTCAGGATAAATAAATGACTGTAGCCAGATTATGTTTTCTGGACAGTCAGGGCAAGAACAAATGTAACACTTCCCTGTCAGACTGCATTCATGGATTATCATAATCTGAAAACAACCACAGTAGTTCACTACCTCAAATATGCAAATTAATATTTTATGGTCACTGAATGTAATTCTCCTTCCCCAACAAAACAGATCTTAAATGACTATGCCCTTAATACTTCACATGGATACTATGGATAATTCTATGCAGTTTGAGTGAATAGCCTCCTTTGTTTAAAATGGTTAAAAACAGACAGTAAATCTTTCCAGTAAAAGACATCTGAAATTGTTTGCAACTTTCCTTTATTGATTTTCAGTATATGTTAAATTTCTTTCTTGCTTGGAAAGGCTGAATTCCAAATGCACTCCATATTGGCTAGTGATGGACATTGTATGACAGTGTTTTATTCTCTTTCCTCATGGCAAACAGGAGTGGTAAGGACTTTAATTTCACTGACTTTCTTCAGAGAGCCCAGCCTTTCAAAATAATTTGGTTGTTTTTCACCAAAAGCTCATTCAGTCTTTAATTCCTCTACATAAGAATAGGATGTGGAGTTTTCACGGTGTCCAAATGCCATTTATAGTTGCAGAGAAGTAAAAATCAACTATTTCCTTGGAAAAGACCTTTTTATTCCCAGTGTGGCTAAAGATGTGAAACAGTGACATGGCACTTTTACAAGATTATCACATACCTGATTCATAAGTCCCCAGGCCACTGTTTCACAATGTAATTTGGAGTAACACCAATATCTGAAGCATGGAATTGACTAATTTAATCAATAATTTTCTGCTCAGGTGCATCTTGTAACTTTATGTACAAATGCAGTATGAGATAAGAAAGTGCTTCTCTATGCAGAGAAATAATTTTTAGATCAAGAACATGCTAGTCATCTATATCAGAAATCAGTATTCTAGGTAACCTACATCTCCATATTACTTTATCTAATATAACTACAGAAGAACATGAGATTGTGAAATGAGTGATGAATGAAACACTCATAGACACACTTGTACTGGTTTGATGATTATTACAGAAGTGAGAAAGTCCTAGTCCCTACAAGACTTTTCATTAAATTACCACAGCTTACAGCATGTAACTGCCTCCAGCCTGCCTTATTCCACAGAAACTGTGTCATTCTCTTCTGACTTAAAGCCTTTAAAAGATGTTGAGGTTAATACAAGATAACAAAGGCAAGAATGAGCAAAAGCCATACAAAGCCTTGTGGACTACACAGTATCCATTCTTTCTCCCTTTTCTGTCTTCTCACTAAGTGTTTTGTAAGTTCCTACGATTTCTTTATTCTCCTTTTCTGTAATTCCTCTCTTGTTTGAAACCTTGTCTGTATCCCTGGCTTGAATTACCTCCAGAACTGTGTGTGCCTGGGGATTCAGTACTGTGCCATAAAAATCTTACATGTTCACTGCATTTTTGGTAGCAGTTATATACTTGCAGCAACATGATTTTTACATCTATAACTCAGGCCCAAGGTGAATAAAATCCTTTCAAAAGTCAGAATGGGACTAAAAAAAATCCATCAACAGAACATCTTGCCAGTACTGTAGGAGAAAAGGTCACAACCTGTCTATGCAACAGGTAGAGTATTCATAATAATTTCCTTAAATCACAATCACTTAAATTAATATATATTGATAAGACCTGCATATGCAAAACTGTTGGTTACATATTTTGTATTCTAAGAAACTTTCTGCCACTTCTGAAGTAATGAATGGGAACAAGCAATACACAGTGTAATAATTGGAGAAATGTGTGGTGTCAAGTACAATCCACATTAATAGGCACCAGAGCTATTGTAGTATGAATTACACTAGTCTTATGCCTTCTGTGTGAAGCCCTGTACAGGCCATTCCTGGCTTTACATGGTATTGCCCAGTCTAACTGTGCTTCAGCTTCTCCTCAAGCTCAAAGTCCATTTGCCCCAGCCACAGAAGAAGGGAGGGCTGAAGCTGGAAGTTGTCCTCTTTTCCTTCTTTGCTGGCAGCACTGCCCTCCCTACCTAACAGGGTGCTAGCATAGCTGTGAAGTTTTTGTGCCCCGTGAGTCTGAGAGGGAAATGCAATATATGAACACCACCTTAAACACAGAAGGCTGTTATCACTGAAGGAAAAGGGGTGTTGTAACAAAGGGTCACTGAATACCATCCTTGTGCTTTTATTATTCCCATGACAGGTGCCATTGTGCTTTGCAGGAGAGGGGGTACTAGACCACGTGGAACTTTGGTCTGATCCACTATGACCACTGTTAAATAACAGCTTATACGCAGGTCACCACAAGAGGTGCCTGAACTCAGTCATACCAAATACATAAGAACAGATCTTGATCTAGGAGCGAGGAATTGTGAAATTCTGCATTGAGACACGTAAAAAAAAATGAGGTCCAACACCTGAGTCATCACAAAAGAGAGAGAGGTGCTACTAGTCTCTTCGTGCTGTTACTTTGTCTCCCCAGGCTGGCTGTGACCTGTACCCGTCTGGATGTTGAGATGCTGAAGGTGAGTTAGAACAGAGTTCTGTAGTCTCTAGGGGTGCAGTGCATGTGTAGTCTCTTGTTCATGGTTCTTCACTGCCTGTAACTCATATTAATTCATAGTAGCTATAGTTGCTGCAGAATCAGCTCTGTCATAAGTGACTCCAGAACATTCAGAGGAGAGGAAGATCTAACCTTTCTTCTTCCACCAATATTAGTACAAAGAACTTGATTGCATCAATGGACTGGAAAGTACTGTCCCTTGCCCAACATGCTCAGTCTCTATCAGACACTAATTTTCATGCGAGTGACCTTGTCTCCTGGATGGATCAGCTTTAATCCTTTGTGATTTTTCTGTTAAATGTTGGATGTTGCCTACTACAGGGTTTCTCTCCTGCACTGCTTAAAGCCTGCGATGGCCTGTTAGGCCACACTTCCTGCTACATTTTCACTCCTCACAATCTCAATAGTGTCAGGTTGTCACAACAAATAAAGCTTTTGCAACACCTTACTGAAGAAGTGTTTTCTGCCTTTTTTTTTTTTTTTACATTTGGGGAAGGTTAAATCAGGTAACAGCTACAATAGGAGACCTACTTAAGAAACTATCAACTGTTATCTATCACAGTTGCAAGATGTCAGTGGGCTCCACAATGTACTTTAAATTGATCTCAAGATGCACAGTCACCTACTGGGCAGCTGAAAAAGATACTTTACTTATCATTTGGTTATGTCACTTTTGGCCTGCAAGTAGTGCCACTAGGATTGCAAATGCATTTAACATATTTTCTGAGGCATTTACATCCTTTTTCTTTATAGAAGGTTCAGCTGAAACTGAGGTTAGGGTCTTCTTAAGTTAAGCCCTGGCTCTTTCTTTTGAAGAGGTTTTGTGTTCCATTTCATTATCCTCAGTGTTAAAGGAGAAGCCACTGCCTGAGCATTCTCACTTTAACACCCAGTTTATACCAGTAGGACAGTGCATCCAGTAAAAATCAGGTGTAGACTTTCCTTTTATTTTCACTTCATCTTACAGTAATTGAATTCCTGATCTAATGTGTGGAGTTTTTGATAATTTTTTTTCCCCAAGCTGGCTTATGAACACTTCCAGTAACATAGTCCAGGGAAAGGAGCTTTCACCTCACCTGAACCTAAAAGTCAGATACCAACTTTTCCCTCTAAGCTGCTTAATCTGCTCCTGTGTCTCTGTAACCTCCAAGGACAACACAAGTGGCATGGATGTAAGATGTGAGATCACAATCCCCTTGTGATTCCCATTGCATATTCTGCTCATTCCAAGTTTTCCCCTGAAGAAGAGGATTCCTCTGAAGAAGAGGATTCCTCTGACTGCTGAAGCATGGAACCTGCTTGCCTGAGCCTAGTAAGAAGGCAGAGGGCAATTGTCAAGATAAAAGTTGCATTGCTGCATTTCATTTAAAACCAAGAAAACCATTATTTGTGTAACTATAATTTAGCTAGTGTACCTCAATAGTGTGCATAGGGATACTATGAATAAGATATCACAGCTGTGGTTCTACTCTCTTCTCACCTCAGATTCTCACCTACAGCTTCATGTCTGAATTGGGACACCTTGTAGCAATTTACAAGCAGCTGAGCCAAGAGATGTGCAATGAAAGACAGAAATATTGAAAATGAGAAACTGGGATGGATGTAGTGCAACAAGATGTGTAGTGGACTATATTATTCCAACATGTACATGAAAATCTTTGATATTTGATGACACTAGTCAGGCTAAAAATTCAACATAGATTTGACTTGCAGATTTGGTTTTATTTTTTAAAATAAAATAATCCCCTGTGTACATAAAAATTATAGTTGTCACAGCCAAAGCTAGAAGCATCTCACTGCTGATAAACACAGACACACACAAAAATTGACTTGTGGAATCATCTGCTTTCTAAAACAAACTTGCAAATGGCTGAGTGTTTATGTGTGTTAGCCCTTGAAAATTTCTTGGGACTGAGGGCATTTCTGATGCATTCCTTTATGGTCTATTGATTCTCAGGAGCATATTTAAAGACCTTAGTAAATTTTTCTTTTGGGTACACTCCAGAGACAATTCTCAAATGCTTCCAGCTTCTCAAATACTCAAAGTAAACTTAGCTCATTCTCTGTGCCTCAGTGATGATTATTTCCATACCATTTTAAAGTCTGACCTACATTTTTTCTTCAGCATTTCAGCCTCCTTTTTTTAGGCATAGAACTTTTTTTTTTTTAAATTGGAAAAAATGTGGGTTTATTTACTATCTTTTCACTCAAATACCTGCAACTTTTGCTTTGTTAGAAAGAAATATTCCTAAAGTAAATCAGTGCTTAGGCAGAGTTATTCAGACAGTTTGATCAGCTGAACCTGTCAGGAAAGAAACCATCAATTGTATTAAGAATCCATTATTTTCCTGCACTGTGATTAGAGTGAATGAGACAGAATCACATGAGAGAGTCACACAACCAATGACTGGGACTTAGCAAGTATCTGGAACACAAACTGAACATAGAAAATTCAGAAGACTTCCCATGGTACATGCCAAGAGTGAGTTCTGATTAGATTTAAAGCAGTAGTTTAGATAAAGTTTTCAATTCACGCTGGGCTGGTTTTAGATTATGCTTTCTTGGCTTACATTTTGTTTGAACAGAATTAGCTTCTCCCAATAATACTCTTTTCTAGAATGACCTAAGTTTGAAAAGTCAGTTGCAATAGGAATTGGAAGAAAAAAACATGTAAAAATACTAAATTAGATTTTCTTGAATAAATCCCAAGGATTCCCTTTTTGTGTTTTATTTTATGTTATTTACAAAGTTTGTTATTAGACATGATGGAGTGTACCTTTAATTCCATCATCAGTGATGTGTAAAATTTGCTGCTATCACTCACATTACTAGACAATTTTACTGCAGAGAATAGAAGATAATTGGTACTTCAGGCAGGCCACAAATCTTTCCTGGCAGCAGTGTACCACTCACAGTACATTGATTGCAAAAATTAGTTAATTCAAGAGGAATATTATATTCCTTGGGTCCTGGCATAAATCTCTGCAAAATCTGCAGACACTGCTGCCATCAATTAAAAGATAGATTTCTGTCAGCCTACTTGATTCTGTGTACTCCTCCTGATTTAGATGCTACTCCTTCCAATACCTCTTCTAAAACTGATATATATTTCCTGTTAAGTCCACCAGAAGGGACTTTAAATGGCAGGATTCAGTAATATTGGGCTAATCTGTTGATTTTATTTACCGATCTTCTTAGGCTTGTAAATCCCCAACTGCATGGTGTTTTCTACTTCATTACCTTTGTGACTGAAAACTAATGAGAGTGCAGAGTTTCAGTCTTTCCGTACATTTACATTGCCCTTAATTTTTAGTGTTAAGGAAATGAGGTTAGAAATTTCTCTAACGAACTTAAGAAATTTCTTCCATGTTTACTCAATGAGAATTCATCTGGATTTGATATAAGTATTACCCACGTAACCTTGTGTTTATAAACATTTATCAAATTTTGTACTTCAAACATCATTGTGAGTGTCCATCATTTTTCCAGCATACTTGATCTTCAAGAAGATAACACAAGATGCACAGGTATTTCGACCAATTAAAATTTATTTAATGTGGAACATGGTGTGTGCAATGCCTCGGATGAGGAGGTTTCAGAAAAAAATTAAATGTATTGTTGTGACACACCTGCATGTGGAACTTTGGCTCTACCTAAGTCACTCAAACCTCTGCCAATTCTTGTAGACCAGGATTTAAACTCCAGGTGATAACTGCAGATGAAATAATTGTGATCACGTGTGTATTTTTGGTCCACAATTCTGACCATAAGCAAATAGAGACAGCCTATTTTGAGGAGTCAAGCTAGATTGAATCAACAGTGCTAACAGAACAACTGCATGAGTGAAGAAGGTTTTGAGGTGCTCTGACAAAGTTCATCTTGGAAGGTGACTGAACTGGTTTGCTACTAACTAAAAGGGGAACAAATCTGTGAGTCAAATAGTGTCACTGTTGTGATGGGGCAGTCATCAATGAATGTTTCCTAGTTCTTTTAATTGAAAAAAATTAATGTACCAGAGATCATGATAGTTCAGTGAAGTAATGGTTGATCTTGGTGCTTTTTTGGTGGTTTTTTTTCGGTTGGTTGGTTGGTTTGTTTTTTGGTTGGTTGGAGGGGTTTTTTTTGTGTGTGTGTGTGTGGTTTTTGGTTTGGTTTGGTTTGTTGTTGTTGTTTTGTGATGACACAGTACGCTATAATAGTCTTGCTATTTTATTATAATAGTCTTGCTATTTTATTACATAGAAGAAAACTAGTTTCAATGTTAACATTATGGAATTATGGCTTTGCTGTGAATTTTGCCAGAATGTTGAGGAAATGTACTTTCAAGAAAAGTAATTATTTTGCACAGCAAAATTGTTTTTACAACAAACCATCGCAATTGGCAAAATTCAAAATTTGCCCTCTTCACAGGGTCACAAAATGCTTGTACTTTGGGACCATAACTTCTTTTACTGAACTGAGAGCAAGAGAACTGAGAGCAAGCTGAAGACAAGATATGCCTCTCATATACTATTACAAAGTGAGGAAACACCAAGATTTCAGATGTTGGACTGAAAGAGATTCCCATTGAGACTTGTTTCTGGCTAGCACAGGAAATATACTCACACTAATCCCCATAAAAATACCCATCTAGGAAGATGCATTTATGAACATGAAAGGTAGAATTTAGAATTTTGGCTTCCTCTGATTGAACTCATATTCAAAGCAAATGTGTAGGGAGATTCACAACACAATTCTTAGGGGGTTTGTTTGTTTGTTTGTTTGTCTTTTGTGGTTTTTTTTTTTCCCAGTAGATAACAATGCAGGAGCCATGGGAATTGTAATGTAAGAGAAAGAGACTCTTGTATAAGATATTTGAATTGGTTGTTGCATAGAGGTTCATCTGCAGCAATGCGAGTATATTGATACAATATAGACAGTGAATGAAAAGAATGTTATTAAACTCTGGCAATTGCTGATGAATAAAAGCTTCTGCACAAAAGAAGAGAATAGGTTTAATCACCATCACACCTAAAAGTTGCAAACCCATGGAAAATAACTGAAAAAGAATTGAGCATATTATTCTTGTAAAAAAAAATGCAATTAAGGGGCAGTCTGAAAATAGTTTTGATAACAGTTGTTTTGGAAATGCCTGATTTTTCCATTGTTTTCCATTATTATGGAAAAATATGTCTTTTTGAGACTGTAATTTTGAACTGCACATAGTAACTTCATGCTTTAAAAAGACATATAAGTCGTGTATAAAACAATATAAAAAGAAGTTGAAAACATACATGAACACGTAAATTCTTAAATCTGGTGAGACATTCTGGTAAATTAGAGAGGTAAGTGAGGCACAGATCAGACAAGGAATTGCAAGACCCTAAGATAACAGGCAAAGAAAAGCTGAAGACTGAAATTAGCCCAGTAAATTTTGCTTCTTGTGAGAAATACCACAAGCTGAAGAGCTGCCTCATTAACAGCTTTTAGTAAGTTGTAACAATTTATGCTCATAACATGACCAAAGAACAACAACAGTATCACTGCAGATAAGGAATCTCAGGAGAATAATGGACAGTTTTGGTCAAAGTTGGAGATCAGTACTCAAGTCACCATAATCCCAGAAAATACTAGTACTGTAGGAGAAACACTGATAGTGTCAGATAAGTGGGAAAAACTGAAGATTTCCCTTACATTCAGGCTTACTACAGTAAGCCCCACTGAGTAAGCATACAAAATAAATGCATGGGTAAATAACAAATGTCTAAAGCTTCAGCTCCTAAAACTGCATAAAATAGAATGTATAATTCATTAAAATATAAAAGTTTTGAGAAAGTAGAAAATTCAAACAACAGAAGAAAACATCAGATATGTGTTCCAGGATGTGAAGAATTTTCTAGAGAGAACAGAATAGAGGAGGAGAAGTCTATTTACAAGACCCTTGAAAAATTCTAGACTCAAAAACAAAGGAAGAGAAAAAAGGGAGAGATACCTCTTCCCTCAAAATCACAGAAAAAGCAGAAGAACCAAGAGAGATGACATTACATATCAGTCACTACAGACAAAAGAATGAATACTTCTTTCCTATCTATTCACTCCAAACAACAAAATAAATATATACAGATATGAATGTTTTAACCAGTTAAACATGGACATTCTTACATGTTTTTTCTGGTAGATGCACCAACTTTGGAAAAATATTTGGTATCAACAGACTTTGGCCAGTAACCCTAAGAAACAGAGCAAACTTTATTGTTAGGAAATGCTGTTTCTACACACTGTCTTCTGGGATTTGTTTGGCACCTGACTTTTTTTCAATGGAAAATAAAGAACACCTTTGACAGCATAGAGAGTGAGTCTTGACAGGCTATGTTTTGATTCGTGGACATGCTGTGGAAGAGCATGACCATAGGCTTCAAGTAGCTTTGAAAAGCAGGCAAAACATAAACCAAAATGTAAATTACATGTATAAGTAATAACATTCCTAGACACAAGGTGCTCAAGCAGGTCATACAAGGCTAAGGCTTCTACCAGCATTCTTGTACTTGTATATAAAATATGATCCTTATGATTTTTTTTTTAAGATTCCCAGGCATGGTCATGAGCAATGTAGGGAAATTAGTACCTACTGTAGATGCTCAGAGGCCTTTGAGTATTCTGGTGGAACTGTGTTCACAGGATCCAAATATGAATAGAGCGGAATGAAATTAAGGTATTAAAGAAAGTGTAAATTTGTTGTCCTTAGGAAGCGTAAGACTAAGCTTATTATGATACAGATGACAGCATGATCAGAACTGGAGACTAACATTGTAATTGCTAAGTACCTCATACTTAATCCCTGAGTATGAGAAATTTTGTGTCTATTCATAGAGGTCCATGTTAGCTGAAGCTGTCGATAAATGACATAGTGTCCTTAACAAAAAGATGTCTGAAAACAATAGAGATTAATTTTAAACACTCATATGTATGTTCTCTAAACAGAATATAAACATGGGATATTGTAGCTAAAGCATATGAGAAAACTTCCAACCTAGATTCTAGGAGTAACAATCTTCCTTTCAAAGAACTATTCTATCTGGGACAAAATGTGAAATGAGACTTCCAATACTAATGCTGAGAATAGAGAGTCTGAAATATGTATCTGAAATTCTTCTAGTGTGAGATTTGGAAAACACTCTGGGCCTTCTTTACTTGGTTAGGGGGAATTTTCAAGACTAGGATGTGATCATTAAAATGTTATGCAACAACAATGAAAAAAAATTACACAAAGTTCATCTGAGGACCAAAAAGTAAATGGAAAGAGGGCTACACTTAGGATACTTTAAGGCATTGTACCTGCAAAAACACAAGTGTAATCCAGCCAAATTTCCATATTGATAGCACAACAAAAATGAAATTCTGTAAGATATTTCTGTGAGGTAGCCTTTCCAGAATGTGCATATCCATTTTCTCTAGAGATGATATACCTCAAGCAATGATGTTTTACAATTGGGTGATAATTTGTGCAGCAGTGAAATTAAGCATTCTGCAACTAGATTTATGTATAAATGCTAATCTGTGTTGTGTTCAGTCAAATGATTTGATGGAAAAGAGTGTCAAAATATTAAGTATAAGCACAAAGGACTGCCAAGTCAACATGGCTGAACTGCAGGACGTGCCTCTGCTACACTGAATCACTCATCTATTTTCTACTGAAGCCACCATTTAGAAATCTGCAGAATCATAGAGGATGTAATACTCAAAGTAATGTCTGAATTTAGTTACAAGTCTTTGTTATAGATTGAGAATTCAATGTTAATTAATGTTAATATTGTTAACATTATGATTGACTGAGTCGGACAGATGACCTGAGAAAGATACTCTTGAAACAGCCAAGCCTAGTGAGCAGCAAAATGTAGAAGCTTGTAATGAACATTTTAAACCAAGCAATCTCAAACACCATGAGCATTACCAATAGCAAACAAAACATGAAACAAAAGTCATGTTTTTTCATCATTTTTTGTCTTCATATAGCAAAAGTATCCTTACAAGCTGACAAATAGTAAGGCTGTTAATCACAGAAAGTATAGACTAGGAAACCTCTTATTTTATACCGTCTGTCTATGCAGGGACAAGTGAACTCTTGTCTGACAGTGTTATTGTGCGCCAACATCATTATACACTACCCCAATGTTCAGATTCTTGAAATCTGCAGAGGTACTTCCCACTCCTTACTGTAACTTGGTGAGGTGTTGTTAGTACTGAACACAAATCCTGCAAGAAATAGCAGCCTCTGTGCTACTTTAAACATAGACTATGTTTTAGTTTCCTCAGGGCAGCAGAGGAATGGTTGACTGCAATTGTGTTGGCAGATGCCTTTCGTTCTCTGCTTTGAGGCCTTTCTTGTTTTGTGGCTGTGGCTCAGTGATGTGAGAGGAACGTCTTCCCCAACGTGCACAGTTTTCCAGTGGCTCAGATAAAACCAATGAGCAAACATGCACTTCAGGGTAAATAATGTCTTCACAAATATATGTCAGCTTTTATTCTCTTTCATGTGCAGAAACCAAAGATGAAGTGACAGATTGGCTAGACATTCAAAATGTGCTGATTTTCTCTCCAACCTGAAACAGCAGAGGCAGGCAGTAGGAAGGCTGCAATCAGTTGTAATAGGAGCACTACAGTGCTAGTGCACAGCATATTTATTCATACACCCTTCTTTAATGTAGTGCAATATAAAATATATTGAACTTTACAAGTTGTTTTCTTCCCTAAGGGTCAAAACGTCTTTTACATACATTAAGTACTTCAACAAAGTAAAAGACAACTTTCTCTGGAGTAGGAAATGAAAGCTAAATAGGGCAGGTAGCAAAGAAAAATGCGGTACTCAGACAAAGCTCAAGAGTCCTTCAGGACTTAAAAACTTCTTTTGAGTAGTGCATTCATGTGCAGTAAAAAACTTATCTTAACAGAGACACATTTTAGTGTTAAAAACTCCTGTTGATCAAGGGTAAAAAGAAATTATTAGGGGATTCCTAAAGTACCACTAGATTCTGCTAAGGAGTTCTTCTTGGTGTGTAGATGGCAAGTTAGTTCCCCAACCCTTTTACAATCAAGGTTAGTAGAGGCACACCTCATTAACCTGAATAAACTATTAAGAAGCAGCAGAAAAGAAAGAGCCCAAAGGCTGATTGTCCTTCAATTATTACAGTTTTCCTGCTAGGAGTAAAATTAGAAAGATGAAAATGCAATTAAAGCCCTACCCACGCTAGAAAGTTGAACCCTTTACTTTGAATTTTTCCATTAAGTTTGTTATTTGGTCACTATAGTTCATATCAACTTAAATTAACCCTGGAGACACTACTTATTCTCTGACTGAAGACTAGAAAATCTTGCATCATCCAGATTTCCATTTTCCTTCCTCTTTCTATTTCACTTCCCACCTGCTGTGGCCAGTAGTAAAGGGCAAGAGATTCCAAAGTGGGACCAAGGAAAGTTCAGGAAATACAGTGGCAATAACAGAGGAGCTGGGTCTGTGTTCTTACTCTGACAGAAGAGATGTAATCACATAGTAACAGCCCTGAAGTTGAGCTGTTCTCTGAAAACATTTCAGTAGTTGCTACAAAGTGTGGTTTAATAGTTTTTTGGTGTTCGGGAATCAGATTATGTTTGAAACTTAACGTTTGCATTATTTGATCCTCTAGGCGCTCTGGTGAGAAGAACTACTTCCCCTTGATATTCTGAAGTATGTTATTTGTTGAGTTTTCACTTTGGCTGTTTGTTCCATATAGGCAGATTATAAAATAGTCATGGCAGGTGTTTATGCCTGAGACTATAGGGAGCCAGTTATGAGACTGGAGTGCCATAATTTCAGGCCAGAAAAATTACTCTACTCTGAGTAGGCTAAAACTATGATCTCTTATGTTGTTTAAGCAACGGCAAAAGGTGATTAGATGCATGTTATATCATAGTGCATACATGCTACCTAATGTCTTTGTAAATGTGGTAGTATTCACAACCAATCTACTGTCCAACCACCCCATCCTTTTTAGTGTTTTGTAGAATCATAGAATCACAGAATATGCTGAGTTGGAAGGGACCCAGAACCATCACTGAGTCCAATTCCTGGCCCTTTGGTGGACACCCCAAGAGTCACACCATGTGCCTGAGAGTATTGTCCAAATGCTTCTTCAACTCAGCCAGGCTTGGTGCTGTGACCACTTCCCTGGGGAGCCTGTTCCAGTGCTCAGTCACCACCTGGGAAAAAAAAAAAAAGTGATATCCAGCTTGTTTGGCATCATTAGAACAAAAATTTCTGGAAATATTTGTATATCATGATGTCGTTGGAGGTTTGGTGTTTTTTGTTTGGTTGTTTTTTTTCTTAAAGTAAGTTATTTTAACATTTCTAGTGTCTTTACTTATGAAGATGTAATTAAGTACACATTAATAAATTGTTGAAAGTACGTATATTTTACTGAGAATGAGTAAATGGTTTATTATATTTTCCTCTTAGCACATATTACTGAGTCATTGTGGTGCTACCAATCGTATTTGCCTTCCAAAGTTCTGTTTGCAGTAGAGAACCAGCACATGGCTGAAATGGCTTAATTAGTCAAAGATATTCAAGGTAAAGCTTACAAAGGATCTAATTGTGCTTTGCTGAATGACGAAGGAAAAGGAGGAATTGGAAACTGTTAGCTCCACTGCTATTTGGCATATTTTATTTTGTCTCTGCAGTTCTATCACACTCTGCTCAGCTGCTGATGTTCTGTTTCAGTCATTGTTGAGATGAATGCAACATGTTTTTTAACATTTGGTATAAAGAACATAATTCAGGCAGTGCCTCACGTAAATGTTTGCACAGACCTCAAAATGCCTGATATACCAACTGGGAATCTGGCATAAAAAATACATATTTTTAATTTCAGGCAGATGAAGTTAACTCTATGCCATATCTACAAAGTCAATTCAGAGTCCTGTACAATGACGTATGAGTGTTTCTGCTGCAGTTGAAAATACTGTTGAGATATTTTACTGTTTATTTTTCCAAGCCAAAGAATGTGATGTCATATGCTGCACAGTAAGTTTTGGTGATGTGTTTAAAATCAAAAATGAAGGTGATGTTTACTACTTTCTAATGCTTTGTTTAAAAGACAATTTCTAATCAGTACTTCTCAGCTTTTCTGCAGCCATGTGCTCCAGTTCTGGTTACAGTCTAGTACACGACAAACTTATTTACTAAATAGAAGGACTTCGCAGATTATGTGGTACCAGTGACTCAGGAACCCTGATTTCCTCCTATTGCCTTTATGGTGCTACCAATATTTCTAATGTTTTGAAAAATCTAAACTGAATTGTGTAAGCCTGAGATGTACTACAGTATAAGATTAAAAGCACAAGAATTTAATTTTGAACTGCTGATCTTAATAAGCCTCGAATCCTGCAGTAATGCAGGACTTGTGCCTGTGGTTTTGGTTCTTCACCCCTTACCATGTGACAGCATTTTTTGAGAATCTCTGCAGACAAGAAATTTGAGTTGATCTGGACTTACCAGATGCCCTCTCCCAGGTGATACATTCCCTTTGAGGGCCATTTGGCATGAATATGTTTCCTCCTTCTTATGAAGTGAACTTCCAGACCACTTTCTATCTCCACATAGTGACAGACTTTGAATAGAGATGAGAGGATACTGACAAATGTGTTGAAGAGAAGTATAAGGAGGAGAAAGCCTCTGTTACATCTCAATTTTTCATTTCGTTAAGTTGCAGGGTGATGTCTTCATGGGGGTAAAATTTCGATTGTTGCCAGTATCTTTCATAGGGTTTTTTAATTAAATCTGTAAGAATAAATATATATAATTAGCAAGGAGTGGTGCTCTAATACACATGTACATAATGTATGTCAGTCATCACAAGAGATTATGTCAAATAAAACTTAACAACAATAGAATCTGCATTTCAAAATGAGGAATAATTTTGTCTATCTAATTAGAGGCAATGGTGACCCTATACAGAGAAAAATGGTATATGATTACATCCATAAATGTCAGATATAACACTGTAGGGTATTAAATTTCTGTCAGATTTTCTTTACTCAGGAGGGTAACTGATATTGCAAGATTATTTGGGTGAGAAATTCTTATGCCTATCCATCCAACAGTTTGGGTATTCTTCAAATGCTTTAAAGAATCTGATTTACTGTGAACTAGAAGGTGGCATTCTTCTGTGGATCAACAATCCCATGCAATATTTATAACTGTCATTCATTTTTCTATACCAATGCTTTTTGTAATCTGCCTTGATAAATTTGTCCAGAGTTTACAGAGCACTCTCACAGATGTTTGGAGTGGTATTATGTATACTGAATATTTCCAAAGTCTTTGGTTACTACCTTGCACACCAATGATTTACAAGATCATAAACAAAGGCTTAAAGAGCAACTGCTGAATATTGTTCTGAAATTCACGTGCTTGCTAGAAATCTCTTTCTTGACATTTCATGTTTTTTCTGCTTGTGTGCAATTTATACCTGGAAAAGGCCATCAAATGTGCATGTTGCAAATGCCATTCTGAAGAAATCTAGACCTTTGGGATTCTTGATTGAGTGGAAAAGCAGAGTGCCTTTGGCCATCCTTTGGCTGTAGCAGTATTCTGTCCATATGTATTGACAATAAATAACTTGTCATGTGCTAAACTTGTTGAATTTGTCTGTACAAAACATCAAGGTTTTTTGCAATTAAACAGTGGCAAAGCAAATGATCTTTAGTGCTATATACTGGTGATTGCTGGTAACTACTAGTGACTTTGTGAACAATTGGTGTTAATAATTAATAATGAACAACAAATAGTAATTAATTCCTGATGCCAATTTAGGATGATTCATCCATGACTTATTGATGGACTGTGGTTAGTAATTGCTGGAAACTAAATCACAAATGATCAGTTTTTGGAAACATTCTGAGTGTGTTTCAGTGATGGGTGTTTGTTGCCATACACTGACCTACTGCCAGTGAGTGCCATTGTATCTATCCAAAATAGCAAGTAATAGGCATAAGAGCTGGGTAGAAGAACCAAACATCAAAAGGGCAAAAAAGTACCAATGGTGCAGCTGTCTATTTTGTGGAGGGCTCTGTCAAGCAATAACAGGATTCCTGTTGATTAAATTAGGAGTCATCGTCAGGATGGATGGGGAGGGATTAACTACTGAGGAGTGAAAGGGGAGCACATTCATGAAAAGCAAATCAAAAAACCCAATGAAAATTGTTCACCCTAAACATCCTATTTACTTTTGACGGTAAAAGTAGTGAGACCCCTCTTTCTGAGGACCAGTCTCTACCTCTTTCTTTTGCTCTTTTCACGTGCTCATTTCAGAGGGACCATCTTCAGATTTTCCTGTGCTGCTAAGAAGTCTTGAGCTGGATCTGCATGATATAATTTCACAGAATCATGGAATATCTTGGGTTGAAAATAATGTTTAAATGTCATCTAGTCCAAGCCCCCTGCAGTGAGCAGCAACATCTTCAACTAGACCAGGTTCCTCAGAGCCCTGTCCAACCTGACCTTGAATGTTTCTGGACATAGGGAATCCACCACCTTTCTGTTGAAGTGTTTCTCCACCCTCATTGTAAAAAATGCCTTCCTTATATCTAATCTAAATTTCTCCTCTTTTAGTTTAAAACCTTTATCCTTTGTCCTGTCACAACAGGCCATATTAAAAACCTGTCCCAATTTTTCTTAAAAGTTCCTTCAGATACTGAAAGGCTGCAGTAAGGTGTCCCTGGAGTCTTCCTTAGCTCTGGCAGGCTTTTCTTCTCCAGGGTGAACAACATCAACTCTCTCAACCTGTCTTCACAGGAGGTGCTCTAGTTCTCTGATTATTTTTATGGCCCTCCTCAGGACTCACTCCAACAGGTCCAAGTCTTTCCTCTGCTGAGGACCCCAGAGATGGATGAAATACTCCAGAGATGGGATGTCACAAAAGGAGGATACAGGGGGAGAATCACCTCCCTTGACCTGTTAGCAAGGCTTCTTTTGATACAGCCAGGATATGGCTGGATCTCTGGGCTGTAAGTGCACATTGCTGGATCATGTACATCTTCTCGTCCACCAGTGCCTCGAGTCCTTCTCAGCAGGGCT
This sequence comes from Corapipo altera, assembly GCF_003945725.1. Classification (NCBI taxonomy): domain Eukaryota; kingdom Metazoa; phylum Chordata; class Aves; order Passeriformes; family Pipridae; genus Corapipo; species Corapipo altera. The sequence continues at coordinate 10,576,340 of NW_020884885.1, read as the reverse complement.
GCTCTCAATTAGCTCATCTCCCAGCCTATATTGACACTGAGGTTTGTCTCAATCCAGGGCATATGTCCTTGTTGAATCTCATGAGGTTCCCTTGGTCCCACTTCTCTATCTTGTCCACGTCCCTCTGGATGGCACCCCATCCCTCACATGTGTCAGCAGCACCACTCAGCTTGGTGTCATCTGCAAACTTGCTGAGGATGCACTTCATCCCAGCATCTATGTTGCTACTGATGAAATTAAACAGTGCTGCTCTCAGTGTGGATCCCTTAGGGACACAGGCATCACTGATTTCCATTCAGACATCAAGCTGTTGACCAGTACTGTCTGGATGTGACCATCCATCCAATTCCTTATCCACTAAACAGTTCACCCATCAAAACCATAGCTCTACCATTTAGAGAGAAGGATGTCATGGGGGACCATGTCAAAGGTCTTACAGAACTCCAAATAGATGGATTCTGTAACCCTTCCCTTGTTCACTGCTGTAGTTTCTCCATCATAGAATGGCCACTGTGTTGATCAGGCAGGACTTACCCTTGGTGAAGTCATGCTGACTGTTTCGAGTCACATTTCTGTTCTCCATGTGCCTCCAATTAAAAGTAATTAGTAGAGTTAACTAACAGTGATGAAACCACTGATTGTCTTTCCATTTATGAAGGTGATTCAGCTAATCTTAAATTTTTGGGAAAGCTTGCAAAAAAAAAATTGGGGGCAGATTTAAGGAAGGATTTTGGAACTAATTCTTGGTTCTTCCTACTTAGATTATTAGTGCTGCTTGGAACATGCTTTGACCAGGTGATGTGTGCTTGTTAAAGCTTTGTACATGAGTACTGTTTGGTCCCCTAATATAAACCAAAAATTACAACCATGAAGTAGGAAGGGGGTGGGTTGAGGAGGGGTGAAGTCTTACACCCACATGAGCTCAAATGAAAACTCACCATGAGGGCCTTACTGGGGTTTGCAGATGCAAGGCCATGAGAATAACAGCAAGACAATAGCAGGATGAGAGCAACAGGGGAAACATCACCACAGAGGCTCTGGGAAAACTGCCACTGCAGCTGAGATGAAAGGCTTCAAAGCTGTGAGGGGCAAGCTATGGAACTGCAGATAAATCACCTTTACCATTTTAAAGGCTGAGAAACCTAAGGCACTGTGAAAAAAGGTAAGTTTTATGGTTTAAGATCATCTCTTCATTGTGACTGCTTATTACCTCTGTCTGAGCAACCAAAATATGGTTGACTGACCAGCATTTGAGGATGAGGCACCATTCCAATTTCTGTCCTTATTTCCTGTGTGCATATCCCATAGTTCTCCGAGATTTTTTGAGAAGTTTCTTTTTTTTCTCCCAGATGTTGTGAACTTGCTTGTCAGCAGGGAAAATATTCGTAAAGACATTGAATGTATATCAGAATTTCAAGGGTATTTTGCATGGTTCTTTATTCTGAAGCAGGTAGATAACAGCTAAAAGTTAAAAATAAACACAACAAAGACCCACTCTCTAGTCCTTGTGCATATCTGACAATCCATCTACAGATGAAAGTACTTTCAAACTTGAATATTGGAATGGCTTGGGCTGAAATCCAGGAAGAGTTGAAAATAAGATCAACAGAGAAGATATACCTTAAATCACTTCTTAAATTGAACATAATATATGAAAGTGTTGAACTCACAATAGAATTTAGATAGGATTTAGGCATCTAAATCCAAGATGCTGAATCTGGAGACCACGCCTAACTGCTTTAATACCTGAGAACTTGACTTCTAAGTTTTCACCAGATAAGTTGCTTTTTCAAATAGTTTCATTAAAAAACCCCAAACAATAAAAAAAACAAACAAAAAAAAAAACAAACAAAAAAAAAAAAAAAACAAACCAAAAACCAAAAAACAGATGTGATGGCTCAGGGATGCTATTTTCAATTTGCAATTGAGAACACATTGACCTGATGAGCTTCCTTTTGAGGGGAGGGAGCCCCTCACAGAGTTCTCAGTGCATGACATGTACTGAAACCTACACAAACAGCAGCAGAATCAGAAGCTGAACATTGCACTTGTAAGGATTCAGTCACCAAAATTAGAAAAAGGTTTGATAATTCTCAGCCCATAATCTGCTGTCTGAAAACTTTAAAGGACAGAATGAGGCTATCTGGCTTATATAGATATTTTGTTTCCTAGTGAATCCATTAGTCTTCAGACCATTAAAATGTAGATAATAACTTTGTTGTCATTCTGTTGTCTGGGGAGAAATAATCACTAGTGACAGGCTGTTTGCAATTTATGAATTCAGAACTTTTGAGATACAGTTTCACTCTTTGCAATCAGCAAATATAGAAGAATGTAGCTACATTCCAAAGCTGTATTTGTATGCAAACATTCATGGTTCTCAGTTTGAAAAAAACAACAAAACTTCTTTGCAGGGTCCAAAACAATCTGAAATGCCACACATATCTATCCAAATGGTTATGCTCTTTGTTTGATAAAGGAAGATTGTCCTTTGAGGAGTTCTGGAATAACGCATAGGTTTGTTTTGAGGATGTGATGGTCTGAAGTTCTACCTAGAAAAATCCACCAGACTTACAGGAGGAGATCAGATGCGGACAGGATTCGTGCTAAAAATATTTATGTAAAACTCTTCATTTATCTATAGTTCATGTCAAGGCAGATGTGGGAGCAAGGAAGTTTCCAGGCTCGTTACACTGCAGAGCAGAAATAAAGAGTAACTTAGGAATAATTTAAAAATCTTTGCTTTAATAAGGACCTTATTTTCAGATTTAGAATATTTTTTCCTTATCATTGCCAAGTGTCTCATTTTGTCATTTTCATTCTAACAAACATTTTCATACTGTGCCTGCACCTTTTGTTGACTCTGAACTGCATATGGAAAAAACTGGCTAGGAGAAGGCAAGTAAGTTCCAAAGAGAAAGGATATGAATTCATAGATAAGAATCCTTACCGGAAATCGGTCTTTTGCAGAATCAATGTGAAGAGCAGAGAAAATTGTGAAATCCTGTGTAGGAGAGGAAAAGGAAGCAGTTTACTATCAGAGTTGGAAGTGTAACAGTTGGATTGAAACCCAGTAAGGACAGCATCATTACCTGCACTGTCTCCTTTGCATGAGTAGTTTAAACCTCCATTGGATTAAATGTCATTTCTGGTCAAGAAGTTGCAATTATCTCACTCTGGAAACTGAATCCCAAAAGAATGAGTGTCTTACTGCTGAAAGGCAATGGGGAGTTTTCCTCTCTCTGACCCTAAGACTCCTTTAATACTTTAGCGTCTAATTAGAATCTGTAATCTGATCAATATCAATAATATCAATGCATATTTTCATCTTCTACTAGCCATCTTCCCCAGCTACTCTCCTCAGTTGCTTTAACTCAACTTTAGCAATGATTTTGGAAAAACTCTTGGCTTCTGTTTCAGCACAATATGGTTGGTGACTGTCTTTATTGATGTTACCAAGATCCATTACATACCTATGGTAACAGTAGATTGCCTGAATATCAGGCAAAACAAAAGCTTTACTTTTCTCCTCTTTGCATTTTAATAGCATACCCGATTTGGAAGACCCCATTGTTTTCAGTCCTTCAGATAAAGAGGTGATAGCAAAAAACTTCTCTAGTGCATCACAGCTCCTTTAGTTAACAACTCCTTCTTCCTTTCTTCTCTACCTCCAAATAATTAACTTTTTTTTACAGCTTGATTTGTGATAATTTTACGTTTTACAGCATCTGGAATTTATTGTTAGCTTGACTGAAAAATTCTATTTTCCTCTTCTATTTTCCTGAAAATTATTGATTTTAATGATTTTTTACTCCCATTTCCCACCCTTATCAGGGGATATCTCCTGTGGCTGGATCTCTTTCGGATTGCTTTAATCTGTTCAACTTTGGCATGATTTTTAAAATGTTCCAGGTAGGTCCTGTAAGCAATGTTGCTGCCTATTTATTTAAAATAGTAAACCCATAGGAAAACATATTTGAGCATTTTGATTTAATATAAATTTAATATATCCAAGCAGGATAATTTACAAAACAATCTCTGGAGGTGCATAAGCAAAACTTATTAATCATAACCACATCAGGATACAAAACTGCAGTACAAATATTTGCACTTCTGTCACAGCCACTTATCTGATCTATGCCAAATGCTGACAGGTTTTAAAGACAATCACATTAAGCATTAATCAAGCTTGAAAGATGCAGCTGACTAACAGCATACTAAAGAGACATCCATCTCTGAAGACAACTACACACTCCATATATTCAGCCTCCTATTGCCCTGACAATATTTAAAATCTTCTTCAGTCCCATGCTGTTTCCTTGAATCTTTTTCTCATCTCTTTCTGATGTATTTTCCCAAAGCTTCAAATATCCCACTCCCTGCGAAATGATTAAATACACAGAACAGAGCTTCTGTCTCAATGGTTTCACTTCACTTAAAAACAGTAGCAGTATAAACCAGCTGGACGTGTTTTATTTAAACATTTCTCTGCTCCTGTGTACAACAGTGATCATATTTCCACCTACATGTTCTCCCATGATAGCATACTTTTTTTTTCTTTTCGTGCTTCAATAGCCTCTCCTCTCAATTCTTAATGTTTTATTTTTTCTTCTATAGCATCTGTCAGACATGGGACAACTTTGTGTAAGCTCTGCTGCTACACAAACTCTTCAAGTCCCTGTTTAAAAATTTTCTGTGATGCCTTCCCACATTATTTCCAGAGATTTCACCACAATTCATGTTCTGTCTGTAATATTGTTTGAATTTTTATTTCTCTAAGATCAGTCTTGTTTGCAAAGCAATCAGAAGGTGCTACTTTATCCCATTACCAGTTGTATTATCTCAATTACTCCATGTGTTCTGCTGTACCAGAACACTGTTACTGAAGCCTGCACTAGGGGCAGCCTTCTGTGCTGCTCCCTCAGGCTCTGTCTGGGCCTGGATCTCACAAAGATCTGTTGCTAGTATCCATCCTGACAGACTTCCACCTGCTTGAATGCCTTCAAGGTGTAGGATGGCTCTTCTGCTTTTCAAATGCTGAGGTCTGAGTGCATGGACATGCTTTTTGCCATAATTTCTCCACATCTAACTGAATGTCTAGATACTATTTCCTTTGATATCATAACCATCAAAAGACCAGGCACAGGCCACTAGTTAGGATTTTGTGTGTGTCTGCAGGTGGAATAGAATTTAAAATTTCTGGAATCATTTAGGTTGGAAAAGACCTTTAAGGTCATCCAGTTCAACTATTAGCACTGCTGTGTTCACCACTATCCATGTTCCTGAGTACTACATCTATACATCTTTTAAATATCTCTAGGGATGGTGGTATTTATTCAACCACTTTTCCTGGGCAGCCTGTTCCAGTTCTTGACAACCCTTTAAGTGAAAAAATTTTTCTCAATATTCAATCTAAACCTGCCCATGCACAACTTGAGGCTTCTTCTAGTCCTCTCACTTGTTACCTGGTACAGGAGACTGACCCCCACCTCCCTACAACCTCCTTTCAAATAGTTGTAGAGGGTGATAAGGTTCTCCCAAGCCTCCTTTTCCCCAGGCTAAATAACCCCAGTTCCCTCAGCTGCTCCTTACAGGACTTGTGTTCCAGACCCTTCACCAGCTTTGTGGTCCTCTGGACATGCTCCAGCACCTCAATGTCTTTCTTTTAGTGAGGAGCCCAAAACTGAACACAGTATTCGAGATGTGGCCTCATCAGTGCAGAATATAGGGGGGAAATCACTGCCTTAGTCCTGCTGGATATATATTTACCCAGAAGACAAAATATATTATAAAGTTTGATCATGGAAGGAGCTAAAATTTGATGTTGTTGTAAAAACAACTTTCCTCAGTCTCAGATTCACATCATCTGTAGGCACTGAACAGGACCTTATAGTTCCCAGAGAACACCTACTTGGCCATACAGAGTACAAAGGCAGAGGAATTCATTCTGTGTTTTTTTTCTTTATGAGGGGACCCTGTCGTTCACTAGCAGGGCTCTATACAAAGGATGAAATATGCAAAATTCAGAGGGGCCTCTCCAGTCACAATCACCCAGGGAATTCCCTGGTTTAATCATGAAAACATACCAATAGTATTTGGTTTTAAAACTATACCCTACCTGATAAAACAAAGAGAAGTAACTCTACATCCTCCTGGACTGGCTTGGAAATCAGATTGTGAATGCTATCAGAAGTGAATGGGCAAGCATCTCAGTCAGGGTAGGAAATGGACAGAAGTGTGTTCCCAATATATTCCAAGACAGCCTGTTCCTGGCTAATCCAGCTTTCTAGTTGAACTTGGGATCCTAGTCTAACAAGCTGTGCTTTGCTATGAAAGATTAGACTGGATGACTAATTGAATCACAGGCAGAAGCTCAGCCAAGTTTTGTTTCTGAAATATTTCTGTGCCATCCTTGGGTGGTTCAATCTGTTCTGATTTGTATCTGTGCATGTACCAGACTCCGTCCTGAACAAAAAATTCTCTCTCTATTAGTCTGTACTCCATCTTGTCACTCAGCAAGGTGTTGACCTTGCAAATGTCATGGGGTAAGAACACAGAGGGGAGCAGATGGACAGAGGATGGATGGGATTGAGCACTAGGGAGGAACATCCATGTGTAAAAAGTAATGATTCCTAGCTAAAGGCTGTCCCTGTTTGTATCTTTTTCTACCTATGTGCCATGTGTGTGTGCAGATCTTCTGAGGTCTTTTCAGCTGGCTGGTAACCTTTCCCAGCTGGTGGAAGGGGGAAGCCAAATGTGCAGACAGCCTAAGGAAAAAATGGCATCAGATGCAAGTCACTGTGCTAGAGGGAGAGTGTGGGTGCTGGAGCTCTGCTGGCATGCTGATCTGGTTGACGTGTTGTTTGTTATTTGTACGGTGATATGGAGGGTGTGCCTGTGGAACTGTTGGGCATGATGTGTACCTATTCAGGTGAATGTCTCGTGGAACAAGGCTGAACTGGAACTGAGCTGTATAGGGCACTTCTGAAGGTGGATTATTCAGACTGCCCTGTAATTAGAGATTTGGCCAAATCTGAGATTCTGGACTTCTGGCTCTGATACCTCTATTGGGACTATACCAAGAGTAAACTGTTGTATAAAGTGAATAAGGCTGCCTGCCTCACTGATTTCAGGAATTAAATTATGTGAGGGCATGAGAAGTAAACCATTTATTATATACTTATCATACTTCTTACAAATCCTTGAAGTAATATATAAACAGTGAAGAGTACATAATTCCTAATTCTATACTCTGCAGAGGACATGCAGTTGGGAATTATAGTACCTGACAAAGAAAAGAGATTGGACTACACGATTTAAAAATTTGCAGCAGTAGCTTGAACAACAAAGGCAAAAGTGAAAATTAGGTACACTGAATTGCCATGTAAAATACATATTATAAGAACAAGAGGACAGTGTTCATTCCAGGTAGGTTACTGTGTGCATGTACTTAGTCATCCTGAAGCTGTCTTTCCCTTCCTGTGTTCCTGTGCTGTTGGGCTGAATACAGGTTTATGACAGAGACAAAATACCAGTATTTGTTATCTGATCTGATGGTTGTACCACCAGGGTTAGTGTTGCTGAACACTTTTCACCATAATAGTTAATTGATGATCACTGTAGTTCAGACTGAAAACTTTCATATTAATCTCTATCTCATACTGATGTATGTTTTATAAAGTTTAAGCGGTGAATATTGCAGCTGATTTTTAAAAGCAAGACTTGTTGGAAAGATCCAGGTTAGCTCCGGGAAAGATTTTCAGAAAGAGTTGCTCAAATCTGTCTGGTTTTGTGTGCTTTTTCCAGGACTGCCAATTTATGCATCATTTTGCTGTCTATTTTTCATGGTTGGCTTATAGAAGATAACAGCCTACTAAATATGAAACCCAGTGGAATTGTTCAAAAGGGGGTCTCTTGAGACCTTCAGAGGCAAAATGTTCTGTTCTGGCTCTAGTAAGAATCAGTATTACTTTCTAGCAAAATATGATTTTTCTACCCTAGAAACACCTCTGTATTGTAAATCTAGCAACACTATATTTTTCCTGAAAACCAGAGTTGCATTAATAATAGTCTTATTGTGTAATTATAATCCACAGGAAACATTTTCTAATGCTGGTTCATACAAAAAAAGCATAAAGGCAGTATTCAAATAACTGAAAATCAAGGGGAGGTTCTTTAAAATATGAATGTGGGGCATTGCTAGTTTGTTCCAACAGAATTAGGGAGTTTTTAAATTTTACTTAAGTCTTTCCCAGAAAGAAAATAAGAAATGTTAGTCTAAGAATATATAGATTTTTGAAAAAATTAGTCAAAGAAGATCTTGACACATTTCCTTTATGTACTCTGTGAAAGATATCAGTATTTACTTTAATTACAACCATCAAAGGAATTACTTCATTTGACAAGGTCGGTTAGAAATAATTTAATAACATTTTCCCCTATTGGTCTGTGGAAATAGCAGATATAACAGCACTTTTAAAGGATTCACCAGTCTCAGTCTGTTTCAGGTGATAGGTGTTAATTATAGTCCAGTCTACAAATATATCAGCTTTAATGTATTTGAGAAGCAAATCAATATAGACAGAATAAGTTAAGGAGTGAATCTTAGATACTTCAAGCTAATTTCCCTAATTTTTTTATCCGCTCTTAAGTTTATTTTTTTAAAATCCAAAAATTCTTGTTTAGTTGTTGCCTAACCCTGTGAACCCTACAGTTCTTTAGGAGCCTCCCCATTAAGAATGATCTCTTAAGGCAGCTAAAGAAAGCTCTGTAGAGCCTTGCAACTATGCTTCCATGCAAACCAAGATTGTCCACAGTCCGAGCACCTATTTTTCTGTAAGTTTTGCTGAGATCCAAAATATGAAGCAGAGGAGGAATATATCTGGAGTGGACCCAATGTAATAGGTGTGATTTGCTCCCTCAGCCTCAGGTAGACTAAAATTTATGACTTCAGACATTGTCCTACCTGAAATCCTACAAACTATTCATGGGGCTGAAGGCAGGCTTCATTCCCCCTCCTCCTCCTCCTCCTAAAGTCATGTCTTGGTGCAGAGCTTAATTTTAAGATTATGGGAAGTGGAAGGAGAGAGCAAGAGAATGTGTTCTCAGCCCTGTTTGTAGCATACTCATTCACCTAGATGGGTAGGACTGTTGGGTTCTCACTGCCAAACTTGTTTATGTATTTTATTATTAGCCATTTAGTGCATAAATGTGCAAATAGTGCATGAGCAGTGAACCTGAACACTCACTTTCCTGGAATGTATCCCAGCTACTGTTCTCCAACATGACAAATTCCTGATATAGCAGTCTTGAATTCTGTTATACTCTGTGACAGCTTCCCATGGGAGTGCAGCAGGCACTACCACGAGTAGCTATGAGTCTGCTGATCAATTATTGCTTTATGAGATAGGACATGTAGATATTAACCTTCTCAAAAGAAAAAAAATCTGCACCTGCCAACTCCTGCTGAGTGCCAGGCTATTACATGTAGTGCAGCTGCCATCTCCTTCATTTGACAGATTTTAGAAGATAGCAAACCATGGTTACAAAATGTAGTTCTCATGAGTCTGATCTTATCTATGTACAGCAGCTGTACTGGGAACATTTACTGTAATTAGACAGAGAAACACCTAGTTTCCTTTTTCTTAATTGGCCATAGTTGTGTCCTAGACGCAAGCTGATCACTTTTTTGTGTAAAATACCAGCAAGGCTAAAACTGAGCCAGACAAAGATGTTGCCATTATTCTGTACTCATCATTATCCACTCCTCTTGCTCATGACAATTATTTACTCAACTTAGTTGCCAAAGATCTATTTGCTTCTCAGTTTAGTTATGTGAAAATAACTGATTAATTTATACACTTCTAATGGTAAAGGTTTACCATGGGCCCCTTTGCTTTGACATAACTTGGTTAAGTAGCAATCACCCACACGTATCCAAGAAGCCACAGACACCAGGGAGTTTAGGTGTCTCTAGAATTAAGTGACAGATGATTGGAAGTTTCTGCCAGTGGATTTTTGAACATAAGCACCTGAAATCAGTAAGTGAAGTATTACGATTTAAGCATATGATGGGTTTCACACTTTTTTAAAAGTGAAGCAAAAATACAGCTAATTACGTAAGTGTATTCCAACAGTAGGGATATGACTGGGCACCGCATTTGTAGCTCACAAACGGAGACAAGGAGAATGTTGCTTTGATCTACCAGTTCTAAAAGGCTGAAAGCAAAGAAACAATGTTCACTCTCCTACTGATTAACACTCCAGTAGACTAAGTTTTTTCAGTACATGGACATTGCAGGGACCACTAACGTCAGGGCTATGCAGTAAAGCAGAATTTCTACTGACTGCATTTCATTTGCATCTAATGATATTTGTTTGTCTTAATCTGACTATCTCCATTTAAATCTTTGACTATCTCCATTTAAATCTTGCCTTTAGGGAACTTTCATATTAAAGTGCTGCAACACAGAATCAGATGCTTCTTAAACTGACTTAAGCATCTCTGTGTTTTTGGCTTCAGATGGATGTATTTCTGTCTCTCCTCATAAAGTAAAAATTGAACACAGTGTCCAATTGAAGGAAGGATATTTGCCATTTAGTTTCTTTAGGGTGATTTAACTCAAGGAGAGATATCCAATGAAAAGTGTTGTCTCACTTATATACTACAGACTTGAAAATGAAAGGAATATGCATTTTAATGTGTCTGTTTTTTCTCTGCCTCAACTTCTGTTTTCTTTCCTAATTTCAATAGCATTTTCCTAAAACTTTTAATTGGCAATGTAACCTAATTACCTATTGCAAGACGTCTACACAAGGGGGGGCTGTTACACACTAACTGAGGTTCCCCGTGGAGCCTCTCCTGGACAAATCTATAAAATAAATGCCACAAATGGGCAGCAGATGTCAGCTCTCCAGCTCCGATCAAAAGAAGATCCTTAAAATTCCGTCTTGCCTCAGAGATTCCCTACAGTTTCATTAGTGCTTTCCTGAACCAATCATTTAATTTTGTTTTCCTGAATAGCATCAGGAAAAAAATTCATAATGGTGAGATAGCAGCCACGGGTGTTATTTGTTTATACACAAGGAGCAGCTGTTCTAGGAGAAAGCTATTAACAATAGAAATATGCACAATGTGTAGAGGGAAAAAACCCACAGAAATAAAGGCAGAGTAGCAGGAGAGGCATGAAACAGGGTACAAAATTTGGAGTAATAGGTTTGGGTTTTATGTCATAGGTCATTAGCTGACTGATCCAAATCACTCTTTTTGCTTAATTTCTATAGAGAGAATAGTGATATTTGCTTTGCTTTGTAGAGCTTTTAATAATCCACTTGTAAAGGCTTATCTTTTTTATTTTTTTTTTTTAATGGAAACAATCATTCTGATGCATCAGAAACACGTGTTAAAGAACCAGGAATACACAGAAAATAGGAACACATTTTATCATGTGCAGATAGAAGCAGCTGTCTTCCCCTTCTCTTTCTCCCTTCACACACCCTCCTGTTCCTCAAAAAGGAAAAAAGTCACAAGACACATGATCCTCAATCCAGGCTTGTCTCAGTAATCATGAAAGGGTTCTGTAGCTCCAGGAATTTCACCTTTCCTAGGAAAAAGAATCTGGAACTAGTGGTTTCCCCATCATAAAATAAAAAAATCCCTTAAGGAAAAAAATGAGATTGCAGTTGGGAGAAACATTTAAAGTTATGATGATCAAAACAGTCACATTTTAGTGAGAGAGACAGAGAGAAAATTTGTGCTTTGATCATTAGGCAGAGTTGGATTAGGGAGCCTTGTAATTGACACATATTTTGATTGCCTGTAATATTAATCTGGAACTCTGATGTCAAGCATCTGTTGTACCACAAAAGTGCTGTTCGAGAAAGCAATGACACTTACTGAACAATCACCTCTAGTCAGTGGTTACCACATTGGCCTTAACATCTCAGCAAAAACAAGTGTTTTGATCCTCTATCCTCAATCCTCTGAGGATCACTTTTAAAATAACTTCTGTAAGAACATATGAAGACTGAATGGCACAACCAGGAACAGAGTTTTGAAATCTTGGTTTGCAGTCTTTTGGTGGAACCATCGCATCCTGTATATATGTACTCCATCTACAGAAATCTCCTGATGAACCGATGAAGTTAAGAGAACTGGAGGCTTATTTCTATGGGGAATTATATTGTTTATGTATATGAGTGTTGAATAGTGGAGAAATGTTATTTCATATAATTGTTTGAGGAACTAAAGAAATCCCCTGAAATTTGTGCTTTTTCTGTCTAAATCCAAACTGAATAGAGTTTAGAAAATTGTAATTATGTCCCCTTTCAGTCACTGCCTTAATCCTCCCTTTAAGAAGTGAGTAATTACAATGTCAGTGGAATCCTGTGGCATTAATACATAGAGTTCATGTTAGCCAAATAGTATGGCTAACACTGTCACTGGCTACCCATAAAAGACTTTGTGTGTATTAATTAGCTACTTGTACAAAACAATATGCAGTTTTTCACGAGCAAAGCTATGAAATGTCTATGGTTATCAACAGAGGGAAGAAGTGTGGATTTAAGAAAACCTAACCCCTCTGTCTCTTCTCTCATCTTTGAAAAAAATCCCCTAACGAATCCACAAAACAGGGAATACCCTATGGAATTAATTTGAATTAAGAACTACAATGTGTCCTCATTTTAATCCAGGCAATCAAGTTAAAATCAAATTAACAAAGAGAAAAAATTAGAGCCCAAATGTTCTTTGAGTATTATTTTAATTAACTCTGTTTTCATTATTTTTTTGCAGCTGCTTCTATACCTTCAGGTTCTGAGTAGAACTGGAGGCAAAGGACTGAAAAAAATCAGTTGTTCGTATGTAAAACACAACAAACTTGCACATTTATCCCTGCTAGAACTTACAGTTTCTAATACATATTCTGAGGAGGGTGAGGGGAAAGGGGAGATGGGAGAGGAAGGTTGAATATTTGTTTTAAATTTGACATGCTTTTCAGAGATCAACACTTTATAACTCAGTCATAAGTCTGTGCAGAAACTTCACGTAAAAGGCTATTTTTTCCAGTATTTCCTTTTTTTCATTTTTAACTGGATTCTGACCACACTGTATCTATTCGGTGTGAGAAATACAGAGCAAGTTTGAACTCTTAGTTGGCAATAGCACTGGGATGTCAGATATTCTTATATCCTTTGGGAATTTTTTGTCTATGAGGCTGCCTAGAAAGAGTATACCATCAAGAATTTTTTTTCAGAGATTCCCATCATTCTGAAGAACTGTAGAGAATCCAATATTTTATTTTATGCTTTGAGTGAATATTAGAGAGAACTACATCTAGTTAAATCAGTTTACCATTTTGCATTTTAATTACTAGTTTAAATAATTCTCATTATTTCTAGAATAAACTTCTGTATTTTTGTGTTTGCAGAAATTCCAAATTCTTGTAGACAAAGTCTTGAGCAGCCTGCTCTAGTATACCCTACTTTGTGTAGTAGGACAGAGTAGACAACTTCCAGAGCTATTTATTAATGTTCATTACTCTGTGGTTCAGACTGAAGCTCTTTTTTGGATGCTATTCTTGACGTTAGCCTGGAAGTCTGCTTATGGGCAGAATATACAGCAAGTGCTAATGGTGTTATGTACTCAAAATGAATTCTACCATTTTTCTTAACTTGGGCAGGTTCACCACAAGACAGTGGGACAGTTTTTCCATAAAAGCAAGTGGAATTTTGGAGGAATTTAGCTTAGAACTTGTTTGTGTTAAATGGCTGCAGAACTATTCTGTTCTAGCATGCTGTGCTCAAAACCCACACCATCCTGCCCTGGTCCAGTCATGCAGTGTTTGTAAAGACTCTATTTCTTAATCACCTATAGTGCTTTTGAAACTTGGAGTCTTCCCAGTGGTGTGTAGGTGGAGTCTCAACATGTCAAGAATACATCAAGGAATTATTGGCCAAATGTCCTGGTTAAGGATGCTCTATGCTTTGTGGATGTGGCCAGCACTGGCTTATGTGATCTCAGTGTGGTCACACTTAAAAGCAAGCTAACAGAGCCATGTAGATCTGACCTAGAAATGTTCATTCTCCTGCAGACAAGAGATAAACCCAGTAGATCTCACATTCTGTTCCAGTAAAATTGAAGTATGGTAGGAGATACACAAATGCTTAGCTTTATGTATAGTTAGCAGTCCTACTGATTGCAACAAGACTAGTAAAGGTAGGCAGATTTAAACTGAAGAAGAATTCGTGACAAAGACATTAGACGTTATGCTTTTTTGATGAATAATCCATTTACCTGACAGTCTTTGGAACAATAAATTGAAAACATTTCCCATGATGATGCTACCTTACTATGGTATACTTGTCTTCACAGTTTCTCTAAGAGATTGTCTTCATTGTTCCTTTGTTAAAGGTAAAAAAAATTTAGGCATGGAAATTGTCTTGCTCATGATAGAAAATAAATGAGAAAATTTTGTCTTCTAATTTACTTATAAAAATACTGTAGGTCTCAGTCTACAGTTAAAATCTACCAGTGAAGCAATGATAAATATTTATTAACTAGAGGGATTAATAAAAGTGTAGCTGATCTCCCTCATTTGGAGGTTATTTGGAGAGCTCTTATCTATCTTCCTTACCCTGGCTGTTCTCCCGCTGTGTCAAACCTCAACACTTGAACATACAGACTTTTAATATGACAAAATGTTCATTAATTCATTTTTAGGCTAACAAATTATTTATCCTTCCTGTTATTTCTTCCTCTCGGTGTTGCTGGTAGCGGTGGCCCCACTGCTGTCACGCACTACATCATATTGAAGTGACTTTTGACATCCATAATTTGTTTTCTGTGTTGGTTATGCTTTAAGGAACATTTGTCCCATGATTGCTGGGTAACTATATTACGGATGGATCTAAATAGACTTCTCTTACATAAGAAAGTGGGTCATGATAATGAAGTCTATTCAACTCTTAAAAAGGGGCAAATAGGTCCTACTCTAGAAGAGTACTGTGTACTTAGAGTGAGCAGTCTCATGTCAGCCCCGTTGACTGCCTAACTCGGGACTAGGACCCTGTCTTAGCAATTTTATTACTGGAAAGACAAGAAAATAAATGGTAACATGGTGACTAAAAAGTGACATACCCAGCCATTCTGTCTGAAAAAATATTACATTTGATAGTGAAAAAAAGGACAGCTTTTGCTGGAAGGAAGCATTTTGCTGAAGAAGTAAGGAGTCTGGGAGGGGCTCCTTTCTTCCCCTATTCCTTTTAAGAATTTTAAAATTAGCAACGAGCAGTTTGGAGAAGAACAGTATTTCTCCTAGAAAAATGCTCTGGATAGGCCCCATGCAGCCCTTCTGCAGTCTTGAACTGGTCCCACGTTGACTCTTGCACCTCATTTATTTGTTTCCATTTTTCTTTCTGCTTAATTCAACCTCTTTAATTTTAAAACATAGATAAGTGAAGCTTTTGTTCTAATACTTCTCTCCAACCTTAGAAGTTTTTTATAGCTCTTTTGTCTTTGCCTCTCTATATTTTCTTACCAGCTGACTGACTGAGAAACATAATTCCTTCATGTATCCTCTATGAAGAACTACAGATCTACTACCTCTTGCATTGTATCTTCTGCATTTAGGAAAAGGGATGAATAATATTATTCTGCCTTGTAATACATGTATTCACCTAAGAATGAGGAGAGGGAAGACAGTCTTTGAAGTTCGTCCCAGGAGCAGAGAGTTTGTAAGAATTCAGGTACACAGGACATTTTTTATTAGTTATAATAGTCAAGTCACATTAATTTCTTTTAACTGCAAGTAAGATATACTTTTATTAGGAATTTGGAATATGTTTTCAGTGTATCAAGAAGAAAGAAACCCTTTCCCCCCATTATTCCAAGTATCCCACTGCCCTTATTTTCTTCTCAATAATCATGGAACAGTTGGAGAACAAACCCATTTAAAAAAAAAAAAAAAGAAAAAAGGAAAAAAAAGGCAATTTCCTGTTCCAGCGTGGGGTGTAAATGCAATTTCACTGTCTGGTTTCTTGATTGTAGTAACCTCCTGAGGCTAAATTGAAGAACATCTTGCTGGGGAACTAGGATTGAAGAGAAAATCCCCTTCTCTTGCAGATACAGAACTCTTTCTTACGTTGCATTCAACAGAGAAAAACTTGTTATAAGGCCAGACATTGGTGGTTAGACTGTAGGAGAACAAATATTTGGCAAATGTTTTTCTTATTGCAAACTCAAGATTTATCAAAATCTATTGTGTTGTTTGTCCTCTTTCACATGCAATTCTAGGACATCAGTCAGTTTATTAGCAAAAACAGCAGACACATGATTTGTGCAGTTAATGTGACTGCTCATCTATCTGCACCTGATGGTGTTAAAGATAAGGTCCATGGTGACTTAGTGCTTAGTCAGCAGAAAGGTTCATGGAACTTTTAACATAGCACCAAATTCTCTCATTAGATGTGCCAGGCAGAAATTTAACAGTTTGGTGCTTCTGTTGAGTGTGTGGGTCATTTGTGTTGCAGATATTTATGCTGCAAATGTTGCTCCAGCATCAAGAAGGTTTAACAGAAGTATCTTCTCTCAAAAGACAAATTGCCAGCATAGAGAGATCAATTAGTGCTTTTCCTAGCTAAATTAGCAAACTGTGCTGATTTGCTATGGGCTTCACATATTGCTTCTCTGTGGGGAATATCTGTGATTCCTCAGAATCAGGGATGTACTGAATGGCTATCAAGAAGCTGTGCTCTTGTTCACTGAGGCTTAAAAATTTGGGGAAAACACTGTTAGGTAACTCCGGACTGGTGCCTATTCTGTCATACAACGGATGGCAAACCCTGGGACCTGTGGATAAAACTGTTTTTTTCAAAAGTACAGGGAAAATGTGGTTCATTTTTCACAGTGACAGTGTCAGCCAAATGCAATGCAATTTTGTGTTTAAATTAAGCTCAAGTAATTAGATTAAACATACCCATAAAAAAATTATGATGTGGCTGCAAATCACACAACAGTTTACCTAGTACACTTTACATGGTGTGTTCAGCTGTCATACTACAACACTGAGTTCATCATGTTGAAACTCATATTCTCATTTTAGTTTTCACAATTCTGACACTCGGATGAATGTACCTTTAGATAGGCTTTCATATTCTTAGCTGTACACTCTCTTGTATGGCTTTCTGTCATTTCTTGTCACTTATAAGTCTCAGGTTTCTCTTTTTGACTTGGATTTCAAATTAGTTGTCTGATATTTTTCCTATTACCAGTGCTGTCTTAAATACTGGATGCCAGTGGTCTTTGCACATATGAATTTATCATACAACCTGCTCAAGAGAACAGAGTACCATGTTAGACTTCATCTTTAAAGAAGGCTTCTTTCAATTCTGTCTACAATCTCTATCATTCAGTGAACTCCCAGATTTTGCCAGCTTTTAGCATTTTTAGCTTCAGGATATAGAGAATTAGTCATTTAATAGTCACCAGAAGACTTAATGTCACTACCTCTTTCCTAAATACTTTGACTAGCTCATTAACTATGTTAAGATTTAATCCAGGATTGGTCTTTATAGAGTTGTTGCAGATGACTTCACAGTACTCTTTTCTTTCCTTGTCCCCTTCTCGTGCCTGCCTCCTCTCTGATGGTTCATGCTTGTCTAACCCAGCTGTTCTTCAGCCATGCACCACATGACATTTCATCCTTCTTTTTACAGCTCTCCACTTTTGACTCTTTCCCTTATTTCAAATTTTAGTCTCACAACAGAGTTTCATTTCTTTCACTTTTTTGTTATTGAGCTCCTTGAATGAATATCTTTACGTGACTTGATGATTTTTTTATATCACTGATTTCCATAATTCAATTCAATTACATTTCATTTCTTTTAACTATCTGAACACTTTATAGTAACCATTCTATTTGGAGCTCTTAGAGGATTACTGTTTGATAACACTGTATGTCTTACTACCGATTCACAAAAACATGCTTTCTGTCTTTTTCCTTCTCTTTCATTTCTGCAGAGCAAAGTGAATCTGCTTTAAGAGCATTTAGACTAAACTATCACGATGTCTCTTTAAACTGATAGCTTTCTCTTGGAAGAAATCTTCATCTGTTCTGACTCTCCATTGTCACAGAGCTCTGAGGTTTTAGACAGAAGGGGAGAGCTACTGCAGTGGTCTATGGTTTTGATCTCCCACCGCAAGGCCCTTAATTTATAACTGTCTATTCTATTGCTCTGTATAACTTTTTTTATTTGTCATGTCTAGTGCTGGAAGCCACTATCTCCAAGTAATTAACCACTATTCACCAAGACCATTTTACTTTTTATTACTTATTGCTCCCTTATGTGGCTGTGTTCATGTTCTTTTTGAGAGAAGATTAACAAAAGTTCCCCCCAAAAACACCCAGAAAAACTTTCAGCTATTTGCACATCATTACACTCATGTGAACCAAGACTGGGTGTGAACCAGGCTTCCTGTAGTAAAGGTTAAACAAGTTCTTTTCTGACGACCAGCATGTATCTTCCTCCAAATTATTACTCTCAATAGGTACTTTAGGTTTCAGCAACTGGTAGTCCATGGCATCTCGCGATCATCTGAGTGAATGCTTTTGCAGTCTATCTGTGAAGATACAATGAGTCAAACTTTATCTTCACATTTGAGCAAACTGTTTCTGGTGAAAATTAGAGAAGTGGAAAAGAAGGGATAAACAAAGCCGTTACTATTTAGCAGATCTATAATTGTCAGCAGACTGAAATATTGGTTGACTGTAGCCATAAACAACTCCAAGCGTCCTTCATCTCTCCCCCTTTAAGTATTGCAAATTGTCCCAAAGACACTGAAATCCTAAATAATTTTTCTCACAGTTGGAAAATAAAAAAATAGACATTGATAATGATCAGTATTTATGTACATGCTTGAGGTATAGGGGATGTAGAGCCTGCAGGGAACTCAGGCAGTCCTCCACTTCAGAGTTAGTGCAACCTACTCTTTGGTCACTACTTTGCACCTCTGTCTCCCATGTAATCACAGCTTAGTGTTGCAGTTGCTGTTGTGAATTAGTCAGCCTTGTTCAAGGCTGGGAGCCAGAGGTAAGTGTGAAATAGCAAAACTGTGGTGTGGACAAGGAATCACAGAATCACATCATCACAGAATACTGGGTTGGAAGGGACCTCAAGGATCTTCTGGTCCAACCTCTCTTGGCAAAAGCACAATCTAGATAAGATAGCCCAGAACCCTATGCCCCTGAATCTTAACACTGTCCAATGTTGAGGAATTCACAATTTCCCTGGGGAGATTATTCCCATAACTGATTGTTGTCATAGTGAAAAGTTTTTCTCCTGTGTCCAGGAGTAATTTTTACCCATTATTCCTTATCTTTTTCATGCAACTCCTTGTAAAAATGGAGTGTCTATTGTTTTTGTATCCACCCTTTAAATATTGGAACATGGTGATAAGAGATCCCTTAAGTCTTATTTTCTCAAGGCTGAACAAGCCTAGTCCTCTCAACCTTTCCTCACATGACAGGCTTCCCAGTCCTTTGATCATCATTGTGGCCCTTCTCTGGACCCTCTCTAGCCTGTCCACAACATTTTTGTATAGTGGGGACCAAAACTGAACACAGTATCGCAGTGTGGCCTGACAAGCACTGAATAGAATGGGGTAATGACTGCTTTATCTCTGCTGGGGATACAGCCTAATATCCCATTGGTTTCTCTGCTGTAGCATCACACTCTTCACCTACGTAGAGCTTGTTGTCCATAACTCCCAAGTCCCTTTCTACATAGCTTCTACTCAGCCAGGTAGATCTCAGCCTGTGCTGTACTCCTGGGTTATGTTTTCCCAGGTACACAACCTTACACTTGTTTTTGTTGAACTTTGTAAGTTCTTGTTAGCCCATTCTTCCAGCCTATCCAGGTCTTTCTGCAGCAGGGCTCTCTCAGTCAAAGTGTCTACTTCTTCACTCAGTTTGAGATAATCACCAAACTTCATCAGGGCACATTTGATCCCATCATCCAGATCACTTATGAAGATATTATACAGCATTGAGCCCAGTATCAATTCTTGGGGATCCCACTTGTGACAGGATTCCAGTTTGAAAAGTTGCTGTTTACCGTCACCCTCTAGGTTCCACCTGTCAGTCCATTCCCATCCACTGCACAGACCACTTGTCTAGACTGCAAAGCATCTGCTTCTCTAGGAGGAGCCAGCCAGTGTGAAATTGTATTGGAAAACCTGGAGAAATCCAGGCAGACAATATCCCATCATCTGACACCTTAATATGTCTGAAAAAGTACCGAAAAGAATGTACTTTCAAACAAAGCTTTAAGACTTGAACAGTTACCCATTAGATCAAGGACTAAGTCTCAAGTTCAAGTCAAAATTCACATGCACAGCCTTAGAGCTTAACAGTTCCTGAAAAATATTCCTTGTATTTTCTTTCATTCCTGAGGTCTAGCTGAACCTGTGCTTGTTGACCTTCAAGGGACACAGCAATATCTTTTTTACTCAGGCCTTGCCTGAGGGGTGATGCAATGACAGACTGAATTGTCATTCTGGGAATTTGGTTGGCATTGTGTCAGTTTTGCTTCACATCAATTTAGATAACTGTGGCTTATCATGTGTCTCTAGAATGGCATAGGTATATGACATATATTAAACGAAAACTATATATGTAAATATATCCTAGTAACTGGCAGCAAAATCATGTAAATGTCAACTGAAAAGCTCTTTCATATCATTAAAGATGAATGTGTGCATACTGGGATTTTTAACCCTCTACCCAAGAGTCATATTTTCACATGGTTGTATCATTCAATCCATGTGCAATTGCTTTCTTTGTGTGCAGAAATACTCCTATAATGAGTAGAGGTTGCAGAATAGGGAATTAAGTCTTTGTACCCAAGATAGCTGGTAACCCAATTTCTGTTAATTTTATTATTTTTGTCTGATAACCATACCTGTAGTATTAAATATTTTGACAAGATGCAATACTTACCAGGCAACTATGGACTCAGACATTGGATTTATCAATAGAAAGGTTTACCCATTTCTAGAAGAAAGTTTGGGAAAAGTAAGTTATTATGCAAAGTTCAATAATTTAAAAGTATCTTCCTTTCCGAGGTTCTAGTGGGTCCATACTTCTGGTAAAGATGTACAATTTGGAAGTAGGGTAGCCTTTATAACAGGGTATTCTGCTGTGAAATTTGTATTCAGAAGAGTCCAAACTTGGACCAATTACAGAATATATACTTCTAAGAGTTTTACAGCCATGATCTTCAGCATGCTTAATCCTTTTATAGCTCTTACTGATGTCCAAACCACATGTTTATTGCTGAACAGAAGGAATATGTATGACTCATTCTCTGACATCTCTGTTACAGCACTGGAATGTGCATGTAGAGCTACACAGTCACCTTCTGCTTAGATTGAAGTACAGGAAAGCACAGAAAATGAGGAAGAAATAGGCTAGGATTTTTTTCTTTGTGGGAAAAAGAACCTGTAAAACTAAAGGAAGGGGAGTGAAGATATTAGAAGCTGAAAGATGAAATGGGTCTGTGCCTGGCTGGGAGAGGGGAAGCTGTGACAGCACCCTTGAGAGAAATGGAAAAAATGATGCTAATATCCCTATTACAATAGGGAAGATGTTGAAGGTCTCTTCAGTTAATCAGCACTGACAGGGCAAAAAAAATTGAGAAAGAAACGTGAATGGAGTAACATGAAAAAACTGATATGATGAGGAGACAAAGTAGGAAGCTGTGATTGGTAAGAAACCATCTGGTAGAAGGAAACAAAAAGCTGAGAGAGGGAATCCTAGTCTGACTGTAGCAGGGCATTGACCACAAGAGTTGTTTGGTGGCATATTGCTGTTTCAGTTTATTAAAAAAACAAACAAGCCAAAATCAAAGCAACAGGGAGAGTCCTGTGATGAGTCTGTGAATGCCCTGGTAGGAAGCAATTTGCAGGCCTGCAAAGAGGCTGGGAAGCTGCTGGTATTTCTTATTCCACAAGCTCAAATGCTTGAGGTATGCACGGTGACTGTGCCAAGTCCAATGCCAGGATTGTCAGCTGCTTTTACAGGTAGCATTTTCTGGTTTTCAGCTTGCTTTAAAAATGCAAGATATTAAAGATACTCCAGAGTCAAAGAAAGTTACTGTTTCAACTTGGTTACTGAACTTCCTTGCCATAAGATCTCCATATCTTTTAGTCTACTGGATGAATCATGCTCACTTGCTGAAAAAATACTCAATGTTTGTTTTTACTGTTTTATTTAGTATGCACTACAGGCCTCATAAAGGAGCATGATATTCAGCCCCAAGCTATGAAAAGTTAATATTTTTTCCCCTCCCTTTGTAAGTATTACAAACATATCTAAATGCATCATAAATGATAATGCATTTAGTATCATAATGGGAAGTTTCCCTTATTGCTTCCAGTTGACTGATGGAGAGCCTATTCACAGAGACTGAGGTGAACAGTGCCACATACTTGTAGTTTTACACTATCATGCATCTGTGGTATAGTTTTTAAGAGCTCTCTGCATTATACAGTCTATTATATGTTCAAAGCACAATTCAATTCCAACTGCAAATGCTCAACTATTGCACTGAGCAGACCTGGAATAACAACACAAGCACTCTAAAAGTGAGGGAAACAACATGTAGTAAGTGCTCAGGTGTGAAAGGTTCAGTTTGAGTGACTTGTCTGATAGTGTCTAAGCATTCTGTATAAGAGATAGGGGAAGAGTCTGATTTCATAGGGAACTGTTTAGTTGGCCTAAACTTGAAACTGCTCTTTCTCCTCCTGCAACCTCATAATTTTTTTAATTGGATTTCTTCTTTTCCATGTTTTTTCCTTCCTGTGCTCCTCCTCTCTGTTAAACATTCCTACTTTTCCACAAGGTACCTTCTTTTCAGGATTCATCACATTTTGAAAAATGTTACTTTCACTGTGTTTGAGACTCTGAGTAAATAAAAAAACTATTGCTAAGATTTTTTGATGTCAGTGACAGTGCAAGATACTAAAATTTTTAAGATAAAACAGAAATACTGAATTAATAATCTTGGGGAAAAAAAGCTGAAAGAAATTTTAAATATAAGTAAGTGGAAAGTATTGCTAATAATCCCAAGTTTTGAATTCTGAAGTAAAAGGAAACAGCATTACGAGAGAGACACCAAAAATAAGCGTTATCAATTACGTCAATTGCTTTTCAGTTCAACTGTCATAAACTTTCAGGAAATACCATAAGGGAGGTTTATTTTTATGCCTCCAGAGAACACCAAGAGTAAAAATCTGTAAATGTTTCCTGTTACATCCTAGCAAAAATGCATAATAGATTGTTGAGGTATATGTAAAACTACTAACTTACTGAAGGCAATCTTGACTATCTGATCAAAGAATCGTTGTTAGTTCATTATTACAGGAGAAGAGAAGACTAGATGGGTAGAATAATACAGTTACAATTGTTATATGCACACTTCTTACTTTCTGCTCCTTTTTCCTGCTGTTATGCTCACCCTTTTGCTCTTTTGAGTTCCAACACCAGTGGTTTCATTCCGGTGTGTAAGGACAAGACCATGGTGAGTCACCACTATGTGGAATCCTTTACTGAACACAAATGGTGTTCATGTTTATGTTTTCTTCTTCCACCCCCCAGGATCTGCTAGGGGTCATATTTTTTTCTTAGCACACTTTTATGTTTTTGCTCACTCTTCATTGTTCTGCAGCTTCACAATACATCTGAATTTACTATATATGACACTTTCTCTGGTTTAGATACAATTTCTTCTTTCTGTTATTTCTAGCACCAGTTTTGTCCATTTCTAGATCTGCATTTCTTTAACTTCGTTAAGCATTGGTGAGTTGTTTACAGCCATGTGGTCTCCAGTGCCAAGTCTGTTGCTGTTACAACAAAATCAAGTAAAGCAAAGCCAGAGGAAGATCAGAATGAGTTCAAAGTCAGCCTAGCAAGCCATAGCCCTTAGACCTTCCAAACTTACAAAGCTTGTGGTCTATCCAAGCCTGTTAGCTACGATATAACTATGTCATAATGCTGGGCTACAAAGTAACACTAGATTGTTAAAATTCATTTAAAGAAACAGGGACAATATTGATCATGGAACTTTTTCACTGACCTGTAATTCAGATTCTAGACTGCTTTTTCTGCTCTCCATAGTATAAAATAGCATTTCCTACGGTGTTTTGAATCATCCCTTTGCCTAAAGATTTATTTTAAATGCTCTTTTAATGTTTATTTTAAAAGGTTTTCATGTGGATTTTTTTGAATAATATACTTTTTTTTATTCTAGTTCGTTTCTTTAGCAGCTAGTTTAGCATAGTTTCATTCTCCTTAACGAATGAATTCTTTGTTAATTTACACAATTTTGACAGTGTTGAAGGGTACTGAGAGGACAGAGGAGAAGCACAACATATTAGGTTGACCCATATTTTTGCTAGAGTGGTTATATTCTCTTTAATGTCTTTAGAAAGCATTTTTAACCAGTCTTGTTTAAAGTGTATCCATGCACAGAATCTACTGTGTGAAGTTTTAATGCAGCATTACATAGGTCGTTTCAAATCTGTTTTCTTGAAATTTGACTTGAATTCCCTGGTTTGTTTGGATCCTACTGCTTATGGTTGTCTTTAAAAATTGTGCTAAATAATTGCATCCAACTGAAGAGAAGAAGGCTCCAAGGAGACTTTATTGTGGCCTTTCAATACAAAAAGGGATCTCATAAGGAAGACATACACTTTCTACCAAGGCTTGTACTGACAGGACAAAAGGCAAGAGTTTTAAACTGATAGAGGCAGATTTAGAATGGACATAAGGAAGAATTTTTTTGTTGTGAGGGTAGTGAGGTACTGAAACAGGTTGTCCAGAGAAGTTGCGGCTGTCCCATTTCTGGAAGTGTTTGAGGCTGGGTTGAATGCAGCTTTGAGCAACCTGGTCTAGGGGAAAGTGTCCCTGTGCCTGGCAGCGGGGTTGGAACAAAGTGATCTTTAAAGATACTGTGCTGGTTTCAGCTGGTTTCCAACCCAAACCAGTTTTGTAAGTCTACATTTTCATTTATTGTCCATATTTTCACATTTTGTCTTGTTACAAAGGAGCTCTTAGTTATTTTGGATAAGCCAAAGTAGACAAACTACAGTAGGTAAATTAGTGAACCTGACCTATCAGTCTAAAACTGGAGCATTGGGAGGGTTGGGGAGATCACTTTTCTTAAGTTTGTCAATTCACTTTAAAAGTGCATAAAGAATTAGGTCTTTTTCCTGCAGAAATCTATGCAGCAGACCATTTGTGGCTTGGTGCTGACTAACACTTCCTTTTTTCCCCAGAACACTTCTCTCGGATTGGTCTTGGTGGAAGGGGAAGGCTGAGAAGAAAGAGTAATAGGGAAAAGGGAATGGTAAAAGCATAAAAAAAGTATCTGTTTAATTTTGCCTGAATGGGGTCTTGTCACTAAGTTTAGAATGTTTTCTACAGTGTAAAAGACCTTTTCTGTCACAATAGCCCCTAAAGACTCCATTCTTTGTTCTTGGAGAAATTTAAATATACTTGCCCTGCTTTGAGTAGAAATTTGTACCAGATGGCCTCCAGAGATTTCCTCAAAGCTGAATTGTTCCCTAACATGGGACAGTATTCAGCAGTCATTGGTCACTGGCATACCTTCAGCAACAAAATGTATGAAGTGAAATCAAAGGAGCAAAAAGTCTCTTTCTATTCTCAGCAAATCCCATGTTAGTTGCTATACTAGGACAGTGTATTTCTCACAAATCACTAGCAACTAGTAACCTCACTAGGACTTGTGACATAACAAAATTACAGTGTCATGTAAAGATGGAAAGAAAAGTGGAGTGCTGCTGCTGTAGATGTCATTGTCAACAGGAAAAAATGGATCACGTACAACTTCTCTGTTCTTTATTGCATGCAGCCTTTTCTCCACTGAATGGATTTTGGAATCTAAAAGCTGGCTGCAAGCTGCTTAATTTTCTGAACATAATGGGTCCTACAGAGACAAATGGATTCAAATAGTTCAGCAAGCCTTAAAAGAAAGCAGACTGAAAAAAGAGTTTTACATGAAGAGACACCTCTGTTTAAAAATTGTCTTAAAGGAAGACTTTTGAAACCTATGCCTTATGCATAAGACCCCACAATTAAAACTCTGAATATTGTATTTAAGGTTTGGAAGATTCTGATAACAAGGGAGTAGTAAAGGTGTCATTAAAAAAAATATTTTCTCTTTGGCTGAAATTATTTTTGTGTCACTACAGGCCTAAATTATTTTCATGAATTCGTGGTATCATCAAACTGTGTATGGTTGAGAAAGCTGAGGAAAACTTATTGCTTTAATGATAACCTTGAGTGGACTGTATGAGTGAAAGTACATGAGAAGGTTATTTACATGTGACTTCAAGCCTTTTTTTGGAGGGTTGAGTTATATCAATTTGTTAGGAATTAACTCCCATATTACTCCCATCTTGCAGTTTTGTTATAGATAAGTTTGTGCTAAATACCCATTCTGCTCAGTGCTTTATTGTAAGTGTACTGGTGTTGAGCTAAGGGATACTAATGGATCAGAGAGTTTTGAGTGCTTCACTGCCTGGCAATACATCTGACGCTAAGCCAGATTTTTGCCTGCAACTATCAGTCGGCCCATATTTGCACCAATGAGACAGATTTCTTGTCAGATCCATGACTTAGATGTTGGGTCATCACCACATAAATCACCTGGGTAAAATAGATCAAGGCAGAATCAAAATTCATTGTGCCCATTAAAGACAGATGTCATCTCATAAAATACATTACATGTCAAAGCTGACATAATGTTCACTGAGAAAGTATAGCCCATCTATTTACTAAATGGAATAAATGAAAAGAGGGAGAAGAGAATTAAACAGGCATCTCTGCTATCTTTAGCACAGGAAGGGAGAATTCAGTTTTAGACAGTAGGTATAGAACTCCCCTGCACTTTCCTGGTGATTCATTGCTCTCTTACAAATTTCTGACAGCTGACAGCATCACCACGTTACAGCAACCTCTGCATCATCCAATCATGGCTCTTGAGCTATGAGTTCAGCTCCAGCTACTGAGCATTTCACAGACACCATCTAACTGCCCTAACTAACCTACTACTAGCAGGATTGAGTAATTAACATAATAGGTATTTATAGAATAATGTATGCATTTACACACACATTTGCTCAGTCATCACTTCTCTGGAGACACTTAAACTCTCCATTACTATAATCACTCCAAATGAAATTTGTGTCATTTGAAAGAGGTTGTTGAGGGTGGAGTGGAACACTGGGAAGCCTCAACTTCCCTCCTGGGAGACTCCCAACAGAATTCCAGAGCCCACAATCCCGGAGGGTCCTTAGCACCAACAGACAAAATGGACCATGGCACAGCCAGCATTGTGGCTCCAGTGAGCAGCCCCTTGGCCTCCCTGATGTTCTGGCAGCATTTTGTCACCTTTTGTCCATCCTGAAACCTTCTATCCTCAAGGTAGGAACCAAACCTTACCACTACGGCCTGGGGCAAGAGTGGACATGACCCATGGCAATTGTTCCTATATCCCTTTCCCGGCTCAGGCAACCTATGCCAGCTGTCCATGCAGAAGCAGCCCTTCCCCGCAGCCTGGACAGTCCAGGTAGGGATGGCACCCCATGCACTGGCAGCAGATGTGGCACCTCAGACATCCCTAGCCCTCCTGGTCCTTGGCATTTTTGGGACAAGGGCTCATCAATCCTGTGAGAGCATACCTGCCCTCACCTGGGTGATGTATGCCCAGTAAATATAATTTATAGAGAATTTTCCAAATGTTAGGGCCATATCTCCTGTTTCACTTCCTGTACACAAGTCTCTCCCCAGTCTGCCCCAGCAGCTCACTCTGCAGGGATTGCTCCAGCCACAAGCTCTCCAGGTGTCTGGCACAGAGCCGGGGCACAACAGTGATGGGGGCTGGCTCAGTGGGTGCCCTGGAGGGTCCCCTATCCCAGCACAGCTGTAACTTATCATCCACAGAGGGTTCAGATGGCTCCATGTGGCTGCTTCTTTGACCTCTGGGTCTTCTATCTGCAATGGACAAGCACCAACTTGCTTCCACCAGCCACCTCCACGCTCAGCCACTGCATTGCATCTCTGCCGTGTGCTGTCCTGTGGGGCTCCTGGGCTGCAGGACCACTCTGGCCTGGGCAGCCCCTGGGAGCCCCCAGGACCAACTGCAAGGCTTCAGGCTTCAGAGAAGAAAGCTGTCCTAAGCCTCTGCAGTGCTGCCACTGTGCTTTCTGGGCGCCAAGACATGGAGAGACAGTTGATTTCTCTTTCTTTTTACCATTTGTATTTTTGCTTTTCTACAATTGGTTGGTATCTGGTCCCAAGAGATAATGAGCATCCCTAAGTCTTAGTGTTCATAACTGCCCCTTGAAAAAGCTTTCCAGGATTTGGTTTTTGTTTGGGTTATAAAATCAACTGAGATTAAAGAAGTCCTAATTTTATCTGGTGACTTTGACTATCAAAAGCATGTTAGTAAATTTTAACAAACAGCTTCAACTCTTCAGCTAAGCAGAGATTTTATGTTATATAGCTGAGGATCTGGTATATAACTTCATGCAGATTTCCTTCTTACAATATATTTCAAAGCATGTAGTAAGAGTTGAAGTAATTATTTGATACTTTGCTTTTAGTAATGTGTGCCTTTTCTCCCAGTCATGGCTGCTCATTAGCTGTCCCTGAACTCACTAAAATTTTTGTTTTCTTATATTGTGTCCAGCAATCTGCACAGTTTTTGCTTCTGACAAATACCTTCAGGGTCCTTGTTTCAGCTGCCGGTGCCATACAACAGATCACTTAAGTGACCTGGAATGCTGTTTCTGTCCTTTCTAAAGAAAAATGCCTTATTAAAAATCTGAACCTTTATAAGCAGGAAAAGGGAGAGGATTAAAATAAGTGAAAAATATAATGAATTCCCTTGTTTCTGAATGGGTAAATCCCTTGCTCTTCTTGCAAACAGACATTCACCAAAGAATCATATGAATAATAAACATTTACCCTCACATTTTGGAGCATAAGGAAACCATAGCTGTGCTCTGACATGTTATATGTAGAGCCCGACACAGCCTAGTTTTGTTCCCCCTCTGTGATTCAGAGCAGAGATATTCTGCAGTCCAAATTGCAGATCTGGTGCTGTGGCAACAAGTAATCATGGAACGATTACCAGGGTATAGGAAACAACTACTGCATAGGCTATAGATGTAGTGTTGAAAACACTTGAGTTTGTGCATGGAAAACACTTGAAAAAATGACATATATGAAGGTACCCATAAAAGACAGTGGAAAAGAATTGTAGAAGGATTTTGGGGGAGGATAAGATTCATCTGTAAAAGTTAATGTTATTGTGGTTGCTCATGCAGAGTAACAATTTTTATGGAGTTCCGTGTTAAAGGATAAAAGGATATTGCATCTTTGCCAGCCTGTTCTGTATGGATATTACTTGAGGCTGAAGTAGGTACCATGCCTGATCACTAATGGAAGGACAACGTGTACTGATTAAAAAAAAGTCCAGTTCATGTGTCCTGAGTGGGAGGACAATAGTGAATAATTCTTTCCTGTTTAAGGATATTTTTGGTTTACGAACCTAAGGACTCCTTAAAGACCCTGATCTGGTTTCTGGGAGCCAGTGCTGCTTATACCACACAAGCCTGCAAGATTTTATGCAGGAAGACACAGCTGGTGAAGGAGGCACAAAATGCTATCCTTCTACTGTCCCAGTGAGGTCAACAAAAGTGAATGTCAAATAGCTCAGATGATTACTTATCCTGGGGAGCCATTACAGGCAGTAGCGAGGATTAGACTTTCAGCTGAGACACTGCTCCTGAGAACTGCAAAATGAGGGATTATTTAGGTGAAAAGATAATGACTGAAAAAGCATTATGAAACCTCAGAGTGGGAGGAAAAAGGCCAAGGCTAGAGACAGAACAGAATAGATTAAAGGAGAATTGCTGAGATAAAAATGACAGTGTAAAAAATATATACCTGTGTCATTAAAAACATATGGGATTATTAAATGGAAGGCCTTTCAGAAATCTAATTTATCCTTCCACTCTCTGGTTTTCAGATAACACTGTTCTCTCTTTCCTTTTGAGAACAGCAGACTGTGTTTTTAATAACTGTTTAAATTTAAAATTTCTAATTTAAATGAAAAAAATACATTTGGTTTGTGATGTTTTAAGGCATCTCATGATTGAACTTCAAGTAATGATTGGAGCCTATATTGTATGCCTCCAAATATGTCTTGTTATAAACTAGGTACACAAGCTGATTTGAACAGCCAACATTTCCAGGTCTCTTTGCACTATGAATGGAAAATTAGTTAGTGATCAGCCTATAAGGGTATTTAAGAAAGGAATTTTTAGAGTTATTTTTGTAATATTAAAAAACCTATAAAAGGGAAGGAAAAGGGAAAGGGAGGAGAAGGGAAAGGGAAAGGGAAAGGGAAAGGGAAAGGGAAAGGGAAAGGGAAAGGGAAAGGGAAAGGGAACCCCCAAGTAAAATAAACTCCCTTACAGAATATGTGAAAAATAATTACTTACTCTAGCTAACATTGATAAAAGAGTAAAGTCAACATAAATTAAGCAGTAAATACAATATTCACCTTATCAAAATGTATGTTAGTAACCTGTTTCTCCTGCATTTGTGACTATTCAAAAACAAATACCCTTAACGCATCAATTTTTGATGCCAATTTGTTGCATCACACTTCCAAATTCACGTCAGTATTATAAGTTCCAGGTTCTGAGATGCCCAGGGCAAACCCATTTCTCTGGAAATTACAGTTCCAAGTCTCCTCTGCCCAATATTTCTGAAGTGACCTCTATCATTGAGTAGCAGAGTAGGAAAGACCTTGCATTGGTACAATATCCAGTCACTTTGCGCTGCACTCAGGAATTCTCACCTTCATTCTCATCTGCTCTGCACTAGTGGCTAAGGAGATCTGAACTACCTCAGATTGATTATCACTCATTTTGGGTGAATACTTTACAAGGTCATCCTGATCTCACAGGAGGGGGCAAAGAATGAAGAAAAAATACATGATCATGATGAACACTGAAAAAGCTGCACTTTTATTTTCCATGTCACAACAGATGGTCGTGAATGTTCATTCTTGCAGAATCAGTTTTCTTGAATATTCCATATGGCTACATTGAACAATTACTGTTTACCTGTATTTATGCTCACTACTGAGAATCGGAACCAAATTACAGTGACATCCAGGAGTGAATTGCACAAGAGGCCAACATTTAGGAAATAAAAAGCATTCATTGTTCTGTGAAATACTTACTGGGTATCAGCATGAAGATTCATGGAAAAAATCACTTTAGCCTTGGATATGGTTTGTGGAGGACAATGCAACAGATTCCACAACAAAATAGGATTTTGTGAGCCATGAGGAATCTTTATAAGCCATAAAGGAGACAGCAAAGAGGCAATTTCATTGAAGTATGTAGACTTAATGGTATCTGTAATGTCAGTGTGAATTATTAGAGCAATTCTGGCCCTGATGGCAATGTGGAAGTTAGAGGGGGGGAGCATGAAAATAGCGATGTTATAAGAATTAAAAAAAAAAAGAGTTGGAAGGGTTATCACTGAGTGTAATCATTGAAACGCTATTCTGTAGAAATGTTACTCCAGTTTGAAAACATCTGTTGGAGTCCAAAAGACATAGTTAGACCATTAAAGGCAGGAAAGAAAAGGTGCTTTGTGGTCACACAAGCTGCTTTCAGAACAGGACTTTGATTCCTTCAAAAGGCAGTGGGGGATTTAGCAGCCAAAGAAAAATTCTGCCAAATTTTCCTCCGTTGGAAGTCCTGGAAATGAGAACTTTATTTGAGTTCTTTACTGACAGGTCATTATTTAAGGTCAATACCTCTGATATTGAGGTCATAAGTAGTTTTTAAGTTACTTTTATAATTACATTTAGAAATTATGTAGAAGATGCAAAGTGAAGCGACCCGTTTAGGATCCAAGAGAAATCAATGTCAATGCTGGCAATAGATACCATGTTAGGGAATTAGCAGTTGTTGGCTTTAATTTAGGATATGGGTTTGAATCCAAAATTATAATGATAAATGCTTGGACTGTAGAATTAAGAAATAGTCTTCCAGCATTTATTCGTGGTTTTACCTCCATGAGAAAAGACCTGAAATAAGATGGTAAAGGATAGTACTCTAGTAAGCTGTGCAACTGGCAGCGTCCAGATACGCACATTGCAGATTTTTCCTTCTTCAGACTTGGAAGAAATTTCCCTATGACAGTGAGCAGCTAGGACTTTTCTCATTGCCTGCGGAAGAATAAACTTTGAGAAATTCATGTGCTGCCATTATATGAGCCTTGGTTCTAGATTTACTTTAAGTTGTGTAGTCAGTTTGTTCCATCTTTACTGTGCATGAGCAGCATGCTAGGAAGCATTCATTACATGATACATACTCTATATAATAATGCACCAAGCAACATGACATTATTTTACTTCCTAATGAGTTGGAGGCTCTAGCCTTGTGATCAAGCTGCTTTTAGGGGAGGAGATATTTGATGATGTCTAGATTTTATACCTTTAACATTAAACTTAAGTTTTGTTTAATCAAGAAAGAGGGAAAGCCAAAAAAGTGATTCTTCAAGCTTCAAGTAAAGAATTAGAATGAGTGGAGAATTCTCAGGTTGGTCAAGGTGATGAGAAGACAACCACATTGTGCAGTCTGGTTTGAAAGCAATAATTGGTAGAAACATTTTGCTTGGGATCAGGGAGCTTGGGACAACAAAGGGTTGTGTGCTCTTTTGAAGACTGAATGGCAGGGCAGGAAAAAGACACTGTGAAAAATTTGTATGTGAGTTATGGGTTTTGTTCTTTCCTCCCCCCCATGAGTCAGTAAGACAATTCTGCCACATCTCTGGTCTGTTTTTCCCCTTGCATGCCAAAGTCTGACACAATATAATGGCAGATGTCATAGAATCTAAGACTTTATGTGGGAAAGGTTTCTGTAATGCCTTTATGAGCTGGTACTAAAAGGGCAGCTTCCTGATACAAGTATTTTTAGAATGATAATAATTGCACATTTGAAAAATGCCACAGTAAACTTTGATATCATAACAAGATGAGTTTAGCTCGCAGAAAAACTTGATTGCTTAATTTTTACTGTATTAGGAAAAAATTCATTGTAATATTAGGGATTCAACGTCTATACTAAATGAGTAAGTAACTATAGTCCTGTCCAGGTGAAAAGAGTAATATGTTTACACTTTGGACACTTAAGTATAAAGAAGTGATTAGGAATATGGAGTTAGAGGCCAAAACCAAGGGGATGTGTGGTAGGAGAGTGGTGTAAGGAGAAGCACATGTTTCAGGCTGGCATAATTTAGGAAAGATCAGAGGTGCTACATGTGTAACCTTGGTCTTGCTGTTATATAAATTATTTTATGGGATTCTCTGATGTACTTTGTAACAGGACAATAGAGCAGAAATTAAGAACAGAGAAGTGGAAAACTATACAAACTATGTGAACACATTGATTACTGGAAAATTTCAACATAATTTCTAATGTGAAAAGGCTCCACACCTAAAGCACATCTTTTCATAAAGTATTACTTAACTTGAAAGAGTTGTTGATTCTGGTTTTCTGTTGCTTCCTTCCCATACCCCAAGGGAAGCAAACTAAGATTTCCATATATTTCCGGCAAAACTTCTTGGTTTCATTTTTCAATTTGACTCAGCTTTGGAAAAGAATTGTTTTGAAAATCAGCCTTTTTTTTAATAAAAAATAAATTTCTCCAATGGAAAAAACCCAAAACAACTTCAATGCATTTTTCAAAGATCTTTGATAATTTCTCAGACTATGCTTTGGGAGAACATAAAAAGTAATACAAAATTAGAAAATAATAATCCAAATTGTCTAAAGTAAATGAGGACTGACTTACCTGAATTTTTGGGACATTGTTTTTACTGTTTTCCACAATAGCCTTCTGAAAGTGAAGCTTCATTTTGCTATCAGTTTGTATACCAAAAAGGTATAGAACTTGCCAATAATCTGAAAGTTTAACATTGCTAGAGAAAAAGTTGATTTTCATTTAGACTTCAGCTTTTTCAATGCCATTTGATAAGTGGCTGACAGAACATGATCTCAAGTGTATGTACTGTTTGGTAGATCTTATATATGCCTGTGGAATGTCATTTTTAGAGCCAGAGAACATAACACTTTGACACTGATTGCAGTGATTTAATTTTTAACCTCAAAGTATAGACACAAAACTTCATAGTTAGGATTTTAATTGGTGGCTGTTTCATATACTTATTACTATAATTTTTAGTAGGGCTGCAGGAAATTCAGCAGCTACGTGTTTCTGTCATATTGCAGTGTTTGATTTCATTTTTTTTAAACTGTCCATATTGCACACTGTGCTGTAGTATGGTGAGATGCAATTCTGTCTTTAATGAGGTAGCCTAGATATTGGAACCAAACTGTGCAGTGCATCAGAATTCTGTAAATTAAGTGATGCATAATTCTGTCACATGGTTAGACTGCAGTATAACTGCAAATGCAGTAAAAAGACCTACAATTGAAAGTAATAGATCACAGAAGGCAAAAACTCTATGGAATGAACAATGCAGTTCTGAAATCTGTGAATGTTAGTGGATGTGAAAGTAAGTGGTATTAATAGCAACAATACTTGTCAGTATGGTCCTGGCAATGTTGCTGTTAATGGTTTGCAAGAATAATTACTTCTGATTACAGTTACAACAGCAATACTGTTTGTCTACGCCATAGAATAGATTGCACAAGGATGCTTGGAAACAAGGAAGCTTTGAAGGAAATTCAAAGTCGAGGTGTGCTGAATGTACTGGTACTAGATTGAGAGAGCTGGACTGATGGATACACTAACATGATGATGGCAGTTTCTTGGAGGGTGTTAGCAGTGACAGGCATTGCTACTACTGTGGCACTAGCATGTCAAGACACCATGCATAAAGATACCATGACAATTTTTCTGTGCACTTTTGCTGCACTGTCCTCCACCTGGCCCCTGCATCAGTAGAAGAGACTATACATTTCTCATTAATCACCTCTGACGTGCGCTTGGCTTCTTATCTCTGAGAATAGGTTTCTTAGAGGATGCACCAACTCCCAACTGCAGGAGATTTCAAAGTATATTCAGCAAGTATCTTTCAGATAAGAGAGAAATTTGACAGCCTAAAAGAGCAGCTACTTAAGGCTTATAATCTCTATAGTAGGGAAATATTTAAAACATTTTAATCATCATTGTGATCCTCCTTTTATTTTCAGTTTATGATTGTCTTATCCCCATACTTCTGTCACAGGAATATATCATTAAAATAGAAGGATTTTCTTGCACAGTGTGAAAAATATATTTCTCTTAAAAACATTTGCCTTACTTGACTAAGGCAAACATCTTATTGCCTTCTTGTACATTCTAGGATACCAAAATATCCACTCCTGAAAACATGGACAGCCTTACTGAAGACTTATTTTACTGCAGAAATGTAATTCAATGTCTTCTGTCAAAAGTTTTTGTTGTGTTGTCCCAACCCACATGATATAGGGCACAACGTTCATTATAACGTTCATTCTCGTCAGACTGAACAAAGACACCAGTCCACCTGTCAAGGAACTCACGCTTTTAT
This sequence comes from Corapipo altera, assembly GCF_003945725.1. NCBI lineage: Eukaryota > Metazoa > Chordata > Aves > Passeriformes > Pipridae > Corapipo > Corapipo altera. The sequence continues at coordinate 10,540,655 of NW_020884885.1, read as the reverse complement.
TGTATAATCATCTTAACTCTGGCAACTAACCCACTATTTAGTCTCAAAAGTGTTGGCTAAGAGGCCCTTGACTTTTACAACACACTTCAACAAACTCCCAATCAACAAACTTCTCAATTGTCAGCTAACAAGCCCTTAACTTTTACAACACAATTCAACAAGCTCTCAACTCCCACAACAAACTTCAGTTCAGAGTAGAGAGTAGACTAGAATAGCCTCACTTTGCCAAGACACAGCAAGGGAGAGGGAGAAATCAAAGCAGGAAAGGGAGAAAGAGAAGAAAGAAATTACTGGTCCTTAGATCCCACGTGGGATGGGGCTGGGGGAGAAGTTGGTGCAGGCAAACTAAGCCTGAGTCTCAAGGCACAAAATGAAATTTGCTCAGAATAGTACTGCTCCACCTCCAATTACAACTTTCCTGTCGCAACAGTCAAAATCCTTGAGACAAAACCTGCTTATGCCTGGTCCTCCACATGTGTGGTTTGAACTGGGTTAACTGAAGTAAAGACAAAAAGTAAGTCCCAAAATATTGTTTGACAATATTGAACTGAAAATATTTGGAAGTTATCCTTCTGCCAATGTGTTTTAAGTGAACTTGATTAAAGTTAAAGAAAAAAACCCAATGCAATAACTGGAACTAAAATCACCCTGTGAAGTCTATATAACATTAGTAAGGGAAGAATAAAAAAAAAATCTGTGACCTATCAAAAGCTTTGTTGGAGATCTGTAGCATTTTTTGTCATAAATTCACAATTCCTGATATCCTACAATTACAGCAAGAATGTCAGACTATGTTTTCTAAAAGTATGTTTCTAGTCTTGTAAAGAAATTCTTGAAAATCTGGATCTCAAAAGCCAAAGAAAAGTAGGACATCAAAAACCCCAAAGTAAATCTATATTTTCCTTACTATTAGATTCTGTAGAACTTTAAAATTTCAAAACTTCCAAGACCTATGTTATTACATTCAATGATAATGACAATAAAAATTATACTTGTGACTAAGACGTTACTTCTTAGGCAACAATGAGACAATAAATAAGCACATAGAAGTATGTTGTTGGGAAGACAATAATTTTAAAAGTAAAGGTTCCCCATTTAGCTATGCAGGAGTCCCTATAAATAGATAGATTCTAAGGCCAGAAGGGCACGTGCAATTTTTTCTAGCCAGATTTTCTGGCTAGATACGAGCTGTAGAACTTTTCCAAAAGTGGGAAGTAAACCAGTTTTTAGAAAAGTATTGAATCTGACTTTAATATTCTGTGCAGTCACAAATTCCCATCCTCTGATAAATTACTTCAGCTTTTAATTACCCTTATAGTCAAAAAAAATTGTATCTCATTTCAAGAATTTATCTCACTTTGGTTTCCTGGTATTGGATGTTGTTCCTTTGACAGAAAGCTTTAAAAGCCCACCCTGCCCAACTATTTACCAGTACTATTTACCAGCATAAGTGACAAATTTAAAGCCAAGGCATGAAAACTTGCAAAGGTTGTAAGCTACAGTAAGAAGCAGAAGAAGTAGGCAGATGGAACAATAACTAGGCAAGTGTAGCTTGTTTGCACAAGTAGTGAAGGGTAGGGAAATAGAAACCTTTCTAGACAACATGTTCTCACCGATAGCTCTTAGCTAAACAAACATTAAATTTTGTGGATGCTGTTAAAGGACTCAGCTTAATGACCGTGGAGCCAGCTGCCTTGTCATAGCTACAAAGGAGGTTTTACTTAAAGAATACCATACAGGAAAATAAAACAGTCCTTAGGCTCAGCAGAAGACAGAACTTCCCAGAAAGTCCTTCTTTTGGCTACTTTTCAATTCCCATCTTCAGATTTTTATTGCTTTGGCTCTTGCCTGCACAGTAGGGATGGAGGATGAAGCTCAACAGCTGTGACTTAACAGCCAGAAGCAATTTTCATTGATTTGTCCTGCTCTTTGCAGTCTTCCACTGGAAACATCCCCAGGGCACATTATTAATTGTTTGCCCTTTAGTTTGGGACCATTGGATTAATGGTGTTATATAATGGTCATTTCTTCATCATTAATACAATAACAGTGTGATGAATTTTACAGTCAAACAGCTCTTGGTTCTTGCTATGGGGGTAGAAAAAAATCCTTCCATTTTAAAATGAAATAATTTTTCTTTTCTCTGTCCTATCAAATAGTTTTGCTTCTACACTTTTGCAGCCTAGTTATGACCCTCAGAGTTTGGACAAGAGAGAAAATACAGCAACCCAATAAAATGGCAAGTGTTTTTGAGACTGCTCCATGAACTATACAAGTCTTGTACAGATCAACCAGCAGACAATGCCCACCTAGGTCAGATCAGAAGGATCCATGCTTTCATATTTGAGACTACAATTATATTACTACATAGGTTCTTTGGGCATTGTCTTGTTACCATCCATACACATAAACTGTTGTCAGATTAGTATTAAGAGTTTGGTAGTGCTATCCCACACTGACCAGTTGCAGTGCTGAGGCCTGAAAAATAGGCTCTGAGCCAAAGTTGACCTCCAGATGAACCTTCCAACCTGATGTCATATTTAGCCATGTATCTACTTGTTAGCCAGAATTGTGTATAATCCTGTGTAAACATGTATGGTTATTAGTAAGATATATTGGTATTCGCTTGTTAGTGAAGATTAGTATCTGTTCATTAATGAGGTATGAATGTGTCTATCTTTCTGTGTTTAGAGACTAGTCAAGGCAATGGAAGTAGATGGCTGGCCTTGTTTGACAGTAGATGGACCACACTGACTCCCTTGATTTTCCTCTGAGCCCTGGCCAGGCTTTGGGTTAAACCCTAGGAGAGAAGAGAGCCAGATATCTTCCACACTAAATAGTGATGTAAGTTCACACCCAGAATTTACCACTGAGAATTAACAAGTGGTTATCCTTAGATGCAGCCCAGAGAGGGGCTCCAGCTAGTACAGTGCAGAGTTAGTGCAGTAGACCATACTAAAGATAACTCCTGCCCAACAAATCTGTTTTGTAACTTCCCACACCTGCGACATGGTTGTGGATGGTAGTGGAGAGTTGGTCTTAATTAGAGAAAGGAAGTGATGCATAAAAGAAGTTGTTCTCTTATTTATTATTATCATTTCCTTGTACAGAATTATCGATCTTACCCCTAAGCAAGATGATTTCTGGTCCTCTTATTTAAAGTTGCAGTATTACAGGAAATAGATATGTTACCAACTCTGCAGAGGTGGCAGGATAATTTGTCAATTAGGAATAATCAGTTCTAGAATGACATTTATGTCTGTGCTATTTCTGAAATCTCTTTAATTAGATCTGAGTTCATCTGTGTGTCAGCTGAAGCAACAGATATTAATTGTCCCATGTGTAGATCTTGGAAAGAGAAGAAATGCAGTTTGTCTTGGACTGTAAGCAGTGGGGAATCCTGAATTTTACCATCAAAACATGCCAGTGAAGAGGTTTTATTTTTTATTTTTTTTAATCTTGTATTTAAAATAAATTTGGTGCTATGCTGCCAGAAGCTCTCTGTTTATCTCCTGGGTGGGTATTACTTGGCTTGACAGTTTCAGCCCTTGCCAGTATGCCTCAATTTCGATGAGAGTAGATCACATCTGGTCCCGAGGAGGATGAAGGACATGTTAAAGCCTGCTCAGTCCCTGGCCTCTGGGCTGTTTATCCAGGTTTGTAAGGTCATGTCCTAGTGAAAGATCACTTAACATGGCCAGAGAACAGAAACTCCTTACCTAGTGTCATCAATTCTGAAGGTGTTTATCCCTGCAGTTGTTTAAACACCTTTACTGTGGCCAGCCTACTTTCTAAAGGGAGAAAATCCAGAGTTTTGCTGTCTTGGTCCCCAAAAGAAGGACCAAGTGGATATTTGTTTAAGTAGAAGTGCTAAATCTGCCACTTTTATCACATTACATTTTTTTTCTTATTTAGGAATAAGACTGAGAAGGAAAATACTTTCCCCTTATATTTTAAAAACCAAAATATATGAAATATTAAAACCCCATATTTCTTAAATGTTTGTATTTAATTATTGCATGTTTTCTATGAATTATCATTTATTATTAAATGAGTTAAAATTATGTAGCAACTAAAATTAAGTCGAATTCAAAGACAGGAATATAGGAATTGAAAGGCTTTCTTAGCAGGCAGGCATTTTCTGAGCTAGTTACTTTATTCCTGATTGTTCTGTCTGTCACTAAAAAGGAAGTTTACTGACTCTCTCTTAGAGCTGGCTTGTCATGCTTATACTTTCCTGAACATCTTACTATAAGTTATTTTGCCATATTCATCCACACGTTGCAAGCAATCCTAAAAGTAAAATAATATGTAGAAGGATTTTCAAAAGTAGCCTTCTGAGTTAATGGCCCGGTGAAAATAGGACATTTTAAAGAAGGCTTAGAAGTATTTCCAACAAGACATTAGAGAGCCTAAAGGTAAATTATCAGTTTACAAGTACTGCCACATTTACACTCTCACGATTACCATGAAATTAACACAGGAAGTTTCTAAAGTTTTGAAAGCTTCCCCATTACCCATAAACATAGAATATCAGCAGAACACTAGGAATGTAATAAGTCCTGTATGGCATTTTTTCATTTGAATGGTGAGCAGTTCTTAATCTCTGTTTACTGGTTCCCTGGGACCAAGGGGAAGAAAGTCAGCCTGCCAAGTTATGTTTCTTTATCTCTCTAACTCACTGTAAAGCCTTCACCAGGTTATCAATTTGTTTTCTTTGCCACCTGTGTAATGGAGATAGTCACTAACTACTACTTATTTGATTTGCTGAGATTATGACATTTGTGATAATGAATATTCATAAACCATACCAAGTTCACAAAAATGAGGTACTGTAAAAGGGTAGTGTGTATTAACAAATCTGATGTATTTACCTTCATATAAGCTACCTAAACCAGCCTCAAAGACTGCATGATGTTCTCACTCAGCTTTGCCTTTTAGTTTGGAAATGTATAATGACTGGAGGGGAGTAACTACTGGTTTCATTAACATTAAACCTACTAAAAACTTTTGGAAGAGAAGGGAGACTAAGGCTATAGGCTTGTGCATTCCTGCCAGGATATCAAGGGCCATATCTGTACTTCTGTGGGCTACTGTTCAGACAGATAAGGCTTTAAAATATTTAACTTTTAAAATCAATATTTTGTATTAGTCTTAATCTCTCTTCCCTCAATTTCTTTTCCTACATCTCTGTGTTTTCTCCTTTAATGTGTGTGTTGACTTTCTTTTGTTGTTTTTTTTTTCCCTCCAGTAGCAAAAGAATTTATTTTTTTTTGTTTGGGGCTTGAAATACTGATTCAGGATGACCTTATGACCTTTTCTGCCAAAGGATCTGTGAGACTAACGTGTATTCTGGGGAGACATTCATGTCACCAATGAAATTCTGATGAGATTATGTAAGATAGTGTGTGAAAACTGAGATAGGGGTGACAGAGTCCTGCAGTACAACTGAAACAAGAGGAAAGGGAGTCTGAAAGATAGAAATGCAATTACACAGCACTGCACCAGAACCTAAGAAATGTTGATGGGGAGAAACATGCTTAATTGGGGAAGAGATTATGGAATCGCAGGTGCTTTTCCCTAACTTGTAACTACAATAAAACCTGTTCCAGTCTCCCTTTTTCCAACTCAGTTCTTGTTCAACAAATCAAAAGTAGATTTGTCTTAAAATGTTCTGCAGATATTAGATCCTGTCTACAGTGAAAGCTGCACAGACAACTAAAATATAAGAAGTTTCCTAATTGTGGTAGTGGTCTAGAATGTCAGTGGTGGAAGGAAGTTTCTTCTTTTCCCCGATCTAATCCAAGTGACTTTTTTCTTTAGGCACAAGAAACATTTTCTTCTTTTAGAAGTTGGAGAGACTCCAGAGATTTTTTTGCCCCCTCACTCTGACCTGTATGGTCATAATAGGGCTGTGACTAAGAATTCAGAAACTGTGGCCGGTTTTGTATCCCATGTTGCAGCTATATGGATAAAGAATTTCATCCTTCTGTCTTTTCTTGGAATAAGAGACTGTGCACAAAAATTGATGAGTTTAAATAGCCAGATATATAAATATCAGAATATGGCTCAGTGGTTAATCCAAAACCATTATCGTGTAATACATATGTTCTCAGAAGGATATCCTAGCAACCTCCTTTACAGTAGAAAATTTGTTTCTTTTATTCACCTTGAAGCCATAATTTTTTGCATTTATTAGAAGAGTAGATATATTTCTATGTACTCTGTTTACATACACCAACCTACTGTATACTTCCACTATTAACGGAGTTTTCCAGCTATCTCAAATCTGCACTTTTTGGGTCCCTCTTGATCTTTGTAGATTTATTGTAGGATTTTCATTTAATGGGGTAAGGCTGACTCTCCTTTTTTTCTGCTTCACGTGCATCTGAGATCTTCTCACTGAAATTTTATCTTGGTTAGAACACTTATTCAGTATAGCCTGTTTTCAAGAGCTTTTCAAGAGCATATATATGAGTTACTCTGTTTTGCTATTCTACTGTATTCTCCATAGGAATTCTCTTTCGTTATCTGCAAGTCACAGTCTACAGTGTCTTTTAGAAAAAGTATTAGGAGGTGGAGGCAGACAAAGTGGGTGATTTTGCACGTAACATATAATTTACTGACAGTTGAATCTCTTTTGTAAAAAATACAAAAACCGCTACTTCTAATAAATGGAATTTCTGAACTTCGTTTTGTGTACCAGCTTATAATGTTAAGTAAAGGGAACAGTACAAGGGGATGGAACTGCACTTAAATCTGTAATAAACTTATTTTGAACTAGTTGTTTTTGTCCTCTTTAAAGGATCATAAATTGTACTATGAGGTATAATTTGACTATTGTGTTCATTTTGATGTTCAGGAGGCATAACTTGTGGTATATTACAAGTTATTACTACATGGGAAGTTTACTAAAATTCTGAAAATCCTTTTTAAAGAAGGATAAAATAGGATAAAATATGATATGAAATACGTTATCCCTCTTATTCACTGTCACAAGGAACACAGAGTAAAACACAGCCAGTAGCAAATCCGGATTTTAAGAACCATTAAGTTTAGAGCTTTTGTTTGGCTTGATTATCTCACTTGCTCACTCCCACCTCAGTATTATTTTCCCTAGGGCTTCACTTCCCTTTTCTAGCAGGGACACACTGCCAATCAGTGAAGTTCTGTCAGTTTGTGCTTTGCAGCTGCTCACAGTTATCAGTATTCGATATTGTTGGCCAAGGTCCTTCAGCATCTCGCATTTGTCTCCATGTGCTCCCTGATCTGCAGAGTCTTTTCCCACTTCTAGGACCTTTCCCCCAGGCAAGATTTTCACATTCTTCTTCTTCAAAATTTAATTATATTTGTCTATAACCTGTACCTGCTCCTGAAACGTTCAAATGGTACCATTCTAGTTTAGTGTTGTGCATTGTCTGAAATTCTACAAATATAACCCAGTTAGTAGTTATTATGCACCAGCCTCAGAGGAGCTTTAGATGCATGCAGATTAAAACTGTTTCCAGATAGAGTGTGTCTGTAATTTTTTTGGGTAAGTTCAGGCAGAATATGTTCTGAATGTGATCTTTAGGAAGTTATCACCATGATATAAAGACAGTAGTGACAGCAGCAGCCAGACAGTTAAATCTTTCCTTGTACAATGCAAATACACCTGTGGGAGATTACACATAAGGTCAGATCTTGTTTTAATTCCTTCAGATGAGATTACTGAAGTATAAAGTGAGAGAGGACAGAGCCCAGAAAAATGGAAAGATGGATTATGAGCATGAAGTAGAATAAGAAAATTATTATTTGGGATGAAAAGATAAGTGTCAAATACTAATTTATACTAGCTCTTCACTTGCATCAATACTATTTTCAACAAAGCAGAAGATGATTAGTATATAAAGAAAAAGAATTGAGATTATGAAGTGACTTTTCACAGCACAAAATAAACATTAATAGTCTTTCTGAGATAGATAGGTTAGTGAAACAAGGATGATGAGCAGTTAAAAAGACATTACATACTGCCCTAGGAAAGTCTGTTAGCAAAAGAACAAAGTCAAACTAGGAATGACTTCACATGAGACTACTTTGTTGAAACTTCCACTATCACGTGCCCTTGAAAACAGCCAGTGGGATTACCCTTCTACAGTACTGCTAAATGGTGCATCTCAAAAGTCCTGAGGACGCCCTAAAATAAAACTATTCCTGCCTTAAGTGCAACTTAAAGCAAAATACACATATACACATATAACAACACCTTAAATAAATAAAAAAATAAATAACCTATTTTTAAATTGCTTTATTTTTTTCTTTGATGAGCAGGGATAGATGGCATTAGTATTGAGGGATGGGTCTATGTTTAAGGGATGCATAACTCTTCTTTTACTAATCTGTGTTTCCTAAAATTCTACTTTTTTCCTCTTCAGTGTTTTCCCTTCCTCTTCTACCACTGTACTCGTTCTTAACAGAATTACTTCAATCATTCTCTTAATTTCTAATGATGTCTGTCTTCCTGTTATATAGATAATTTCCTATTCCTTTTTTCTGGAGTTATTTCCTTATTTTTGCTCTCCTTGAGACTTTTAGACTCCCTCATCTTTCTTTGTCCATCTTATGGTTTTCCAGTTTTTCATCCTCATTACTTCCTTTTCTCTAGCCTCTGGCTTCCTCATCACATCTTTTGTCAAAAATACTCCATATTTTTGATATATCACCACTTACTTCTTTCTTAATCCTATCCTGTTATTTTATTGCTGACTGAGATTGGCTTTCAGCGCACTTACCATCATCATGAAGTGATTTGCCCTAGGGCCTGAGCTCATAGAAAGTGCCATCCCAGGCAGAAAAATGGCTGTGTTGAAATGGCACCTTCTTGCAAGCAAAGCTGCTTCCTTCCTTTGTCAGCTTCCTGTGTTGATTTTAGCTGTAAGTATGTTACTTTATATTATACCAGCAGAGCTATCACCAGCGATATTCAGCAGAACTTTCTGCAGTAAACAGCTCTGGAATCACTGGGTTTGGCCTGTTCAGACAGACCTAAGAATAAATTCTGGTGTGATAGGATGATACCTGTGTTGCTGAAGGCTTATTTTGGCCAGTTAGTAGTAATGCAGAAAATTAAGAAAGGATCTTATCTTGATTCTGATTCACATTAGCTTGGCAAAAGAGGCAAGTTAAGAAAGAAAATCTTTTAGCTGCAAACTGTGTACATCTGGAGTCAAAGAAGCATAATAAACACAGAAGTGTACAGCAGCATTTTTATACTGTCACTTTTCTGCACAGAACTGCATATTACTGCTATACCCTTTTGACCTAGGGTGACTGTGTTTCTGCAGTGTTGCTTTTGTACCAGCTGGAACTGCAAAAGTTCGGGTTGTCCTTCAGGCCCTTAGAAAGCAGCAGTGACAGAGAGCCTGGGACCTGTTGGAGAGTTTCTGTCTTTGGAAAAGGGTGCACTGGTAAGATACTGATAGAATCACAGGAGCACGAACTAATTCCTGTGACTCCTCTGTTAAACCCTCCAGATCATAAAGGAATGTTGAGAGTTCATGATCCAGAGGAACTAGCAAAATGATAGAAGAGTAGAAAAGAAGGTGAGAAACCTCCAACAATTTCTAAGAGGAACATTGCTTATGCAGGGAGACAGAACTGCTGTGGGATGCATTTTCTGAATTCATCTAAAAGAGATGAAAATATTTTAACCTCTGAACTTCAAATACATCCCTGTAATACCACATCTTGCTTGGTGGTCAGCTCTGGTGAAACAATGTCCTTTACAATAGTCAGTAAAACAAACAGATGTTCTTTTCTTTCATTTCCCTCAGAGGCTACAGTTCCAAGCCCCAGACTGTTGAAAGGGGTCCTACAGCCAAAGCATAGCAGATCTGAATCCACACAGTTCAGACAGGTTTCTCACAACTGGCACAACTTTACAGTATTCTGCACATGCACAAGCACAGCACTGAGAATGGATGCATAACGTCCAACATCTCCAGCACCTTTACAGCAGCTCTGCAGAGATACCTTTCAAAGACAGGACAGAGGAAACTGAAAGATCAAACAGAGCAAACAAGCATCTGGTTGTGCTGTTGTGGAGGTCTATAGTGTCAATTACTGTCATCAGACTTTAATTAGCTTATCCTCTATATATATAATGCGTGAAATTCTCTGAACTTCTAGATGGACAGGATATAAGTAATAGCTCCCAGTTACAATGTGCTGCAGTTCACTTTTCTTTGGAAATGCACAATACTGGGAAAGAGGTATTAGCATTACATGGAAGTAGCTGCATCTCTCCACGTATTCTGCAACACCATAAGAAGCAAAAAGGGCTGAGTGAATAACAAAGTATTTCATCATTTTGTATCTAGTACCTATCCTGCTTTGGATTAGGCTGAGTTGGATCTGCTGTGATTTTCAAAGTTAACTAGGGATACATGATATTCATCTATTTTTCCTGCTGAGCATCTTTCTCAGCTGCAAACCTTCAGGTGTGAAATTACCTCCAAAATGGGCTTCATGAGTGTCTGTTGCTGGCTAATTTTAGAGTATACAGCAAGTTGCTTCAGGAACAGAGAAATTTCATTCATAACAATTAGGGCTCTTCCACTGCATGTTTATCTGCTCTTGGCTGTTTTATCATTCATTCTTTGGAGTACATTAGCTGACAGCAACTGTATGCAAGTCTAATTGTATGCAAGATTTGCTTTTATTCTCAAATGTTGTATCTTGTTATCTTTGTTTTTAACATCACAATTTTACTATTATTGCTTTGTGCCTAGAATCATAACTGTTTTTATGAATAGGCTAAATAAATTGTCTCCCTGACTCCTATTTTATTTTTGTGGGCAGAAGTAATGTTGGCACAGAATGTTCCAAGGATTATTGATTACTAGAGCTGTGCCTCAGGCAATCAGCTCCTTCAAGCCAATCATTAATGCCCTATGTGTCAACAATTATTGAAGAAGTGGTGAATGCATTTGCTCTGCTCTCCAAACACTTTTCCAAAATAGTAAGATGCTTAACAGTTGCTAACTAAATTACAGAGTTTAGGGAGAGAGTTCTAGTTGAAAAGTCACCCTCTAGGCCAGGTGAGGAGGAAAATGGCTTAGACCTTCACCTGTAAGGCTAAGGCACAATAAAGGGCAGAGCAGCAATCCTTAAAGACAGTATAAAAGAGTATTCAGTTCCTTTCATGTTCCCTGAACACTCCAACATCCCCTACCTCTTTGCCTGAAAGAGTGGCAGCATGTACTGTCTGCTACAGGACAGAGTTTGAGTCTTTCTTCTGTATGCAGTTACACTCTGGCAAATTTGGCTGTAATTAGTGAATTAGGAAAAACATAATTTGGGGAAACTAATAACTGAATGGTCAGTTGGGCAGACAGCACAAGTATGTGAACTGCACTTTCTTGGAAAGGCAGGCCAAACAAAAAAAATTAAGTTGCATTACGCAGTTGCCAGAGGTATCTATCATTCTATAATCCTATCAAAGCTAGTAATAAAATCAATGATGTTTTCACTTTGTAAATAGCAGAAATCCGAAAAGAAACAGCCTTGGGTTGTGAATGAGGAAAACAGCAGTCTCTGAAGGCACGTGTGGCAAGTCTGTAGGACTTCAGTGTAGCTGTGATAGGGGAGCAAAACCAACTCTAGAGCCCTGTTCCTCTTGTGCCTGTTCCAAACACAGACTGTTATCTCACTGTTGTTATTCTCCAGACATTAAAGCCTGAGCATCAGTAATAAGTTCCCTGGGTCAGAAGTTACAACTCCCTGCAAGCTGCTGCTGAAGAGATAAGGATATGGACCAAGGAAAATGAAAGTATGGCTGCGAGACACCCCTAGCCTGGTTTCCCTGGAGGAGCTCTTGCCTGGATGGTGTGCTACTGCACAAGTTCTTTGAAAATGAGGATGGCATAAATTATTTAGGCATGGCAGTACTGTCCACAGCCATGACATGACTTGCATACAAATTCTAAGTTCAGGCTCATAATGCTCTTCTGGGAAGAAGTTGTCTTTGAGGTGCTCACAACCACCAAGATCAACTGACATGGAAACACAAATGGGGTTTCAGTCACCCTTTTATTTATTTGTTTGTTTGTTTGTTTTTGTTATCATGCGAGTTTGTACTACAGGGTTTTCACTACACTAAGTGTACCAAAATATATAGCGTTCTTGGTCCTCAGTTTAGCCTTTTCATCAATCCAGCCTCTGTAGCTTTGTTTTAGTCCAGTACTTTCTCTGTCATGTGTGGCAGGATATAGCACTAAGTAGCCAGAACTCTATAAAAAGCATAAATTCTCTTATCAGTTTCTGGTTATGCACTGTACTAAAATAAATATCTGTTTTTAAAAATCTGCAGTGTGAACTTGCTACAGCAAACCTGAGGGTAAAGTTGTCTTATGGGTATATGTGGCAAATACCTACTGAATGAACAATAGAAACACTAAAATGGGTGGTCTGGGAGTATCAGTCGTTTGTTCTTCATGACTCTGTTTTATCTGATTGTGGATGCAAGTGCTTACAGAGAGTGTAAAATGACAGATAACCTGCCACATGCAGTTTTGGGAAAACATATGCCATTCTCTTTGATAATCTGTGATTTTTTTAGTACATGGAAATGAATCCTTGTTGAAGTAACTTTAGGGCAAGCTAGCAGGTCCAAGCTCCCCCTCAGTGTTTTCCAGCTTCTGTAGAGAGAAGATGTCTATTCATTCCTGTATCTCATGCTTCCTCCTATGCCTGGCCATACACAGGTGTATACAGCTGGCAAGGTAAAGGAGTTGTCATGCCCTCCTTGTACTCTTTTGTGTAATGACCAGTAAGAACTGCAGTCCCTGCTGTCTTTTGGAAAATAGCTGCTACTCAGCTCAGATGTGAATGGAGATGAGAAAGCAAGAGGTTGGCTATAGGTGTTATAGTTTCTATGTTTTCTATCAAAGACAAATTGAGAAGACAGCAAATGCAGAAACAACTACATTGCACAGGCAGCTACTGTGCAGGCAAGATTTAGACTTTCTGGAAAAGAAAGATTTGCTGTAAATAAACAATCTACTTAGAGTTCTTTCTCCTGCTTTGACCAAGATATTGGTTATTCATAAATCATGGATGGCAAATTATCTTTTGCCCTGTAGCCAGAATGTCCTAGAAATGAATTCAGACAGTGTGTCTCAGGTACAGTGAATCTGATTCACTAGTGTCCTCTTGGCCTCCACATCGTTTAGACATTTAGGAGAAAACTGTACCATAGTCTTGCTGCTCACTCTCTTGACACACTATATGTCTACACAAAAACAGTAAACTGTTTCAGGGATAGTTCTTTTCTATGAACTCCCTTCCCTCTCACTAATTAACAGAAACGCAAATGAAAGATTGAATTACAAGCAAGAGAGTCTGTTCGCAGTCTATGCTTCACAAGTATCCCAAGAGTAATAAATTAAAAAGGCCTGAGCAGAGCACATTCATTCCAAAACAACTTGAAGGTGTACAGTGTAAGTAAAGATAACAGAAACAGAAGAGGCAGCTGCCTTGAGTCATTAAATAAAAACAAGAAATGTATTCTTGCCTCAGGGATATCTTCACAGACAGAAAAATCTGAACTGTTTGTTTTGGAGAATCCTATCATTATATTCTTAGCACATATTGAACAGGCACAGTGAATCTCTCTTCCTCATCGCTATATCACAGGGTCTTTTGGATGTAGTTGACTGTGATTTACACAAAATATTTGCCTTCTTCTGTGCTGAAGTAGATGTGCTTATACACTTGATAGTTGGTATGCAAAGCCTTTCTCCTGTCTTCCATGGACCTAAGTCTTACTGGTTCCTCTGTAGACTAAATCATATCTGCTCTTGTGTGTAACTGTCATATTTGTTAAAGCTGGAAGAAAAAGGACCTTGCATACATAATATCTACATCAAGAGTAATAGAATAAAACCTCTTTCAATGCTCTTATTTCAGGTTGCTGTGAAAGTTTTGTATTCCACTTGCTATCACTATCAGTGGTGGCCCAGAAAAAGTGTCCTGAGATGAAAAGTCTGTTTAAGCACTTGAGATTTGATTCTGCGATAGGATATAAATCAAGGACTGATTTGCCCTGCTGGCACTTACCGTTTTATGGGGGAAACATATGGTTGAGCCAGGAATTCTCAATAGTCAAGGTGATGTAGAAGTACAATGTCATTCTGAGAGGACAGCAGGCCTCCATGTGGGAAGGAGGACTGCTCAAAATAAGCACATTGCTGGTATGCACCTGAAAACTCCATCCTTACACATAAAATATATTTATCTTGCATTCCATAAGTACCTTGTTTACCCTAGTTTCTTAGTATTTGTTATACTATTTGCAGTTCTGTGACCTTTCACTCAGGCTGCTGTAGCAGCAATATTATTTCCACAGATGCTTGGTTTTCCTGTGGGAATATTTTTCCTTTATTGTTCTCCAATCTTATTCACATACTGGTTTTCTCATGACCTGACACCTGCAACCCCAATAGTGCTGCTACAGTAGGTTCTCTCTTGGGAAGGAACTATCACTGGAAAGAGAATCAATCCCCATTCCCCTCCTTTCCTGACTTCTTGTTTAGTAGATTTCAGTTCATATTAGAGAAAATCTGCATGGCAAAGTAGGTAGAAGTCACTCAATAAATATTATCATAGCAGGAATCTAAGGATGGAAATTAATACAAGGACTGGTATTTCAATCCCAGTGAATTTTAAAGGAATTTTTTCTCTACTGATATGCTTTTTCTGGTTTGCAGTTGAAGTCATTAGACTCCAATGGATTCTAAATAATTTTAATTCAAATTCATAAATTCAGCAAAAGTTATTTATAACTCAGCTTCAGGTTTAGGCAAAAACATGGGCTAGGTTAGCTAAAAATTTGCACGCAGAAGATAAGGAGCCTCTCTAACCACTTCAGGTGGCTTTCATCTTAAAATAACTTCAGATCTAAGGCAATACATAAAGTCAGGTATCTTGATGTAATTTGAAGCATATTAAAATAGCAAATTAGATTCCTTTCAGTTTATTATCCTTTCTCTACTTGATGAAATGATCACCTACATGCCTTTAATAGTTCCTATTGGAACCTTAAACAAACTTACTCCAATACCAAAACACTGTCATCTTAAAAACATGTGGACTTGTTTCTTTCTCAGATAAAAGGCGAGTCTTCAAAACCTAACTTATTCTGTATTGAATGCAGCCATGAACTTTATGTTTAGGCAAGGGTTTGAGATTGTTGTCAGGGATATTGGAATACAGGGGAATCTAGGTTCAGAAAAAAACCTGTGACAACTAACTTACTTCCAAATTTGCTTTCTGCTACTCTATAGGCACTAAGTAAAGGTATTTCGAGGATTGGTTTAGGTCTTATTTAATCAAGATAACGAAACTTTACCTATAAAATGGAATAGAAACAACATCCATAAAACTTCTAAGGAAATGAGCCGTAATTTGAACCAAAAAAGCACCATTATGTATAAATAGCCATACTTTCAGCCTTAAAATCATGCAATTTAATTCCAGAATAAAACTCTGAAACTTCTGCTTTGAATTACTGAATTCCTCTTGGAAATACAATCAAATTCAGCAGCTGGAAATGGACCCCACTTGAACTGAAAGACATCAGTACACAGTTGCTGTTAAAACAGAATGTTACCTTATTTCTAGGTAATAGTTTCATTGCCAGTGACTGGATTTTAGCCACAAAGTATTTCTCTTTGATTAAAGAATTTCATGATGAGCTCTAATCTTTGCCCGGGTTTCTCATTCATCTACTCTGGGTCACCTTTTTAACATGGTTGGTTTTGGGGTTTTTTTATGTCTTCCTATCTTCAAATTATTCTTTTGAAGGGAAGTGAGGAATGAGAACACTGTTATATTTTCATAACCCTGACTACTGTTTCAGTTCTGGGGTTTTCTAAATAATTCCCGGCCTAGAAATTAATAACTGCCTAAGGGAGAAAATTATCTATAAATACTCACTGGAGAATATTCTGAGTTCCATATGTCACTGGTCACTTCCTCACCACACATTTTGAAACTTCATGTAGAATTGAATAAGACAATGCCACACAATCGGAAATTATGTAAGCAAGAAAGAGTAAGACTCCTTTCACTGGGCTCTTTGCATTTCTGGACAGAGTCTATTTCTTTTTCATATTTTTTAGCAAGTTCACTAGGTGGTTTTCAGAAACGAATAGCATTCCAATGAATTTTCAGGGCTCAGAGTTTTTATATGAACTACTAAATTGAAAAAATATAACATAAAATTCAAATGCTGAATAATACTTAAGTGTCAAACATACATCAGTTGGAATTCTATTCTGTTTGTTGCTGTAATGTAAGACAATAGCACAAAAAACTTTAAGATCAAAAATATTTATTCCAACTGGCTTATATAGAGGTGATAAATATTAAGATGTACTGTATATAATATATATAATATATATATATAATATAAAATATATATAATTTGAAAAAGCCTCCTTTCAATATTTAATCCAGAAAAAAGTTTTAGCATAATTTTTCAAATCTGAATTGCTAAATAGAATATTTAAAGAAGTAGATGGAAGAATGGGCACCCTTA
Organism: Corapipo altera; assembly: GCF_003945725.1. Taxonomy (NCBI): domain Eukaryota; kingdom Metazoa; phylum Chordata; class Aves; order Passeriformes; family Pipridae; genus Corapipo; species Corapipo altera. Next base: position 10,524,076 of record NW_020884885.1, on the reverse strand, counting down.
CATAGGAATGAACACTCTCAAAATTGTTTCAAGAACTCTGCAAATTACTATAAACAAAAACTTTGTCAATTTAATAGTGGGGGAAAATAAAAATGAGGTAGAAATCTGAGAATGTAGATTTTTCACTTTTAGCTTTTTTGTATATATTCTTTATTTTCTGGGCATTTTGTTTAACTAGAAGACAGCAGTGGATTAGTTTGTTAACTGTGTGTTTTGGCTTTAAATAAATATGTGGGATCTGATGTGGGGAAATCTCAGTATAGTGAAACTGTTTCCAACAGACCAAGTGGTCTCTTTAGACTCTTTGAGTACTCAAGGGGCCCAGGCTGTGTTTCAGCTCAAAACAAACAGGATATTAAGTAATTAGAGGCCTGTGTAGTGCTGACTCATCCTTGTATTGGGTTTTGTAACATAAATTGCTGACAATTTCTATTCCTTTCTCTATATTCCAGGTATTTTCTGACCAAAGAGATATTCTGACTGTCACATCCCTAACTGTGTTTGACTCATTATTCTTTCTACTACTTCCCATGTAAGTAAAGATGAGTATAAGGTTTTCTATACCATGAGTAGTAAGTTTCAACATTCTTGGTACTCCTAAAAGTTCAAAGTCACTGAGTGTCTTATAGGAATCTGCCAACATAAGATGTAATTTGGTGTTTGTGCTGAAATAAGCTAGAATAGAGGTATTCTAATTAGTATTCTATTTGAGGTAATTTGATTTCCAGTATTCCACCAGCACTAGTGATGAAAGGTAATCACAGCAAAATAGTTGGACTAATGTGATAAACACAACAGGAGCATTACTACAGGCTCTAGTAAACGTAAATGAACTCCAGAATCTATAATTACTAATCCCTTTGAGATACTTAATTTTCTAATTATTTCCCAGAGAGCAGTTTTCATCTTAGCTGTGTAAAGTACTATTCAAAAATGAGAATTTTCCACTCATCTTTTTACACAAGAAGATATACTAATTGCATTTTATGCTATTCCCATACCATAAACTCAAATAGTATGGCCTCCAAATTTTCATCTAAGGATTGGCACAGGCTTTTTCTCTGCCTGGGCTTGCTGTGGCTGAGCAGCCAATCGCAGGCTTGCCATAAGTAGCACGAAGCCACAATGAAGCACAAAAAAATGTAAACACATAAAAATGAAAAAATCTGCAGATCATGTGTATATCTAATTCATGTTCTTCATTGTCCTCTTCAGGAATCCTCCTGGACATTAAAAAATTTTACTTGTAATGTTAGCATCTTCTGTCCTCTAAGTGCATAATCAAAACCCTACTTGTTCAGATATAAAAAAATATAATGCAGAAGTTATATGTAATTTTTCATCACTTTAAGTACCTGTTTCTGATAAGGCATTAATACAAATCCATTAGTTTTAAGTATGTATCAAAATTGGCATAAAGTGCGAGTCTTTCACATTTAAAATATATTGGCTAAAATCAAGAAATAAGTGTGCTCTTTAGATCAAGAACTAACTATTTTCTCTTCTTCCAACAGAAACTGAGTGTTGCTCTTAACAAAAGAAAGGGAACTGAACAAAATTCTTCCAACTGTGATTTTCATATGCTCACTTTAGTTGTGAAATCTACCCAGAAAAACTCTACAAGTCCAAGACAGCTGTAGAGGAGTGTAGGGCAATTTTGTAGCTGTACTGACTACCATACAGAAAACCTGGTTGGAAATCTTTTAACAGAAAATGCTTTTGGAGAAGAACACATTTATCAAAATGCACTCATGAAATTAATATATTAAAATTATTAAAATACAGGATTCCCAATTATCCAGATGAGCATTTTAATTTTTTTTCAAACTGGAATCATGATTTGTAACTTGACCAAAAAAATCCTGAATATCAGATTTTCTTGATGATACATAATGGACTTTTTTGTGCTCTTTCGGTACAGCTTCATGCTCTTCCAATATGAAGAAAAGTCTCTGTGGACTTCAGATTTTGGCACAAAATGTATTTCTAGACAGACTATAATACTATTATTCAATATATGGAATAGTGTGTTTTAAAGTAAGTTGGGAAACACAGAAAAAAATAATTACATCTTTTATGTATAGGTTTTTTTAGTCAGCTCTCAATAGCTTAGGATTCTTTGGAACTAGTGTTTCCCAATGATACAGGCTTTTGGATTGTATCACTAAAAACAGACAAAAGGAAGAAAGCTGCATTCCACTGTGTCTGATTTGAAATTCTCTGAAGTTCCAGATGCAGAACTTATAATATAATTTCCAATAAAATGTAAATATCCCTTCTCCCTACATGGGTAACCAAAATCAAAGCACTGGAAGGACTCCAGATATCAGAACTGTTTTCTCAAATGTTCATAGTTTTCACCACTATTCTGCTGACATGGTGCATTTTGAAAGCATGGATTGTATACCAAATTTTTCTTGTGATCAAAGTCTAAAAGCAGATACTACAGCTTCTGCTGCAAGTCCCTCTACTGTATAGGTAACTCAGTTGCAGTCCTGAAACCCAGGATATCATGTTAGTGTAATTTTTTTCTTAATTTTCAGTTGTCTCTTAGGAAAATAGCACTTAGTCTGCACGAGCTAGATTCTCGTTCATGCCATTCATTCTTAATGTTCTTTTTCACAGTGTTTGGGTTTTTTTGGGTTGTATTTTTTTTTTTTTGGCTTGTTGGTTTGGTTTGGGTTTTTTGTGTGTTTGTTTTGTTGGGTTTTGGGTTTGTTTTTGTTACTTTGTTTTATGCAGGCTTTTAAACTATTATTTTTAATTAATTAATATAACTTGATGGAGAGGCCCATGTTGTCCCTAAGTGAAATTTCTACTCTGCCACTATTTCTTATACTTCTCTTTAGTTCCCTTCTCAGTAATTTATGCTTTTACCTAAACCAATTTAATCAGATTTCTGTCACATTTATCCCATTCAACATCAGAACAAACATCAATCAATTAAACACTATTACTACTGGCTTCCAGAGATTGGATCAGATTTTACCTCTTATCGCTAAAGCGCAGTCTGAGAAGACATCCTTCCCTGGATGTCATGAAAGAAATATCTCACTGAATATTTTGATTAAAAGTTAATTCAATATAATATTGAAAACCTAAATGACAAAGACAAATATCTCAAAATCTTACATCTCTCATAAGTGTTGAAGAAATTTTACCTAATTTATCCAGGAGTATTTAAATAAATTTAATGTTCATTGGCACCTAAATTGAGACTCTTAAAACAATTTTATACGTACATTTCTGTAGGATTATGGTTGTTGTTATTATGTCATTCATTGACATGCAGGGCAAAGAAACTAAATTTCATCACTGAAGTTTTATAATCACTAATTATTAGGGTCTGTTTTGCTCAGGACAGAGATAATGGGATGCAGAACCTTGCCCTCCAAAATTTGTTAACTTTCTGACAGTTATTTAAATATATTGTTTAAAATCCAAGGTAAGGTCCTTTGAGTTAAGTCCAAGTTCAGTTCAAGTTCAGTAGCCAAACGAACTTCTTTTTCTAGAATTATCCTACAGTAAAATGCAGTGTAGCACCCTCATAGAGAGGCAGTGGCCTCTGCCTCAATTCCCTACCTACCCTTACCTGGAGGCCCTCACATTTTCTTCTTAGCTAAAGTATTGATAGATTAAATCTGTGAAAGGTTTTGTCTCTCCTCCTGTGAAATAGAGATCTTGAGGTTTTTGCCACTATACATTCACCAAAAAAAAGTAAAAATATTTTGTTGGTTTAATCATAAGCAGACAAGGCATTTTCCAGAACAGCTAGGAGTGGATTGATTAGGACATTCTCTAATAATATGAGAATTCTGAGTTATATAAGAAATAATTCTGATAATTGAGTTGGCTCTGTCTGTCTCAGACTCCAAATCCCAAACTGTAGCTGAAAGGCCTTTATTGAAGGATTTGTTAAAACTCATGTGCATCATTGAAAAGGTTTTTTTTAATGAAATAACATTTTCAGACAAGAATATTTTTGTATAAGCCAACTTTCAGACTTTCTGTTATATTCTTTACAGGCAACTACAAAAGATTTATATTTTCAATATTTCTGATTAACTTGAAAGATGACTGAAAGTTAGAATAAAATGTCATTATCTGACATATCCATAGTGGTGGTAGAACAAAAGAAATGTTAAAAATGGAACAATATAAAGCAAATAGTTGATTAAAGACATGCTAGCCAACAAATTTCCATGTTTCCAGTCACAACTGAATTCCAGTTCCACTAGAAACCAGAACAGTTCCCTGGTGGTGCAGTGCAGTAGATTATATATATGGAGGAGTGCTTGACAATTTGAAAACCTCTCTTTCTTCAGTTTATTCATTCTCAATTCCTATGGTCTAAAGTATCGATGCATGCAAGTTTCCTTCCTACCTATACATTGCCAAGGACTTTAACAACATCCTGCTTATCAGTGCTGTCTTCTTACCTAATAAGTGTTCTTACCTAATAAGTGTTCTCACTGCTCATTTCATGTAGAAACAGCCATATCGGGTCAAGTCACAGTTCAATCTTACTTCCATTCTTTGCTCTAGCAGTGGTCAAATCCTGGATTTTCAGATAGTCAGTCCCCACTGAAAATATTCTTGCTTAATTTACAGCATTATGCATGGAAGAAAGATTACTTGGAATGAGTTTGGATCTTTTCAGCATCTGTGGTGATCAGCTTATGATGAATATCCGTACACCAAACAGTGAATAAACTTCACTTGTTCATAGTATGTCACTCTTCTCCATTCTCTGATGCTGATTTAATTCTTCATCCATAATAAGTAAATATATATGTTATATAATAAATTAGATAGAAGGTGCCTAGGATTTAACAAGTGCCCTCCCTGTCCCACCTCACTGCACTGTGCTTTTCTTTGCAGTTATTCTGAACTGCCAATGCTCTGAGGCTTTAACGTCTGTGTTGTGGAACACAACTTCTGGTGCTTAACATATAGAAAGGTAATATTGTCTCAATCTGATATTAAAATATGTGATTTGAAGTAGTACAAAGTGCTACAGGCTGAAATTAAAATGCGTGATTATTTACTGTTGCTGGTTTTAAGGAGACTCTGTTTTATTTCTTATGAAACACACTTATTTCTCTTGTTATGGGACAAGACACCAAAATGAAGTAATACTGTGTAAACCAGTTATTCATTCAGACATGCTAACTAGCAAGCCTGGAATTTTTCCAGAGCATAAAATTTGACATACCCCTAGGAAAAGGTCACATGCAATGAACTGTTTAGGCAGAAGGGAAAAAAACCCCTTCCCAACAAACAAACCACAAATTTCAGAAAAATAAAAAAAAAATAGTCTAACACTTCAAAAATTGTTTTTCCAAATTTTCATGTTGATTAATATGGGAAATAAAAGCTATTTAATAACACTATTTAGGCACCCATATGCTAGCTGGAATCATTGCTTTTAAGTTCTTACTTGCCCTATTTGCCCATTACAGCAGGAATTAATAAATCAACCAGAAAACTTGTGTAAATCAGTGTTGTTTTAGTTCACCTTCAGATACAGAAAAACTGAGTTCAAATGTCCTCTTTCCAATTTATAGTGGGGTTGACAGCTATATCCATGAAATATTCTGATTCTCACCTTGTTCAGTCTTTCTGATGAACTAGGGTTTTTTCAATAAATTGGGGAAAAATGAAAACTATTTGTCTTTTTAGTAATATCTCAAGTTTTTTCATGTGTCATATGGTGCTGTCCATCTCCAGGTCTCACACTGGTATAATTCAGTTCCATTGTGGAAATTGACTCATTCTCAGTTCATTGCTTAATTATAGTGTATTCAAGCTCTGTGAACATTCAAAGTATGCTCAAACTTAATTTTTACTTCTGTAGGTTCTTCCCAGGCAGGCTGAGATGCTTCCTTCTCTACAATGAAATATAAACATTGTCTTGCATTATTTTACTGCTGTGATTTGGAAACTGCAGGTTTAAAGAACTCTGAAAGATGTTTCTGACAATGCTGTCTAACCACATTTGATGCATTACCAAAAATTCTGGTTCTAATTTGCTTGTTTCCATTTAGACAATAAAATCAAGAATGGGCAGGGGACACACACACACACCACCACCACCACTGCTACACTCCCCTGCAAAGATATGCAAAGTAAAGCAGGCATCAGTAATACACACATTTTTAACAAGTCAACCTCAGTCAGTGTAACCAGTCAGCAATCCATGGCACTGCAAGCTTGAGCTACAACCTACACATACTACTGACCTCTCATTCCAGTCACTGCAGCTGATTCTCCATTCAGACATATCTAACCCTACTTCTAGCCCTCTGGGGCTGCCTAGGCTGAATAGCTAGCAACAAATCCTTAAAAACACAGAGTAAATATTATATTATATTATATTATATTATATTATATTATATTATATATGCAATATATGTGCAGAGCAACATAGAGTTTAGCATAGATAAGCGTGCATGGTGGAGAAGGAGGAAGATAGCCAGAATGACCATTTCCTGCTATTTCACATAAACCCCTGCAAAATCAGAACCTGACGCTGCTCTTTTCTCTTGTTTCAAGGAATTTTTTATCTCCCCGCTTCTCACATTGCTTCAGTGTACAGTGATCTCTATTCCTCCCTCTGTCTCTTTCAACCTGTAAAAGTTAAAGCTTACCCTTTAGACCTGTCCCTCTCTTTAATAATTCCATTACAAACTCTAGTTGTGACACAAGCTGTCAGATTAGCTCTCATTCTGGGCTACTGAACAAACAACACCATCATTAATTTCTCTGTCAGAAAATAGTGTAAGCGCAGAGATGGGAAAATAATGGGCATAAAGCAATTTGCCTGTTTCATGTGGAATTCACACAATATAGAAGGATGGTGCTGACAGCACATAGGGGCAACACTTCATTTAATGCATCAGTGCTTCAAATGAACATGACCCACAGCTTTACCCACACAAAGATGTTTAAGATTTTTAAAATGGTTGACTTGTGCTATCTAGTTCATTCTAGGCCATATTAATCTATGCTATTTTTTAACAATATACCCATTCCTATGTGCTTCACATCTCCTATCAGCTTACTTACATAAGACAGAGATGGAGGAAACCTTCGGTTTCCTTGTCTACTAATAAGGGCTCAGAGATAACCTGAGAATAGTGATGCGTAAATTGCATTTCAATTCCTTGCAGATCCCATAAATAACAGGAAGGGAAAAATCCCCCCTACAAGGGCTTTTAGCAATAGGACAAGGAGTGATGACTTTACATTGAAAGAGGCAAGGTTTAGGTCAGATATTTAGAAGAAATTCTTACTGTGAGAGTGCTGAGACACTAGAACAGGTTGCCCAGAGAGGTTGTAGATGCCCCATCTCTCAAGGCCAGGTTGGATGGGGCCTTGCACAACCTGCTCTAGTAGAAGGTGTCCCTGCCCACGGCAGAGAGGTGGACTAGGTGATCTTTAAAGGTCCCTTCAAATCCAAACCATTATATGATTCTATGACTTGATGATCATACTCTCATGACGTGTTCTAATTTTACTCTCTTTTTGTGTCCTGAACAGCTAGGTCTAGACTTAGAAATTTTCAACTCCTTTTCATGCACTATTCTCTCACTCTGTAAAAGACTTTTTCAGCATTTGCCCTGCCAAATTTTGCTGTGTATTTGAAATATCTAGTTATTTTTAAACAAAAATTCCATGAGAGCTTAAAGCTGTTGTTTTAATTGGAAATATTGAATGTACAGTTGGAATTGAAATTGGAAAAGCTCTTTCCAGAAAAGGTTTAACTCATTTCATGTTCTAGCAACTCCTTTGGATTTTAGACTATCTCCAATAAAGTGATTGGCAAGTAGGAGTGAGATTTCCATGAAATAAAGAAAGAGGAATTCCAGGAGTGGTTTCAGTCTGCTGTTCTGTAACTGTATTGGTTTTAGATACTCTAAATTCCTAATTTAGAATTTGCACATATGTAGGTGTCTAATGATGAATTTGTATCCTGAATGAAATCTTCCTTCTTGGACTTTCTCTCCAAAATAAGCCTCAGGAGTAGAAGACTAGAACTTAAGGCACCCTGACAGACTGCATGTCAGAGAAGACACCATGTTATTTTCATTTTTTATTTTTAGCCCAGGGCTTTTCCCCTCCTTATGCTAAGAGATCTGCAGATGGTTATGTGCTGATTTTTTTTTCCTTAGGGGAAAAAAAGACACTGTAGAATATAGAGTGTAGAATTTAATTCTAGGTTAGAATATTATTGCTCTGTTAATGGGCCTTTCCTGTATGTGCAAACAACCATCCTGCTGTGCATTTTGCTGACAGACTAGGCCTGCTGTCTGTACTCTCCTGGACTGATGGCTATGCACCTGGGTAAGGGCTGCAGCCTTTATCTGCACAAGGTTTTAGTTCTCCAGATTTGTACTCCCTTGAAAGGATGCACTGGCCAGTGAAACATCTGTCAGTGGGGAGAAAGGAGTGGCCCCCAAAGTAAAAAGCTCACAGTGAGGCACTTAGAGGATGCACTCTGATTGTGGGGAGGAGATAGTAATGGGGTGGACTGTAAGCACCCTGCAGGACTCCATTTAATGTTCTCTTCATTTACCAAGCCATTAAACTGGAGCTGATTTTATTATCATAATTTTTTTCACTGGCATCTGAAGAAGTTTTATGGCTTTCAATAAAGCCTTTTCTCTACTCAGAATCCTCTTTGATTATATTATAACATCTTCTAGTGAGATTTATGTTCTTGTTTTGCTTAAGATTCACATTTTCATCTAGTCATAAAAACAAGTTAGATTTGCTTGTTTGAGGGAATCTTATTTAGTTAATTATCAGACAACACGTGGCAAATCATTTAATTGGCTTCTATTATACAATGACTATTACTTATTTTCTTGACTTCACAATGGAGAGAAGGAAGAGACAAATCAGAATGCAGTAGGAATCCTTGCCTAAGAAAGGAACTTATTTCAGAAATGGGAAGGTTCTTTTGGACTAAGTAAGGAGCCTCTCTCAAATTGGGAATTAACATTGCCAACCCAGACCTTTTTAATGTTAACTTTGTCTTCTTTCTATTTTAGATTTAAATTTGTTCTTCTAGCCAGTAAAATCTCCTGTGATATTCTTGTGGCACTTTGGACATTAAAGCTTTGGTCATCCTAGAGATTTCCTTCCAAGCCAGTGTTTGATTGTGTGAGGTTTCCTCACAGCCTAGCTTTGAGGTTCCTAACTACTTAAAAGATTGGACTAAGCCTATGATGATTTAAACAAAACAAAACAACAAAAACAAACAAACAAAAAGATAAATGTATGTGTTCCTCCTCCATTAATGGAACAGAAAATATTTTTTGAGGAGTGTTAGTGATTCTTATAATCTCTTAGTGCAAGATTCACTAAATGAATCCTAAAGCCACAGAATCACAGAATCAGAGAAAATGCTGAGTTGGAAGGGATCCACAAGGATCATCAAGTCCAGCTCCTAGCCCTTCACAGGACCATGTCCAAGAATCACACCATGTGCCTGAGAGTATCATCCAGATGCTTCCTGAATTCTGCCAGACTTGGTGCTGTGACCACTTCCCTGAAGAGCCTGTTCCAGTGACCAGCCACCTCTTGGGGAAGAACCTTTTTTTAATATCCAACCTAAACCTCTCCTGACACAACTTCAGGTCATTCCGTTGGTTCCTGTCACTGGTCGCCAAAGAGAAGAGATCAGTGTCTACCCCTACTCTTCTCACAAGGAAGTTGCAACTGCAATGAGGTCTCCCCTCAGCCTCCTCTTCTCCAGGCTCAACAGACCAAGTGACCTCAGGCACTCCTCATATGGCTTCCCCTCAAGGCCCTTCACCATCCTCATTGCCCTCCTTTGGACACTCGCTAAGAGCTTAATATCTTTCTTATGTTGTGATGCCCAAAACTGCCACAATATCCAAGGTGAGGCTGCACCAGTGCCGAGCAGAGCAGGACAATCCCCTCCCTCGACCGGTTGGCGATGCTTTGCCTGATGCCCTCCAGGACACGGTTGACCTTCCTGGCTACCAGGGCCAATAAAACGAAAGTAGGATGTCCATACTACAAAAAATAATATTTTCTGTTCTGTTCTACCGTGAAGCAAGTCACAATGTACGTTTTCATCAACAGTAAATATAGCCTATATCTGCCATTCTCACTGAGAGTATTAACAAGTGATATAAGTTTTAGAGGTGATAGAAGTTGATCCTCCATTGTCCTTCTTGCTTGAAGGTCAGCACTAAGTTATTCTGTGAAATGAGAATCTCCTATTATGAAAGTGTATTGAAACCGGTATTTCACAGCTTCAGACTGTTTCATTTGTTCACTAGAAATGTCACTGGATTATTTTTTATTACTTAGGTAATCTTGGAGGATAATACTCTTATGATAACCAAAGGAGGCCCTGGAGATAAGTCTGGCATCCAAGACAATCGTGAATCAAAAAACAGATGGGAGAAAATCAGGGGTTTTCTCATCAGGTAAAGATTGAAGCCAATGCAGAATTTTCTCTCCAAAAAGTTCAATGTTGATGGCTGAAGACTGTCACCTTTTTATTGATCTGCCAATTAAAATTCAAAGACCTTGGTTTATACATTTTTTTCATTTCTGAAAGAAGCATGGCATTTAGTTGTCTTTGTGGTTTTTTGTTTGGTTTTTTTTTTTATTATTAAAGACAATTCAGTCTTTCTCAGCTCAATACATCTTACTGTGTTCTTGGCAGGAGAAAGGGTCTAAGCTAGGAAAGAGAATTCCTTGATCTGAGTTCACTTTCAGCACAGTTACAAATACTATTAGTACAAATTTTGTTTTAAAAAATTAATAATTTTATTTAATTTAAATTTGAATATATGGTTATTTATACTTTCTAAAAAATAAATTGAATTAATTTCAAAGCAAAAAATAATTTTTAAATAATTTTTCAATTACTTGGAATTCCAATAATTAAACTTTTTTAAAATTCCTCTCCATTCCACTAATTTCAAACTATTTCACAAAGTGAACATTAAATATGTCCATTGACCCAAATCTACATACGTTGGATATAAAAATTATTTGGTCTAAACGTTTCACCTTGCCCTATGGCTGAACTGCAGTGACTGTCAGTATGAGTTTTATGTTCCTTAAAAAGTTGTGACAGTAATATTGTACCCTTGTGAGAAATTACTTAATTAGTGCCTTCCAATTATCGAGGTCACTGAATGGAAAACTCTTAAAGTTAATATCCTACTGAATAAGAAGTGGAATAGTAGACTAGAATTGATCATTGCTCCAATCTTATCTATCATCCTCTGACCTGTATCATGGTGTCCCCTTGGGCACCAGATGATCGCAAACAATAGATTGCAGAGCACACCACATTGCAACAGCTGGTGACTGCCAAATGCCCTGATGAATGTGCTGTGGTAACTTGCTATTAGGACCTCTTTTCATAAGCAGCAAAATGACCAACTCTAAACCCAGTCATTCCCAGAACATTGTCTTATTATGATTCTCTCTGCTTTCAGTATAAAATTTATGGTCCACAGATTTCATCCTCCTCAAGATCTTTAGAAAGAGCAGGAAGATGCAGAAGAAAATTTCTCTCATAAAGATTAGACCAGAATCACAGCTGCAGCTTTTAAGTACTTGTTAAGTGGGTACCAAGCTCTCAAAGTGATGCTAGCAGTGGATGATTCATTATATAATGGTTGATGGTCCATTATATAAGTGGTCAAACTGAGTATACAGAGTTAAGTGATTTGCACATTTCACTCCAGAAGTCAGAAGGAGAACTCTTAGTAAAACATGATATTCTTGATTCTTAATACCCAGCTCATAATGTATTCTGTAGTACACTTTGTTGGAAATAAGTGCCTAAAGCAGATGAGGGAAATGACAAATTAGAGAGGGCACGCACAACAAAGTGAAGGACTTCTAAAGTAGTTATATCAGCAGCATCTGTACAAAATTACTCCTTTTTCTATTTTGTTTTTTTTGTCTTGATTTGTATCTTCTTGTCATTAACTATAACAGTGTATTTAGAATACAAAATTATTGTAATATCTAGAGGCCTCGATCATCTAGATGGTCTAGACATTAAAAAATGCGTTTGGAGTATTTTTTATTTAAATGACTGTGCCTAATCCAAAATGTTTCAGGCTCAATTCTCAGAAGTAGTTAGTGTCTTGCCTCTGTTGAAATCAGAGTTATATGCCTGCAGGCCAGACAGAGAAGAGCTGTAGAGTCTAGAGAATATGGCATAATAAAATAATAGGACAAGCAAATGTAGGAAAAGTTTTATTTCTTTTTTTCTTGTTCTTAATTTTCCTTAAGAATTTAGCAAAGCTTATTCTGGGTCACTTTGGTCTCCTGTAGTGGTAACTGCAGTGCTGACTTAAGCTGTCTATGTGTGATATTAAGTGCTAGCTCTCATGGCTTTTTGCTGACTTACATGAACTGGTAAAATTTATATTAGCACCACAGCTACTCAGAAAATTAACAGTCAATGAATATTTACTGGAACCGAAATGTTGTCTACCAGAGAAATATAATGCTCTCTGTCTTCTGGCTGGTAGTATATCAGAAACCATTGGAGTCAGTTGTTCTGATTTTGTCATGTGGCTGGGTATTTGATTCATGACATGGATTTAGTGTATAATGTAACTGCTTATTGATAACAGTCCTTTATTTTACACATTTATTACTTGACATACAAGTAAAATTTAAATGTTCATAAAAATGAGTTCTGAAGCCCTTCCCCTCAAGAGATTTGCGAAGACCTAAAGGAAGATGAAAAATATTTCCAGGCATCCCTCAAAGGTTGTGATATGAAACTATAGAAGAAGAAATCTATGATACTCAACATGAGGAAGAACTACTTTATATCTAGGGTGGCAGACAACTGGAACAGGCTGTCTGGAGTCTCTCTCTAGAGACATTCAAAACCCACCTGGATGAGTTCCTATGTCACCTGCTGTAGGTGGCCATGCATTGGAAAGGGGGTTGGACTAGATGATCTCCAGAGGTCCCTTCCAACCTGAATGATTCCGTGATTCTGTGATACAGTAGGCTCAGATTTCCCAACTTGATAATACCATAAATGTCATAAACTATAAACTATTGGACAAAGAGTAAAATTTACAAAGATATCTAGGTCCCATTTTACAATGAGGCTTGGAGATTTAGATTGCCAAATGCCATAAAACACCAAAAGCCTCCAAGTCACACTGGAAAATAGAACTTAGGCTCCTGATTTACAAGGACACTTCAAAATATTTTAAAATTGTAGTCCTTTATTGGCTGTTTTGAGAATACAAAGATTCAGACATGACTGTCAATTTGGAAAAGCACAGCCTTTTTACATTAAATACATACTAGATTAAATGTTTGGTCTTTATTTCATACATTATTGATTTAGCTTATGCTATATGTTAAGCTGAACAATTACAGATAAACTAATTGATGGCAATACTCTATGCAGTGTAATTAAGAGCTAAGTCAAAGCAAGCTTATTGCTAGAAAGGGTTTGTCTTTGCAAGCTGTGAGTTCTTGCAAGGTTAATATGAACTATATTTCCCAAACAGGCGCAGTAACAAGCTGTAAGTGACTTCATGTATTCCACCACTAAAACACATACCTAGGCATGAGTTTGATTCTAAATTTAAGAAGTTAATGGGGGTGTGTCCATTGAATTATTCCGAAACTGGTTATCAGAGATCAAATTTGTCTGCAATGATTGTGTAAATGTATGGTGAGACACACTGAAGATGAATCCTGTGCTAGAAGTACGTATTTTTACTTTCAATGAAATAGGTAATTATTTTTTTCCCTAGGATTATTTTGCTTCCTCTTTTTTCTGTCTTTCTCCCGCTCTTACACCCACACAGAGTAAACACTCTCCACCTTCAAAACTGGCTTTGACACTTGTGAAATGGTCTAGTGAAGTCTGCGATGACTGCAAGAGAAAAGTCTGTTGTTTCAAGCTTTAATAAAAATTCCATTATCATCTATGCATAGAGGCTCTCATATAATCAGTATGAATTAGGCACCTAGGGATGTCAGAACAGGAATGCCCAATCCATGTCCTACCAGAAAAATTACTTAGACTCACAGCTTAGTCTTAGCAATTTTTGTCCTAGAGCTGCAGGACCCTAAAGGATGACAGGGCCTGAATACTGGCTGCTCCAGTCAGGATTTGATTGTACTGCCCCTGTGCAGGAGAAGTTGTCCTAGTAGGGAGCACATGCAGCAGAGAGTCCTCCTCTGGAACTAGGATAAGTGTAATCCACCTTGCTAGAATGACCACTGTCCTTTTCAGTGTGGGCCATGCTTATTCTTGTTGGGTCTGGATGCGGTCCAGCCCAGGTCTCCTTCTGCATTGCATACTGGTGTACATAAATATCAATCGAAGTCTTTTTGCCCTTTAAGCTTGTTGTGGATTAGTAGTAGCTGGCAACTAAGTGCCACTCCACTGCTCACTCACTCCCAACACCCCCAGCACCCCCAGTGGCATGGGGAGAGAATTGAAAGTGTGAAAGTGAGAAAATCCATGAGTTGACACAAAACCAGTTGTATATTACTATACTTAACAACAACAAAAATATTGTAAGTAAAAGTAAAATAATAATAAAAACCAAACAATCAGAGGTAATAAACCCCAAGACAGACTAGTGGTGCAAGTGTAAACGGTTGTTCACCACCAACCATTGATGCCCAACCAGCCACCAAGGAGCAGGGCAGTGTGAGAAGCACAAAAGTCCTTGAATCTCTCTAAGCACAATTAAAACATTCCTTTCTAATCAACAAAGTTTCCAGCACAAATCCAAAACATAGCCCACGACTAGCTACTATGAAGAAAATTAACTCTATTACAGCCCAAAGCAGCACACAGGTGAACATAGTTTCTGTCGTGACCTGAGTTTAGTAAGCATACTTTTTTTTCTTCATCAACCCCTAAAGTGCTGACAGCACTGAGTTAAAGAATATATTATTCATTATAGTTATTCATATTTGCCCCAAAATAATTTTTAGATATTCAAAGAGTATGTTTTTGAATCAGTAAGGCTTCTGAAAACACACCAGTTATTGCAGTACAAGGAAAGAGTCTGAGTCTGTTCGGGGCTTTTCTTTTGTTTATTATATGTATGTAAATTGTTTATTTATTGAAAACACCACATGATATTCCCAGAAATCATCATCTTGGACATAGAGATTTGAATTTCTCTCTTTCAGACACTAAAATCCAACTTTTCTTAGGAGTAAGAACAAAAAATATTTACAGTACTTAAACAGACAATTCCATTAATTGATGACATTTTGTCAAAATGGGGGCAAGATGAATTGAGAATAAAGGAAGTGATATTTTAAATGATATAGCATAAGTCATTCACCCTTTGTCTTAGAGGTCCTTTATGAATAATGGCAGAATGGAATAAATGTCTCAGTCCTTTGTTAGAGGTGATTCATCTCTTTAGGAAGAAAGTACATTGTCATTGTAAAACACAGTTAAAGACTAGACTTTTCCAAAGTAAGATTTCTGTTGTTTTACATAGAATCTAGCTTTGACTGAAGGAATAGATTTTGTTCAGTCAAGTGAAAAAAAAGCTGATAGTAATGTGTGTTATTAGTTTCATACAGTGATAACAAAAATGGGAATATACAGAAAGGACTAAAAAGCAGCGTTAATAGGGTTACTTTGTACTTCCTGAATGTTTTATTTATTTGAAACACAATGTATTCAAGGTAGAAAATCCACTGGAAGGATTCATTAGAAGGGTAACCATCCATGTGAAATAGCATTTAGAATCTCCAGTTTCTAGAGCTATCCTTACTTTAGGGGCAAAGTTTAATTTTATATTTTATTGCTTTGTTTATTTGGCTGTTTACAATCAACATGCTGTCACTGCTCAGAAACTCATCTGTCTTAGCTCTGACTGGTTAGAAATGTCACATAATACATTCAAATTCACGATTGCCATCAGAACAAGCTTTGATCCACAGGCAGTCTTAGATCTGTGTAAAGCAAATGGATTCTAAGTGCTTAAATTTCATTAAAAGCAATTATCCTTCTTTTTAGAGGGAGACAAGTGTAAATACTAAAAACATCAGCACAGAGTCAAAGAGATGTGGCCAAATGAGAAGCAACTTTGCCAGGTATTCTACTATCACAAAATAAGGAGGTTGTTTAATATGCTGGGGCAGGAAGAGAGGCAAAAAGGAAGATGGCAAGCAGGACAAGTAGTTGTAAATGTAATTCTTGAGTAGTAGAAGAGAAGAAGAGCTTCTTAAAGCACAGAAATCATCAGAAGGGCAAGACCGGAAACTAATCCATGACACTGTGTTCAGGATGGTGGTGTTCATTTCTTTACCACTGAGAGTTGCAAGATTTTCTCACATTCTTTGAAAACTAAAAAATGGCATAAGAGAATCTCTCTTGTTTCATCTATTCCTAATGAGCTGTGAATTGACTATAAGGAACCTTACAAACCAAAACAGTAAGTTGCAAAGCAAAACATCTACAGTGTATAGACACTGATGAGGTGCCTCTCCATTTGCTGATACCCTATTGCTTCTGAAAGCAACACCTCTTTCTGCTTCCTGGAACTTCTCTAGTCATTACAGTTCCTCTTGTAACAGGTGTGGTGATTCCAGGGCCTTGTCCAGGGTGATAGTGATATTATACTACAGAAGCACACTCTGTCTGCATCCTTGTCTGTTTATGGGGCACTCCTTATTTCACTCTTACCTTCTTCAGAAAAAACAAGGTCCCATGCAGCACTTTCAAAAAGGCTCCCAAATAAACGGGTTTTGAACACTGTTGTTCAATGCTATTATCTGCAGCAACATTTTTTTTTTATGTGAATGAAATTTATCCTTAGGACACAAACAACAATTTTGAGTTTAGTTAAGATGGACTAAGGGACTATTTGTATAAAAATTCACAGGCAATCATTAGCTAGGAGAAGATGCTGGTTTGATAAGTGTTCCTTTTTACCTGTTTGGAGTTTAAAAGCTTCAGTCTGGAAGATAAAGTCTGCCTTCTTTTGCTTTGGGTGCTTTTATTCTTTGGGTACCGATGACTGATAAAATAAGTTAGAATATCTTGTTCAGATGTCTGTTTAACAAAGCAAAGACCTGACTACACCTTTGTTGTTTAGGAACTCGAACTTCCAAACATGCATACACACAACTGCAACAAGGGAAAAATAAATTGAAATATTTCCCCTACCTAATAAATCACATGGAAACTTTGGTTTTTTAAGAATGAAAAAATGAACAACAACTTTATGGTTACGGCTGTACTGATATTTCCACCTAGGTAAGATTCAAATTACTCTGCTTACTACTTTCAGAAAATGGACTACAAATCTTGAAATATGGCACAATAATTCTCCAGTAAACATTTGAACTAGCTGAGTAGTATTTTAGATGAAAAATGTCTATAACAAAAAAATATTTAAAATCATATATTAATACATACCCTAAAGTGGCTTAACTGGTTTTCTTCTTGATCTCATATATTAACTTTTAAATCAAAAACTGTGTTTTATTCCATTATCTGTGTAACTCTACACTTCTATACTTTAAAAAATATCTACATAAATACCATATGTGTAAAAAATGTCACGTTACTGCTTGTAGAGGGCTGGCTAGCAAGACAAGGACATACGGATATAGCTAAAGCTATGGATGAGCTGTTAGAGTATAGAACAAGGCCTGTCTAGGCCTGTGAGAAGATCTCGGATAGCAAGGCCATGGCAAGGCTACAGTGTTTTTGTGCCTGCTAGTTGGTTGGTAAACAGGACGTTGTGATTAGCAAAACAAAAGCAACTAAGAGCCACCTGTGTCAACAAAAGAAGGGAGTAAAAGTGAAATCAACATTTAAGCAAGAACCAATAATGAGCTTAGCTTTTGCAATATGTATGAGCTAATTATAAAGCATATATTAAACTGTTAGCAGTGATCAATAAACGAATTTTGCTGATTCTCATATTGAGTGTCCCTCTCTTCCCTCGTCGTGGCAACTGCTTCTTTTTTTTTCCTTCTAAATTCATGAGGACACTACAGGGTTTGTAATCCCTAGTTCAATGCAATTGTCTTCTTGTAAGAATTCTGAGGAAACAGAGAATTGCCCAGTAATGTTGCAGAAGATTTTCTTGAAATAAGCTGCTTTTCCTCTAACATTTAATGATTTAGCAAAATATGTCTTCAGTGTAATGACCTTTACAAAATCGTAATAAAGTCACCATGATCAGCACTGCACATGCATCCTGTCTGAAAAGCTAATGTTTTATACTTACTTTAAAGACATATCGAAAACTAAGGAAGGTCATGAGGAAAAGGTTAAAAGAATTAGTTGTGCCTAAAATAACTACAAACTAAGGAGGCAGAAGTAGGAAATCTGTCTGAAAATACTGAGAGGACAATATTAAAGAAATTAAAAGTATTGCTTGTGAATATAGGAAAGAAAGTATCTTTGAAGCAAAGAAAGGGGAAACTAAGGCTGAAAAGCTAGAATTATTTGCCAAATTAACTAATTACAGTGTTATCAACCTCTTAGGGGAAGCATTAGAAATCTCTTCACTCAAACTATTCGAATTTAGGCTTTGGCAAAGCTTCAGGTGATATTCTGCAAAGAACAATGCTTCTCTGGTGAGGTGAACAAGCTGGAGAGCGGCTGATAAAGTGACAGAATTAGCCTGGTGCACAGCTGTGTGAGAGAGACACAGTAAATGCTGAAATCAAAAGTAAGCATTTTTGTTTGAAAAGGACATAGGCAATTACTGGTACTAGAATTTAGAAAGTCTTGGTGACATTTTGCATGGTTAAAGAAAGAGGACACTTCTAAAGCTTTCCTCTGTTACCTCTAGAATAACCCTTCTTGGTTCATTATGACCAAATTATTTAATAGTTAAATCATCTTTCTTAAGGGCTACAGACTGTGAAGCACTACAAAGAACAGCACTCCACACCTTAAGAAATTCACCTAATACAATTAAAAATGCCATCTATGCAAAATGCAGATACCCTGGTTCATGAGATGTGATAAGAGCTACTTCATATTCTGACAAATAGTCTGAGGACCACTGATGGATTTAAAGACTGAAGAAAATTATGATAGTGCTGTGATTGGTTTTCTTGAGTCTGTCTTCTTGTAGCTTTGTTGGGAGCGTGTTGGCATAACCAATTTTTTTCTTATGTTCCTTACCTATGCCTCTCCCTCTGCTATCATTTATCTACTTCTAGTTTATGTAGTCATTTTGGGGTACCAGTTTGCATTAAAGATGGAAAATGAAAGTTGTTCAGGATAATTTTACTATCCGTGTTTTTGTTATTATTTCTTAAATTTTTGATCAGATGAAACTTGTCAAGTTCTAGTATATACCATATTTATCTTGTTTTGTTTTAGTTTTACAATTTCAAAACCCAAGAGGTTTTTAAATGGTAGGATAACAGCAACTTAACTATTTCAGCTAGTAACTCTTCACATAATTTAGTGTTTGTATAAAGTAGAATAGGAAATACATAAAAAACCCAGAAGTATTTAATACTTCTATAATTTCACTCTTTGTTTCTGTGGAGATGATCAATACCGAGTGGTTGCATGGCTACAGTATTTCAGAATCCATCATTTGCCATACAGGATGTGGACAGTTTCTCATTGGAAAGCTAGAGTTGAAAGGTTTTGTGCAGACATTTCAGGAAAAGTATAAAATTAAATGAGTGAACCCGGCTAAGATGGGAGCAACTATTTTCTAATTCTTTAAAACACCAACTCACTCGTGTAGTCAAACTTGACAAAACCAAAATTTCCAGGTTTTGTGGGAATTCTGGTGATATTACAAATATAGAAGCAAACACTCTTATGCTAACAGGAAGGTAGGATAACCTACCATTTGCAAATGTAGATCTATTCAGTGGTGAAGGATTTACAAAAGAAAAGCCAAAAGATGATATCTTTTATAATAACACCACGTAACTGAGCAATGTAGAATGTGAAATGGTTATCTTATAAGAAAATAAAACCCTTTGGAAATAATTTAGGAAAAACATAATGTAAAAAAAACTATACTTCAAAAGAAATATCTCATACTGGTAGTAAAATGAACATTGGTGAAGTTACAACTGTTGCTTCCTTTTGTTATTCTAACAGTATTATTCCTGGTAAGCTCACATTCTGTAGGAGTATACTTCTCTCAAGTAGAAATATATGAAAGAGAAAGAACAAACAAGGAAGAATAAATGTGGGTGAGTATCCCACAGTTCCCAGCCAAGGGCCAGGCTTGCATACTTGCTGTTGAAGTCTTCTGACCTGTTGGGATGAAAAGGTTGCATCCCTGTTACACACCAGCATGAGTACACCATAGCAATAGAGCTGTAAACAGTCTTTTGCATCTCAACAACACACACTTCTTTGGGCTGCAGCCCACTCCGCTCTGTCCATCTCATGCACAAAACATTAACTGCTCCAATAGGCTCTGTGTAAATGCCCAGAGACAGTGACTCATGTTCTCCTTAGCACTGACTAACTAGCCTTTCTTGGTGTCACTACCACTGCTATTACTGATAAAGGTGACAGATGAGACTATGGAATGGCACTTCATGAAATAACTCATTCTATAGGATGGTCTACAAATTCTGTCTATGGGATAGAATTTAGGACTATAATTATACCACACAAACATACTGTACACTGTGGAAAGTCAGGTCTGTCCCCAAAGGGATGCTGCCCTTTGCTTCCTCAGCAAATATTGGCAAACCATGACTGCAAAGTTTGATTTCCCAAGTGCCGGATATGCTAAGCAGACAATGTCTTCTACCATAGATGAAAGTTCTCAGTTTTGGGGAATATTTAGCTCTTCTGAGAGTAAATCCTAAATTGAAACTAATTTACAGACATGTGGATGATCAGGGAATTAAAACTGTTACACACCACCATAAATGATCTAAAAGAACCCTCAGTCTCAGTTCGATAAGAGAATGAAAGGTGTTAAAATAGATTTTTAGTTGTTCTGAAATCAGGTCCACTAATCTGATTTGTCCCACAGAACTAAGCTTCTACTTTTCATTAGTCTCATGATTCGCGACCTTCATTTCCCTCAGCTCTCTGATGTCAGATATTGTGCCCAGTTAGGTGCAGTTAGAGACTTCACTTCTGATCTCAGCAAACCTCTGCTATTAGCATTATTTTTATCTCTAAAAACCTGCTGCTTTTAAACCTGAGATTTTTACAGCAGCAGACCATTGCATAAGCCCAAAATACTACCATTTGTCTAAATACTAGGCTTCCTAGTGAAGCCAGCAGAATTTTAACTTAAATCATACCCACATATAGTACACAGTCTGAACTGGTAGCATCTAATGAACCTACATAAAATAAACTTCACTGCAGATCAGTGTTGTTGCTAGTCTATACGTAGCCAGTATGGGGTTAAGTCAGCTCCGGAGAATACAGTGAGATTAGGGTATTAGGAGTTCTGCAGATATGACTCTACCGCCAAAAAACAGTGAAGCACTATGAAATACAGTGCAGTCATGGATCACTTGAACATTCTGATTTGAGAATCCTAGGATTTGATTATTAAGCTGCTCTACAGCTTAGACAGTCACTTCTAACTAACTGGAAAAATCAATGTGAAGGTCATAATTCTAATTTGACACCCTTTTATGCCCTCTTTCCATGAGTTTTGCAGAAATGGAAATGGCTCCACAGGAATTGTGTCAGCAGAGGATACCAATAAAGAATCCCAACTTAAATACACAGAAGACGGTGGTAGTCAAAAGGATACAAATTGCACCAAATAAACACAACATCAATCTCAAACCTAAGAAGAGGTAGCTGAAGATCTGCAGAAAAAAAGAATTAGTGATATTTCACTAAAATACATGTAGAGCTTAGACTTCTAGGGAAATGAGATGTAGCCTTTTCAGCAGTTCTTGTTTACCAAGGGCTTTCCTTAACTGTTTATGATTTCAAAGGTTGTCATATTACTCAGTTAGTGATAATATGTCCCTGGAAGACCAGCATTTTTACCAAAGAAATATGTAGTAATTGAAGTTGAAACTTCATTCTAAAATGGCAGAATAATCTTCATGTTCAGAGTGTTCTATGCCTTGGAGAGAGTTTGCCATTGAAACACCAAAAGCTTTTCTCTGGCCTTCCTAAGGTACAAAGAACAGTTTTAATAAGCTACTGCATGATTCCACAGCATATGTGTCTGAGGCAAGTGAGCTACCACAGAGTTGTCTTAGGTTTTGATGTATGCATAAATCAACTTCAGAAAGAGGTGAAACACAGAAATTACAAGGCCAAATAGGTAACATTTACTTAAGTTACATTCAGCTGTAGAAAGGGGGTTTGCAGCAGAGAATGTTAGACAACCTTTGTGCTAGACAGCACGTCTGCTATATTTCTATCAATTTACTAAATAAACTTGTATTTTTGAGAGTCATTCAGAAGAATGATCAGTGACCGAACGAATGGCTACAAAATATTCACAGAAGAAATATGAAGATCTCACTACAGCTTGGTTTTTTTTTTTGGTTTTTTTTTTAAACAGCATTTAACTAAGACCTGCAAAAACAGGGGGTCAGATTCATTCCTAATGAGCAACCAGGTGGTGGGTTTGGCCAGGAATGACACAGAGTAAGCAAGGAAATGTAATCCCGACATGAATCTTCTCCTCCTTCATTCTTTGGGTGTTCCTAACCCTATCATAAAATTTAAAGCAACCTACAGTAGGCTGGAAATTTTGAAAGTATCTAAGAATGGAAAAACTAATATGTAAATATATAATGCACATGCACATACACAGAGGTTTCTTTACCTATTTATTTAATCAAAAGATGTTCACTTAAATGCAGCCAGTTTCATTTAATGCCTTTCTGCTAGGGTTGAAAACATTTGGCTATTGGTCAATTCTATTCAGTACTTTTTGCCAGGCTCCAGCACAGTATACCCCATTTCATCTTCTCTTCTCTTCCCGAGGAACCCCAGGAACTCCTCATGGTAATGAGGTTTCAGATATAGACAGAGTCAATGCCAGATCAAATATTCACGGACACGCAGACTTTCTCTCAAAGTTGAGGAGATTATTTTAAACCGTGCAATTAAAATACATAGGGGGTAAGGGGTAGGGACAAGTCTGTTTTGATTGCTGTCCAAATTCATCTATCCTCATGCTGTTTTTCTTTCCCCTTGCTCTCATTTGGGCTGTCTCCCTCTGGGCCCAGTTCTCCCTGCTTCTGTAGCATATAGAGAGAGCGGGGAGTTGGCATACTGGAGGTCATACACAAAAGAAACATTTAAGTTAGGCTTTTCTTCTGAAACTGAACTTAAGGGTGTACCCATGCACATGACACACAGTGTTAAATTTTGTCTACCAAAAAAAGCAGGATTCAGGGCTACAGCATCAATATTATTCATCTCCCCTGTGGCCACTTTCTAGACTTGAAAAGTATGAGTTTCACTGTCAGATCATGTCCCTTTTTGTCCTTGAATAGGGATGTGAGGTTAAACATGTGCAGACAACAAAAGAAAACTGCAGTTTGGAGGACCTGGCTGATTGCTTGCTCAAAGGGAAAATGGCAAATATGAATGTTTGAACCCGCAGATGTGCTTATTTCCACTCTCCAGGCAGGTTTCAGCCATGTAGGTTATCATGCCCTTTGGCTACAAAACAAGGATATAGAAAACTGGCAGAAGCCTATTTAAATCAGCAGGCATCCTGCAGGCAGCACTAATCACCAAACGCTTAAATGGAGATTTCACATGAGGGACAGAGAAGTTGTGGAAGAAATGAATGATTTGTTTTGACTCCAGTGCCTATACTACAAATTTACAGTTAAGGGTCAAGTGTGAATATTCAGCTCTTGCAGTGCTCATAGCTGGGCACAATTCATAATTCTGTGCTCATGAGAATCCATTGGGCCAAGCATTTATATACCCATATTCTGAAATATAGTTGTTTATATTACATGCTAAGGTAGAACTTTAAGTGAAATAAATAAACCACACAGAAGTCACACATGAGCATTTAGTTTGTTCTGTTACCAAACAAGGACTACCTACAGGCATGTTGCAGGTGCGAGAAGTTAAATGCATATTTCTTTGTTCTCAGTAGGAAAATGATAATATGGCACCATGCTCAGATCCTGGCCTCAGAGTTCAGCAATAGCAGCAGCAGTGAATGCAGAAATCTGATTTAAATGCAGTTGATCATTGTCAAGTCCTGGAATACATTTTTACAGTGGAAGGACTCCTGGTGCATGCTTGCTGAGTCTGCACATGTGCATTCCTCTCTGTGGTTCTTCCGTTAGTCTCTGGGCAAAGATGGCAGAGGTGTTCGAGGCTGTCTAAACAGGGTGTTAGCAAGTGCTATCATGTATAACCAACATTTTCAGAACAAACTCTACCACTTACTTCACAGAGCAGCATTTTATAAATTTGCCCTTACTCTCCTTAATGACTAGTTCTAATATATGAATTGTTAATGTGCTTATGTGGACACACTGTACAAAATACCCTTATTTTCAGCTTTCTGGTCAGCATCGCACCAAAACCAAGTGGTGTTGCCCTCTGCATCTGTAGTGGAGGATTTACAATTCAGCAGAGTCCTCACAGGTCCCTTGGGAGTTTTTTGGTAACCCCCAAGGCAGTACTGATGGAAAGGCTGAGCAGTGGGCCAAGTTAGGGAAAGAAGCAACCAGGAAAATTGATATTTTTTAATTTCTGCTTCAGAAATATCTTAGTAAATAGTCAAATCTGAAATGCTCTGCAAAAATAAGCTGGAGGTTTCTTTTATCTTTATTTTCCTTTTTTTTTCTGTCTTTTTTGTTTGTTCTTTAAAACAGTGACTAGACAGGCAAGATGACAGCAAGGGATGAGGAACAGCTGACATTGTTGGGCCAGTTATTCCAGAGGAGTCATTTGATGAATCAGAACATGTCCCCTTTAAAGCAAAGTGCAGTAAAAGTGTGAGAGCCTGGACATCAGACAATTTCTTTCTCCGTGATCAAAACAAGTATTTACACAGTCATGGCCAGTGTGTTGAGGAGTTAACTCCCTACTCCCTGTACTTGTCTCCTGTGTAACCCTTCAATTCTTGTAACTGCTTTCCAGCAAATATCCTTGGAGAGAGGTCACCTTTTAAGAGAGACAAAAAAGTAAATGAGAGGGAGAAAAGACGTTTGTACTGAGCCTCTTGACTTTCCAAAAGCTTTTCCTGCAAATGCATTTCATTCTACAAGTATCTTTGTTACAGCCAGTCTACAATCATTCTTTAACGATTCATTCTTATCCAAAGGATGCTCATCACCTTGGACTCCAAGAATAATGGTGTGCTCTCTCCCCTTCTGCTCTGTGCTTCTTCATAAACCCCAGCCTCATGCTGCTGTTCAATTTTTTTTTTTCTGGACACATGGAACTGTTTATAATTAATATGCAACAAGGTCTCTCAGACTTTGGTATTGATCTCAGTCAATGGATAGCTATAAATTGAGTATACTGCTTTTCTTGGATGAGCCATCTGTAACCCTAAAACTATGAGAATCACAATAGCTGTTTGGGTAACACAGACTTATGGCTTGGGTTATTGGAAATTTGAAATGAGTAGGTTTTATATAAATCTACTAGAGAATTTACGATGAGAAGCATTGACAGCAATCTCACACATTACTGCAATAGGCAAGAATAGGGAAATGTAAGGTGAGATAAATTAATCATTCCTCTCACTCCTTCACAACTGCTGCATCTGGACTCACAAGATTCATCATCTATCAGTAATTTTTTTAAAATACTTTGAATACCTTCACACTCCAGAAGCCTAAATCACCAGTTTTGCTTTTGTGAGTGTTTCAAAAGTTAAGCCCTAGTAATAAAGCTAAATTCTCCAAAGGAAAACTTGCTCTTAGCTTACTATTCCTGTCACTCAAAATTTCTAAAGCTACACTATGACCAGAAATGGAGTGTCCTCAGACCTCAAAAGGAGTAAAAACTGGAGTAACTGCTCTCTGAAGCCCTGCTACAACTTCTGCTGAGGCAGATGCTGAGACAGTCACGATGCAAAAGTTGCTTGACTCCTTATTGCTAAAATCAGATTTTTTTTCCTGCTATTCACAAACAGCTCATCCTGTGAAGAAAATGGGGGAAAAGTTTTCAGTCTGGAGCAGGAGAAAAAAACGTTTTTGACGTTTCCTGAATTCTTTTAAGAAGGTTACTGCTGTTTCAACAGAAAGGAAAATATTGCATAGCTGCTGCTTGACAGCATGATTCTCTCTGGATTTCAAAGGCAAGATATTTTTGTTTATTAAGAATTTGTTTTGATTGGCGTACAAGAGTCTCAGAGTATCCATGGTCTCTTCTAGCTGTGAAAAACCAAAAGTAGCCAAGTGAATCAGCCTGTAACCTTAAGCAGCTGTGGGACAGCCTTTGAATGAACAGGGATAACTCTCTTCATTTTTCTGTGTGTCTCTGATTCATTGCAATAACTTTCCAAGCACTGCAATAACAATCTGTGTGAGCTGGGATTTTTGGTTTCTGATAGCTACATATTATAAAAGGGCCCAGAGGTATTATGCAAAGAGCAAGAATGATAGAATGTTCTCCTTCGAAGATTTGTGTGCATGCTAAAAGGTAAACAACCCTTGATTTAGATTCTAGATGGGTTGTCTTATTTTGTGTTATTTCCCCTTATTTTTCAAAAATTCCAGAAGCATCATTGTCTGCCTGTCTTGCAGATATTTATGTGACTCTTGTGACTTTGCAGCTGACACACGGACTGCTTAGATTCATCACCGAAAGAGAATAGGAAAAATGTAGTAGAGCTGTGTGGTGTATTGGGGAGCACATACTGCTCAGGAGTAAGGGAAGGCTGGATTCAAATTCCAGAGCTAGAGGTAAGGTTTTGAACTGGATTTTTGAGCTACCGACTCTTTGATGTGAAATACAGAAACTCTTATGAGCAGGCTGGTGAAAGACATTCTTGCTGAGATATTTACTCCATATGTATCATAAAATTATTTATGTGGATTTTATCTTTGACAGAGTAGTACACACAAATAAATCGTGATGTTCATGTTTACTGTTCTAAAAAATTGACATTTAAATGTTTCCATTCCAAGTAGTATATTATAACACAAGATTTGGTGTGCTATAACTTAGAAGTAACAGCTGTGCATGAACTGGTGAAAATTGAATTAGCTACTTTAATTTTGACACCTCTGGCTTCTTGAGTGCCTCAGTGTTCAGTGCCACAGTCAATATTGTCTTAATGTGATATTTAAATAGTTACATAAAGGAATCAGGCTATGAAGTCACAGAGAAAACTAAGGGGGTTTGCAGAAGAACTAACAAACACTTAAGTTAATATTCCCAGGCTTATAGAACATAGTGGGCTTTTTAGTGTATTCAGAACCATGCCTTTCCATTTAATTTCAAAGAGGTTATTTCAGGTCCTGCCTCGAGAGTGAGTGGTTAAAGTTTTACGCCAGAAATCCTGATGTGTCAAGTCATCAATATTATTTTCCATATTAAGCTAGTTTTCTGGCAGTGCTGTCCTAATCACATAAACGATTGGGCCAAATCCTAATAGACTGTGATTCTGGCAGAGCTGTAATATTCAGAGATATGCTAGAATATTTTAGAAAAGTAGGACAAGTTTTACTAGTCTGAGGAAGGCACTATCGATATATGCAGCCTCACCAAAAAGAGCAATGATCATATCAACCACTTCTCTTCTAAATGACACTTTTCTTATCCTCAGTCTATTTGTTAATTTATTGTCATTCTCCTTGAATAATAAGGTTCTTGGGGAAAAAAAAAACCAACTAAATTTATGCATGTCTTTGAACTGTACTTTACAAAATGTGCTATTGAGAAATAGATGTAAGAATAACAACATAGATAATTTTTTAAAATTCAACCTTTAAAATATGTTCATCTGTTAAGATGTATCAAATTCAAGCCAGTGTTTTTTGGGAACAAAATGAGGAATTTAGTCCTCATTCACTTTTGGTCCAACATGTTATGTTTCCCTCAGCTTGCCAAGACAAAGAGATATGGGTCACAGCTAAATGGAACTGATTTCCATCAAAGAAAACCTGAAGTCAAATGTCATTGTCATTGTATATAAATATTCAGCATTTGTTCAGTTCCTCCCAGGCAACTTTTCTTTCTCTTTCAGGGCACTGGCTTGAGTTAAATTTCTCAACAGAAAAGTAAAAATCAAAAGCGAAAAAAGCAAAGGTAGAAATTATATAAATGGTTCCAAAAATGCATATTCCAGCATTTTCCCAGTGGAAGGCTTAACAGGGTTCACTTAACAATTACTCACTGAGAATTGGTTAAATTCACAATATTTTTGCTGTCACAAGACAGGCTTTGTCTGAAATGTTAATGATATTGTTTTACTGTAGGACCTTTCACAGCATTTTTAAGAAAAAAAAATAAGACATAAAGGAATAGAACCCAATACCAACGCTAAAAGTACCTCCACAGTACCATGTGTACCTCAACATACCATGTACACATGGTATGTATGGTTCCCCACTGGCAGCTGTTATGACTCAAATGATCTGGTCTTGCTGGAATCCAGCTTCTCATCCCCAAGCACAAAAGTGGTGAAGGTGTCACAGCACTGAGATCACAGTTGTATCAAGGTTAACCCCATGTTCTGTTAACCACACACATGCCCCTGGGCTTCCTTCACACTGAGGAGAGGAACCTCAACCATATTATGTATCTTGCTGTTTGAAACACAAAGTTTTTCTGTTAATTTTGACCACTAATGGTTCCCTTTGTTTTGCTTCAGTATTCCTCCAGGAATGTTTCAGGAACCAGTTATTAAAGTCAGAGCTCCAGTGTAATGACAGTCCAATGATAAAAATCCATGTGGTTCCTACAGAAACTTGCAGGGTGTATTCATAGTTTCTCTCCAATATGGATGCACATTACTGCCTTTGTTGGTCTTCATGCCCTGCTGTTTTGAACAGTAATTCTGGATCTCTGGGCATCTAACAAACACAGTCCTAACTGATGGATACCCCAACTTCCGAGAAAACCTGCTGCTATTGGTGTGCGTAGACGCTTTGCACATGGTGAGGAAGTCCAGCACTAAAATAGTTTGTGTTTCCTCCTTTTAGTCTTGTTTGTAATGGCTGGTTTATATCTAACGACAACACAACAGGTATTCTAAGTTTGTTGCTTGAGCTAAGCTGGTGAGGACATTTGTATATTGGCCATTTGCAATGTCATCCATGTTGAGTGAGTACTATTTTTGTGCTAAGGGACCTTAAGAGAACATGAGAGCAAGTCAATGAGAAGAGAATGTGAGAGCATTTCTCTCCCCTTTTTCCTTTTCTTCTCCTATATTCACTTGTCATCACAAACAAAGTCTTCAGCTTTGGCATTTAAATTAATCCTGCTGGTTTTAAGCCCTTAAAGAAGGCTAGAGATTAATAATTATTCATATACACACACCCAGCTGCATCCTTAAGAATCCCACATATTGTTTTTACCTGTCCAGGGCAACGGCCATTTTTGTATTTTCTTTCACAGACTGCATTTGCAGTTTGTATGTCCACCATAAGATGGCATTGTCAGTTCCTACATTTGTTCCACCGTCCTGGTGTGGTCAGGAGCCAAAGCTGCAACTGCACTTCTAAGGGAAAAGTGAGTGGTGTGTCAGCACTTACCCCATCGAAGGCACGTGTGGCTGCTGGGATCATTAGGGGAGGAGAACAGTGTAACCATGGAAAGAGACAATTTTTCTTTTCTCCAAGAAAGTATCAGGAATAAAAATATCTTCTTTAGTGATAAATGTAAAGATCAAAAGAAAAAAATCTCTGTTCCCAGAGAGACTGATGCTCTGAAATTTATAATAAAATAATTTTAGTTTAAAGTACCTCAGACTATGAAAAAAAGGTCAGAATTTAACATTTTTAAAAGGACTGGGAAGGTATTCTTCATGTTGCTCAAAATGAGGACCTTGATCCTCAATTAGAGCTAGAAAATCATCAGGGCAGCTAAGAATCAGGTGTTGATTTTGTCAGTAGCCCGTTCTGAGTTTATCTTCAAAACCGGATTAGAACAACCATGTTCACATCTTAAGTGTTCTGAGACACAGACCATTGTGACAATCTAAACTCTAGTAACAGATATCCCAGTCATGTCACCTTCTCTTTGCCAGGTGCAAAGAACTGGTTTGGCATAAAGACCTAGACTACCAAGGAGCTCCTAAGCTTATCTCTTGCTCTGGAGTGTGAATTACAGAAGTAATTTTTTAAAAGAACACCATGTTTTCAGATCAATTCATGGCCTTAGATTAAAGGAATAGGAATTATATGTCCTCTCTATTGTGCAAACTACCAGAATCTTAATGCCTCAATGTCTCTGTTCTGTCTACCCTAACTTGACAAAAATCTTCATATGTGCCTCATCTTGCTCATTCACAAGCACTGTTTTGAATGTCTGTATATGTTGTCTCAGCTGAAAGATTGTTACTGTTTTTATTTTTTCTTCTTTCAAATTTTTCATTTATGTATCTTAATTCTTTTTCATTAGCTTTGTTGGGCTCCTTGCAGTATCACCTTCCATTTTTCAGCAAGGACATTTATTCTAGTATTATTTCTGACAAAAGCACAGGCCAGCTTATTGATCCCAGTGGGAACATTCACATGATTCAGGTCATTCATTTGCTTACATGTTTGGCTGAATTGATGTTTCTCAGCACTAAGTTCATCTTCAAAATTTCCATAAATTTGAGCACACAGTCCTGGTTTCATTAGTTTGACCAACAAGCTGATGAGAGTGTTTTCTCTGTTGTCTTAGCCCCTTCATTTGTTTCCAAATTCACCTGGCAATGTTTCTGAACGAAATGGATCTACACTGTGATGTACAGGTCTTGCAGCTTTAACATAAGATATGTGCTAGTATCTACATTCCTGGAAGTTTACAGAATTAGTATTTATTTCTGACCATCAAAGATTAAGAAAGATAAGAAAAAAACTTATTTATGCTGGTACATTCTGACCCATGGTCTCATTAATAAAAAGTGCTTTATTTTAATCATTTTGCCTTGGCTGTGATGGAGGTGTTAAACCAGTACAGACACACTTATATATATGTAATTATTCTCCAATATTCCCCTCATAAACTCCAGCCTCATAATAGTAACTTGGCATCCATCACAGGGAGAGGAGAGAAAGTTTTGGTAAGAAAGTGGTAACGAACAGCAGAGAATGTCCTAACATGGCATTGCCCCAAAAGAGAAAATTTCTATTCAGTTAGCTACTACTTCTTCCTTCTTGCACACCCATCATCTGCTCTCCTCCTCCCCAAAGCCGCTTCTTGCCTTCTCCAGGGAGGGTCCTCCCCCTCATTTTTACAAATGTTAATGAATTGCCATACATAAGTAACAGGGGTGAAGAAGGGACTAGGAACTTCTTAAAATGGTTACAAGAGATTAAACACTTGTCACTCATAAAAAATTAGCAGTGTAGTCTAAAATAAAATGTCATTGCTTAGAAAAAAAAGACAAATGCATACAAGTCTGGAATTTGTGAAGTGTAATCAACATGTTGTTTTCTTTTTTACTAATCAATGATTTTATTGTTTATTTTGACAATCAACTACACTTTTATCTTGGAAAATCAATAAAAAGTTTCAATATTTCACAACAGTACTTCAAATGGTCAGATAGTGTATTTTTAAGTCTACCTTTATTTCAGGTAACACAGTGCTGACTAATAACACATTCCTTTGATAAGTCTTCGTGGTTACCAGTGGGAGATCTGAAATGCAATTGCAGTGTTCTAACCAAGCATTTTAGGTCTGAAAGTAATTTGTTAAAATATCTGATTGTAGCAAATTGAGTTTCAGAGTTCATCTTTCTCATTACATTTCCTTCTGTTACACCATATCTGATGACTGTAGTGCAGATTCCTCATTCAAGATGTAACCATCTATAAGAACCATCTATAAGTCAAACCCTATGGATGATAGGTGCACACTACAAGCATTACTCTATTGTTGCTTTTTTCCAATTTGGATGGATCAATCTAGTAACATATCAGTTAAAGGTATTTTTATCCCTCAATGATATTTTTATGTTCATTAGACGTTATTACAGGTTATGAAATACAACTACAAGCTTATTCTAGCTTTTCTTAGTCCATTTTATTTTTGAAGATACAGACAAATTTTCTACCTGCAGATTTTTTGATCTGTGATAGCAAAAGAGACCAGCTGTGTATGAGTTTCTTCCCTGGTTTTCTGAAGATATGTTACCACTGTGGGAATTATTCTGTATTTGAACTACTTTATCCACAGAATGGAATATTTTATGCTATAGAGAAATGCTTAGAAGATGCAGTGCTTAAACATTTTTATGGTGGCAGCATGAGAATGAAGAGGTAGGCAGACTGTTGGTTTTTCACTTCTTATTTTAACAGCCTCTAAGGGAAAGTTCGGGAATACAACTGATTGATATATCTTCAGCAGCATTTTGTTTAAATCTTTATTGGATATAAAATGTTTCAAATAAAACATTTTGATGGATGTCTCTAGCATGGAAACACACCTTGATTTCCAGTAGGCTCCTGACATGCTGTTATACACCAACTGTATGCACTGCTACTCAGCTTCCAAATACAGATCTGACATGTGAAGTCTGCAAGTGTTGTAAGAACTTTCCAGGGTCTGCAGATCCAGGGCATACTAGCCAGCCGGAGGGAGAGGAGTCCAGTATTTCCAAGACACCCAATTCATGAGCAGTTGACAAAAATCCAGAGTGCAGAGTTAAAAAGATGTGGGGATCTGCAGAAATTGACAGGTACTAGAACAAAACTCTTGTACTAGTGTTTAAATGTCTTGCTGTTTGGCTGAGGTCAGTGAACATAGCACTCAGGGTCAAGTTCTTAATTTTTTTTTTATCATCATCATGATGTATCATCACTTGTGTTGTTAAGGCTTGTCCTTATCCTGCCTTCAGTGAACATCCAAAACAGGGTCAAAGAAAGCATGTGCAGAGCAGTTTTCAGCGTGAATCTTGTTCTTATGTTGTACTGAACTAGAAAGGACTTGTTTCATGCTAGGAGCGAGACAAAGAAATGTGGTGCTCCATCAGGAATGTCTAAGATATTTTCAGTACTTGTATAGTTTAAGACATTTAATCCTTAATTTGACTACTTCTCTTTCTTCTACAAAAATTTTGTAACTTCAGTCATGTCAAACACCCAATGTGTAACCTTTGTATGCTAGCATGGTGTGGTTACAAACACTGCGTATACCACTCCACATTGCTGACATTGAGAGCTCCTGTCTTGTGCAGGAACTCAATCTGAGAATTCAACCGTGAGAGCACTGTGAACATTGCAGCGTGGTGATCTCAAGCACCAAATACTGGTAAATGGATGTATCTCATCTTTACCCAAATTATTCAGAGTTAACAAGCAAAAACAGAAAACTTGTGACTTCTTGTACTCAGCAAGTCAATGAGAAAAGATGCCCTCTTAGACTTCTTATTTGTAGATGGAGAAGAACTCCACGGTGCATCACAACATCCTTCTCTCTAGGTAGGAGACATAGAGATTTGTTGGATGCACTATGAAGTGGATAAAGAATTGTCTGAATGATTCCATCTAGAGAGAGTAGTGGTGAAGGGCTCAATGTCCAGAAGAAAATCAGTGACATGTGGTGTCCCTCAAGGGTCTGTTTTGGGACCAGTACTGTTTAATATCTTCAGCAACAGTGGGATCGAATGCACCCTCAGCGTATTGCAGATGACACCAAGATGAGTGGTGTGGTTGACATGCTCGAGGGATGGGATGTCATCCAGAGGGACCTGGACAAGCTGGAGAAGTGGGACCATGGGAACATCATGAGGTTCAACAAGGCCAAGTGCGAGGTGCTGCACCTGGGTCAAAGCAAGGCTTGGTGTCAATACAGGCTGGGGCATGAAGGGATTGAAAGCAGCCCTAGAGAGAAGGACTGGAGGTACTGATGGATGAAAAACTGGACATGACCTGGCAATGTGCACTCGCAGCCCTGTATCCCGGGCTGCATCAAAAGCAGTGGGGCCAGCAGGTTGAGGGAGGTGATTCTCTCCCTCTGCTTCCCTCTGGGACTGTATCTGGAGTACTTTGCCCAGCTCTGGAGTCCTCAGCACAGGAAAGACAAAGACCTATTGATGTGAGCCCAGAGGAGGACCACAAAATGATCCAAGGGCTGGAGCACCTTTCCTGTGAAGATAGGACGAGAGTTGGGGTTGTTCACAATAAAGAAGAGAAGGTTCCTAGAAGACCCTATTAAGGCCTTTTTAGTAGGGTCTGTAGCAACAGGACAGGGGCTAAAAGTTTTAAACTAAAACACTGGAACAGGTTGCCTAGAGAGGTAGTGGATAACCCATCCCTGGAAGCAGTCAGGGTCAGGTTGGATGGGTCTCTGAGCAACTTGATTTATTTGAAGATGTTCCTGCTTATTGCAGAAGGTTTGGACTAAATGACCTTTTAAAGGTCCCTCCCAACCCAAACCACTCTGGGATTCTGGGATTTTTCATCTCACTGTTGCTATCTAACCAAATACACAATAATTTAAAAATAAATAAAGTCCTCAGTGAACAGTTGTGATGATCTGACCACTCAAGGTCTCCTGAGCAGAAGCTTTTTCCAAGTCAAGAGCAAAAGTCCATGGTTCTGGAGGAAGTGAAGGTATAGCTGAAGTTGAAGAGGAATTTGACTCAGGAGTAATCCGGTTGAAAGATCTTATATAGTATGGTTGTGGCTTTCCTGGCAGTTATTTTGTCACCCTGCCAGACCCTTCCCCCAGGTCATCTGTGGTTATCTAAGGAAAGTCTAGTACAGGCAACAGTAGGAACAGTGTTTAAATAATCGGTGTATGTGCTTAGAACCCTCTATTTCCAAATACAGGTCAGAAGAAAGTATGGAATAACAAGGAATAGGTGACGCTTTCAAAAGATCAAGGAAATAGCCTTTTATGCGTCATGTTTCCCTTTGCACAATGCTTTAATGTGACAGAAATGGGATTTATCCTGTACTATTTTTTAAATTGTTTAATGGTTGGTTTGTATGTCTCAGATGGGTCATTAAGAAATTAGGCTGAAACACTGTATGGCTATACTATCAGTTGGCAAACTCCACTTGTGGTTGTGAATGTTGATTTGATTTATAAATTACACTGTATCCTGGATTCTGTCTGGACGTTTCTCCCTGCTAACACATTTCAGGAGTTAGTCTGAAATGCAGAGTTTGCTTCCCTGTCCTTGACTTACAAGTTAGCTGCAGCCTGTGTCAAATAGTTAGGATTTTAGGTGGGTTACAAACAAATGAAAATCTTGACTGGCTTGTTCTAGGGGTAGGAGAAAAGGTAACTAAGAGAATGTGAAACAGTAAATAAGGGTAGCTTTAACAATAGGCATTTATGAGAAACAAGGAGGCTTGTCCAGGAAAATGAGGGAAGACCTGAAGGAATGAACAGACTGACTAAAATAGATAAAGGTCTTGAAAGGCACATTTGTTTGGCTGTGTATTTCCGTAACTGATTATATTGTGTGTGGTGTTCATGATTATTTTAGGACCCTCACTGAGAGTATTGCCCAGGCCTTACTCTGTTGCATCGTTTTTAACCAGTGAGAAACTAAGCCCCCATATCGAGAATTTTGGGAATTGTGCTGTTTATGAAACATATTTATGAAACATGTAAAAATTTGATATTGTTTTGATGAAAGGCACACTGGAGGGAAGAGACAGCTTATATTTTGCTTCTCTGCATCTGCTTGACTATTTGGGAAGGTTTTCTCTGAATCCCTGATATTGATGAGAGCCATATAAGAAGTTCCCCTTAACCAGGCCAAGCCTGGGCTCACAAGCACAATTCCATTATTTCATCTGGATTTTATTACTGCAAGCAGCTTACCCAGCTGCATAGCAGAAATGTTTAACCAGGAACAAGACAAACTTCCATAAGCTGCTTAATTCAGACTTGGGACTCTTGCTTCAAATCGATTGATATTGAAATAATTACTTCTCAGAATCTGTAGAGGGAAAGGATGTAAAAAGAAAATTAAAATCTAATTAAATGGAGGTAGAAAGCAGTGTCTGGGTAGACAAATCTTAAGCCTTAGCAGATTTTCAAAGGTTACATTATCCTTTTTGTCCCCAGAAGTCAGTCTTTTTACTTTTCTCCCCCCGCATTTGCACTTCTATCACTATTTTTTAAGCAACAGGGAAAGCTTTTTTGTTTACAAAAAAAAAGGAAATAAAAATTAAAAATATCTATATGAAAGTCATTTAAAATTATTTATATATAATTTTTCCTTTTTTTTGTATATATAAAGAAAGTGTGGTCCAACAGAACTGACTGAGCTACCATGACAGTGTCAATGTCCTGAACAGAAGAACATTATACTGTTTTCCCAGGAGCAAGGGTCTTTATTTGTAGTGTTTGCAGCCAAATTTCAGCTTAGCAACTGTTCTACTTTCTCTAATTCCCTCTTTATAAATTGTATAGTTGTTCTCCTCTTCATCTACCATGGTGAATTTATAATGCAGCCTGCAATTTAATAGTGAAGTAATTCATGAATAGCATGGACTAAGCTCCCTTCTTCTTTGCATTAATTTTATACTGATTTAACTGCCCACCTCGATGGAATTATGATGCTGGAGAGTAGAGCTCCCGATACTTTAGTGAGGTAGAAGGAAGAAAAACGGTCCTGTTGAGAGTGTGTATTTGTAACATAAAGGTAAAAATACTAAAAGAGTCTTGCTTTGTCTTGGGGAGGGTGAATGATATTTAAAATAAGGCTGGTGTCCATTTTTAAAGGAAACAACATTGGAAGTACGGAAATTTTTTTTTGTTTCAGTGCAAGTCCAGATTGAAAGCAGAGATATTGAAGCACGTGGGTTAGGAAATTAGACTCTAACTCCCCCTGAGGAAAGTATTATAGGGCAGAGGGAGAAGAAGAGTTTATGCTGGATTTTATGCTGGAGAATGTTTAAAAGCAGTATTCTGAAGTGAAACAGCTAATCGCTGAAACAAGGAAAACAACAGTGGCCATATACAAATACATAAGGAAAAGTAAAAATGGGGCAAGCATGGACAAGGCTTAACACACCTGTGTTCATGCTCTCTAGACCTCTTGCTTTTTTCAGTATGGGAGATTTTCCAGTTCTGTTGTGGTTTGTCTGTCTGGTAGTGCCAAATGGATCTCAACCATAAACATTTGTCCCTTCTTTCCTTGAACCCATATAAGCATTTTTGCATTCACAACTTTCTTCAGCAAGGTATTCTGGAGTTATACAACTCTTTGCCTTCCTTGCTATTTTGAACATGGCTCCCTCTAGTTTAATTTACTGGACTTCTTTGAAAAAACATCTATCCCTATTCAACCTTTCCAGTCATTTATGATTTTGCACACCTGTCATATTCTACCTAAATCCCTGCTACAGACTGAAATATTTTGCCTACCTGTTGCCCCTCATAGAGAAGCCACTCATTTTTTTTTTGATTATTCTTGTAGCCTCCTTCTGAAGGTTTTTGGTTTTTTAATAACAGATAATTTTCAAGCCAAAGGGTTCAGCAATGCATGTATCAACATATTTATGTTCAGTAAGGCAAACTGTTGATTTAAACAGTGGCATAGTGACCAGTTTTGTTTACCCTTCTTTTGCTAATTCCAGAGGTTTCCTTATTTTTTTTCACTATTGAACACTGGCTTGTTACTTTGTGGAACCAAATACTGGGATCTTCAGTTCTTTCTCAGTAGTGGTCATGATTTCATGTATAAATCTAGGACTCATTTTTCTCGCAAACATTGTGTTACACTTATTTCTATTGGGTTTCACCTGCAATTTTATTGGACAGTTTTGTGAGGTCATTCAGGTTTCACAGTCCTTGCTCACCCTTACTCCTTTGAGCATTCTTTCTATCATTAGCACATTTCCTTGCTTTACCACTAACATAATTTTTAGGGTTAAGGTTTAATAAAATGAACTGCACAAACTCAATAGTTTCCGCTAATTATTTTCCTCCACTGCTATACTGACCAGTAATCCATATCCCACCCCCTCCACCTTCCATCTTTTAGCCTCTTGCTTACTCATTCTTGGACCTTCCCACTTACTCCACTGCTGCTTATTTGTTTTTATTTTTTTTTAAATCAAACCTTTTGCTTGCATAAACTGTTTTTCTGTTCTTGCTGATTTCTTCAAATACTTCCATAATTTGAATTACAAGACTTCCCTCTAGAGAGCCTGTCTGATACACAGATATATGAATGTTGTACTATTCTAGTTGCCTTCTAATTCTGTCCAGTGGAAATTGTTTTCTGTTTCTGATTTGATTTTCTTCCTTTGTCGTGTGATTACATAAGGTAAAGAATTTTCATATTTGCATACTAAGAAACAGTACTTTGCAAAGTGTGTTTTTGCACTTAGCTTTTTCTCACTCAGTTTCAAAGTTCACTCGTGGTCTTTGTTTAAAGTACTAGCAGCTTGTTCCTCCTGCAGTTCAGATTAAGTCCATCTCTATTGTGCAGGCTTTTTTTCAGATGAGTACCTAGGTATTCTTGCAAATTGAAGAAAATAGCTGTTTGGAGTTCCGTGCTTCAGATAAATTTGTACTGGCTTCGCACTCCATCTATATCAAATAGACATGTCCTAGGAAAAGACACGTTTTAATCATAAAAGATTGGCTTTTGCTTTAGCATTTGGAAGAGATAAATTGTCACAGTTGAAAACATTTGAAAGTGAGTTTCAAGTTTAATATTTTGTTGAAGAGATCTCATATAGCAAAAATGTCCTCAGTTCTATGTCAATTTGTTTGTGGAAACATGGGATATTTTTTTCTTCTCAAAAATAGGATTATAATGGATCAACAAATTTATCCAACTTCTGCTTCTGAATATTCCAAATATTAATGAATCTATTGAGCTGATGATGGGGTTAGTGGTACATCGTAGAAACATTAAAAATTCACATAGTCTTGCTTCATTCCTATAGCTATAATGAAGAAGGCTGTATTGTGGATAATTTAGATAATCTGCAGGGAAACTAAAGCAATAACTGTGAAGGAGAATGTGGCATGTTGTCCCCCTAGGCCATGGAGCACTCCATTTGCTGGAATAGCTTCTAACTGCTATTTAGTGGGCAGCTAGTGGAAAATAAAATTGCTTCAGGCAAGTGAGAATCTTATTCTGTATTATTAATATTCGCAGTTGGGGTGAGGAATAGGATAAACTAACTCCATTTCTAATAAGGGGAGAAAACTCAAGGCAAAAGAAAAGGGAGGAAAAGACCAATACCTTTTTTAAGCAAGATTTCTTTTGGAGATTGAGATTGCTTGTGCTGTGCTGAGTTTTTCTTGATGGTGGAGGGAGGTAGAAGTAGATTAAACACCTGTTGCAGCTTCTGGAGACAGTAATTTCTGTTATCTAATGGTCATCCACAAGTGACTTGTTGATGAAGATGATAATCTCTGGTTTGCAGGAAGTCAGACATTTATAAAAAACTGGAAGTAACAGAAGAGCATTATGTGAGAGAAACATTTCACACACTGGAAGCTGGATGAGTTCACCCTAGTGTGCTGAAATCCTCTGTGGAAATGAGAGCACAGATTGTGTATGCTAACAATTGATAAGACTAACTGGATAGGTTTCCACTAGGAAAATCTGAAAGCTTTCAAATTCTCTGGGTTTATGTTTTGTTTGTTTAGTGGGTTTTGGTTTGTTCGGGTTGGGTTTTTTGGGTTTTTTTTGAGTAAATAAGCTAAAGTAAAGCAAGATTTATGGTACTGAGATGATACAATATTATTAATCTGTGTAAATTGGATCCAGAGAAACTTGTTGATCTGGGAATCTGTGTGTCTATACCTAAACCAATTGCAGGCATATGTACTATTTTTAAACATGATGGTGAGAGGAAAAAAACAAAATATTAATATATAAAAGATTCTGTAGTCTAGGAGGGCTGTGGAAGGAGTCCATCACAAAACCTTTTCTTCCATGTTTCCCACATCCCAACCCTGAAGGAGACTTTCATCTCTTATAATGTAGATTTCCCAAAATAGTGTCCTCTGTGAACTGGTTGCCCTTAGGATACAGACAGGAATGTTTTGAAGACTATACACTGTTTTCAGCGGATGATATGATGGTCTTGCCTCAGGCAGAGTTTTCTTTTCTTCCCCACTCACACTTTCTGTCAACTCTTTTCTCAGTGTGCCACCTACTCTCCTGTGGATTGGATGTTACATATAGGAAGTGCATGTAGTATATCTCTTCTTTGAAATATCTTCCAAATTGTGTATGGCTTTCTTTTCTGTTGCCTCCTAGTTCTTGATCAGATTAAGAGTGTGCATGACTTCGTGAAGAAGAGAAAACAGTGTGTTCCAGAACATGTGGGCTAAAATGCACTGTTTTCTGGATGGACTAGAGGACTTGATCTCTTCCAATCTTGATGATTCTGTGACCTGTGAATGAGAGTGAGTCTAATAGATATTCAGTGCTTACATTTCTTTCCTGACAAACATCACACTGAAATCACTGGGCTGGGATGGATGGTGGTGTCTCTACTTGCCTGCAAAAAAAACACACATCTAGCAGTGCAGACAGATCTCAAGCTTTTGCAGAATCAGTATAAATCTTTGGAGATCTTGTTAATCACTGTGTCTGGAATGAATCTATAACTACCAACTGCAGTGTTTAATTCTAAATTCTGTAAGATTAATTTTTATTTTAAATACAGTGGATTGAGTAGGCATGTGCAAATATTGCACGTATAGCAAATATGCAAATATGTTAGCAGATGGGAGTCAGAAAACATGAAATGAAGCTTAGTAGTAAATCAAAGCCAGAGTTCTCTATGTTGGGATTGCTGGGAAGCATCAAGCAGCAACCTTCACCTTCTGTTAGTGTCCTGAGTGGTGTAGGTTTTGTCTGCAAGAACATGGATGTGGAAGATGAGAAGAACTCAACATACAAAACTAACAAGGTGAAAAGTGAGATAATGACTATGTGTAATAATGAGAATTTTTCTTTGGTTTCTCACTGGATCAGTTTTGAAGCATCATGTGTCCATAGGTAATGTATCAAACAAATGTCCAACTATGATGAAACCAGTAACTGGTATGATTTTTTCGCTTCAAACCCTTGCCAGAACAGCAGTAAGACTGTATTGCCTAATTATTCATTTACCACATCATTATCCATTTGGGTAATTTCCTTTGATACATTGGCTATGGTGCGTTGTGCTATGCAACAATACCTAGTCTGTTGTGTAAGTTTAAAAGTAGTTAAGTACAATATTGGAGTGGGAAGGCTAGCCTGACAATAATAATTCCATTCATCCTTGATTTTCATTACTTCTTTCTACCATCACACCATTAATATTGGTTGGTTGTGGTGGCTTTTTTACTTCTCATTATGACACTTTGATTAGTCTAATTAGATGACTGTTTCTGAACTTAGTGCAGGATATTTTCTTTTCTAAAAAAGCTGGCACTGATTTTTTTTCTCTTCTATTAAGATATATGGCTTTACTTTTTGGGTATACTCTTTGGTTTGCTTTTTTTTTTCTTGAAGGACAAAAATGTCTTTCATAGAATTTTGCAGGATAATTCCAATTTGTAGGTAGTATTGCCTTCTAAGGCTGATCTTAGCCTTTGGAGAGGCTCACAAAAAAAAGATTTTTCTCCCCTCCGTCTCCTGAACACTGGGCCACGGTGTGCTGACAAGTTAGATAAAGGCTAACTGAGAATTCCTAGGACTAACAAAAGCAGCAGACATAGCTAATGGTGATTCAATAAGAAATTAATCCACTGTCTGCTGATAAAGTTTGCCTCATCCTTTTTCTTCAGGGAAAAATTTATCCCTGATGTTCTCGAAGTTGCTACGTCTCTAAGAGCAGATTGCTTCAAATGTGTAGTACTCAGTGTTAATGGACATAGGGGTTGCAGGAACATTCACTCTCCCATGTCTCTAATTTGCTGC
Source organism: Corapipo altera (assembly GCF_003945725.1). Taxonomy (NCBI): domain Eukaryota; kingdom Metazoa; phylum Chordata; class Aves; order Passeriformes; family Pipridae; genus Corapipo; species Corapipo altera. The sequence goes on along the minus strand of NW_020884885.1, from coordinate 10,482,113 downwards.
AAGAACAGGAAGGGGTTTTGCTGCTTCTTGGCAAATGAAGAAGCTGTTTCAGAGATTAATGCTGAACTTTCTCCTGGGAGTATATCTCCCACCCTCTTGAGGTAAGTTGTGCGGCCTGTAATATAGCTGAAATCATGGCTAAATTTCAAGCTGCAGAGGCAAGAATCCCATTCAGATGATATTGACGGAGGAGAGTTAGTGAGTTCTGTCCTTTTAGCCATAAATCTATATGTGGCCTTTCTGAAAAAGAGGCTTCTGCATCTCCCAGCAGCAACCTCAGGAACCCACAGGAGATAGTAACTACAATCCTGTGGAGAACAGGAAATAAAAAACCTGGCTATTGACTTTCCTTAGCTTTCATGCATAGGTCAACTTTACAAAGAATCGTTGAGTTTGTGGTTTTGTGGTTTTGTTTTAAATTGAAAGCTGAGGTTTTCCTTTAAAATTCTTAATCGCAAATTCAGTGTTAAATGGGCAAACACCATCTTTACTCACCTTGGTTATTTATTGATCATTGTCTTTTTTTAACAGAATCACAGAATAGTTGAGATTGGAACAAACCTCTTGAGACAATCTCCCTCACTCAAGAAGAGTCAGCTGGAGCAGGTTGCTCAGGATAGTGTGCAGTCAGATTATTAATATCTCTGAGGATGGAGACTTTATAGCCTCTCTGGGCAATCTGTTTCAGTGTCTGATCACCTTTGCAGCAAAAAATTGTTCTTCTGTGTTCATATGGCATCCCCTGTGCATCGGTTTGCACACCCATTGCCTCTAGTTCTCTCTTGTGGCACCTCTGAGGCAAGTCTGACTCCATCTTTGGAAATTTATAGACCTCCCTCTGCTGAAACTTCAGTTCTTCAGGTTGAAGAGTCCCAGCTCTCTCAGCCCTTCCTCATATGAGGTGCTGCAATCCCTTTGCTATCTTGGTGACCCTTTTCTGGACTCACCCCAGGAAGTCCAGACCTTGTCTTGGGGTACCCAGAACTAGAGCCAGCACTCCAGAGGAGGTCTCACCAGCACCGAGCAGAGAGGACATCACCTTCCTCAACCTGCTGGCAATATTTTTCCTAATGCAGCCCAGGATACTACTTTTTATCTTTGTGGCAGCTGAACAAATCTAATCTCTAATCTTATAAACAGGGAATGCTTGAATGTTAAAATAAAAATAAATAATAAAAAAAACCACTAAATAACACTTACCATTATGGATTACAAGAAAAATATTTAAGATTCTGTGTAATCACCATGTCAGTAATGCTTAACGAGACATGACTTCTTGTAATGTTTTATGTCCTATTTTGTGCTGAAATCATTGGATAAAAGAAAAATTGTGACAAAATAAGCTAAAATGGTATTTCTCCTCCCTTGCTCTTCCCCACCCCTTCATTCTTTAAGCTATTAAGAAAAACAATCAGTTGTGGTAGGGTAGAAATATTGAGGATTTTTGTCTAAACATTTGATTTTAATAAAACCAGAACTTTGATTTCATCAGAATATCCTTCTTATGATTGATAGGGAAAATAGCAGGTGAAACCTTCAGTATTCACTATTTAGAAACCAAGAGCAATATCTATAATTATCAAGATCTGGTCCATGAGTTAAGGACATGTGCACTTTCTGCATGCTTTTAAAAGCAGGGGTGAAAATGGCCTGCTTTTTGGGTGCTCTGTAAAAATGTATTGTGGTTGAGCATTGGCTGTTGGAACTAGGTGTGTGGATCTAAGGGAAGGGCAGAGGGCAATGCACAGTACTAAAATTTGCATTGTCCATTCAAGAATTGAGCTTGTATTGGGCATTCATAATCTCAGATAGACAGCAGTTCTCAGGATATTTCCAAAGGAGCTCATGTAAGACAAGACATTTTTTGTCATTCAGAATTTAAAAACATTTCTAGGAGAGGCTGGTAAAACTGTCAATCAGCCTACAAAGTCTTTGTTATCTCAGAAGTACAAATTCTCCTTGTTTTCCTTGTGGGATACCGCAAAATTAAAATCACCCTAACTTCCCTTGATTCTAGCCTACATTGAGACTTATCTTGAGGATGAAATTGTTGTTGGCCCAGTATTGTCCCATTACATCTGCTAGTCACAGCAAAGATTCAGGAGATGGATACTGAAGGACAGATTTCAAGTATAGAGAAGCAGGAGAAGAAAGGGATATAGTCTGTATGTTTTTTATAAAACACTGTTAAGGAAACTTCCCTGTCTGACCATTCGGGAGCACTTTGGCAGTCACACTCCCACCACCAGAGACTTTCACTGCTGGGGCCAAAGGTCCTTCTCAGGGGGCGGTTCCAATGACCCAGTGGGTGCCCCACTTGACTCCCTACATATACCACTCTCATACAGTCAGACAGGCTTTCCTTACTGGCTAGATCCTGGGTTTCCTATAGCATTCTCAGACACCTGGTTTCTTTAAATAATTTTATCATGGTGCAACAACAAAATAACAGCTAGAGCTGGTGCCTCCAAGGAGGGACCCCGAACAAAAGAAACCCTGGGTTTTTATACTCTTTTTTATACCCTTACAGTCTAAGCACACAATAGTCTGAGGTCTTCCAGCTGAGGCATTGGCTCCTGCTCTGTCTCCCAGTGCCCAGTCACCTGGTCAGCACCACAGATCCCCATGGCCTTTGCTGTGCAAAGGGTCTATGCCAGTTCATGGCCTCTTGCCTCGGGCTCCCACCACCCAGAGCTCAATCTGCAGCTTGCACTGCACCTGCACACTGAGCTACCTGCATTAAATGTATTCCTCAACAGCATGGTATGTGAGGTTTGAGTGCATTCTTAAATAATGCCAAGGTACAATTGTCCCTTCTTGGTAGGATTACCAACTCTTTTACTCTATCTGCAGTATGGGAGGTAGAGTCTCCTTGTCAGAGAGAACAGTACTGTCATTATGGGATGATCATACAGGAAAATTATGCAGGAAGAGTTCCAAGCAGACGGTGTCTTGGTACAGTGCGGCAATCCTATTTGAGTTTCTTAAGCTCTTACCTACAAAATATTATCACTGCATCAACAAAAACACCAGAAAACATTTCTTTAAAAGTTATCCTCTAGAAAAGCCTTGCTGAGGGCAGGTAATAGCCAAGAGACTTTGACTAGATGATCTGTTACTTTTAGGTAGCATGCAGTCACTAATCCACTGGGCTTATGGGTCTATTTAAATTAGATATATGCAGGCAGTGCATTATTTATAACCAAAAGCATGAATAATTCAATATACCCACTCTCAGCAGGTATCCAGCTTGTACCAGAAGCCTGCACTAGATGCTTGCTTTCAGAATGATGAGGAGACTATTAGATAAGTCTGCTTTGCTTGTATGCTCCAGTTTTCTCTGTCTGCTCTTTCTTTTGTATCTTTCTAGTTTGGCTCTTTTGTCTGTGAAGAAGAATAGATGGTGTATTCTTTACATTATTCCCTTCATCTGGAGATGACATACTATGTCTAAAACAAATTATGTAAATCCGTTTAGGATGAATGCATTAATTTCATTTTTGTTTCATTGTGATAGAGACAGAGGTATGTTCAAGACAAGGGAATTAAAGGCAGCATGGCACAATGCTCCTGGCCTAACAAATCTAGTCTGCTACACTTCACTGTACAGCTTGGGCTCAGCTGTGTGCTGAGACTAGTTGTGGCCACTCAGCCTTGTTGAAAAGTGTCTGTCACAGCACCCTTATTCTGAAGTCCAGAGACTTGAAAAAGAATTCATACTAACTACTTTCTGGCTCTCTCATCTCATTATAATTGGTGATCTAAGTTAGGGTCTTCTAGTAGGAGGTGCGCCGCTGCTTGTTCTTCTCTGAAATTTGGACAGCAAATCCACTGCAAGCAATAGAGTATACTAAATTTGTCTGTCCATTCTGAGTCTGAGCTTCTCTGAGTGAGCTTACAATGCTAATACTTGTTTCTCCCCAGTCCCAAGAGTAACCAGTTAATCACTGTCAGGTTTTCAAACATTGGACAACCTGAACATTTTTGGGAAGAAATAAAAATTGTACAGAACACGTGACATGCTGGGTTGTTTCTCACACAAATAAATGCAGCAGAGATGTCCAGGTTCTGTGCAGCTGAAAACAAATGTGAGTGCTTTAGTTGTCAACATGATTATATATTGCACAGAATTACTAGGCAGGGTGATTATAACAGCCATGGGTGGAAAATTGTAAGTGTTCAAATCTTGGTGTATATCACAGAGTCTTTAACAACATAAGATCTAAGCAAATTATTTGATTGGATAATGTTCTTGTGTGTTGCTTCAGAAACAAGAAAGAAAGAAAACATGCTGTGATCAGTCATCATATGTACCTAGTTGATTCTTGACCTTTCCCCTCCCTGCCAAGATCTCCTATTAAAGCACTGCCCTTAGCTAATGTGGCTTAACAGGAAAAAAGCAGTAGAAAGTCCATATATGAAAAGACGATATTCTCTGGCAGTCTAGTGGTATCCTTAACTGGGATTAAGCAATAACAACTATTTCAAATCATATGTAAAAAACTCCAAACTAATGTGACTTCTTTTTGATATATTTTTCTTGTTTTGGCATCTTAATGACTGCTTATAATTCCCCTGTACAAGTGCAGTCAATGACAGAATCCTTTCATAATCTCCCATTGTTTTGTTCCATCAGGAAAGACAGTTTCTGTGCTCCTACATGAGGATTAAGCTCATTGTGACTAAATCTCAGAAGACAAAAGCCTCGCAGAAGTTCTTGATGGTGGTATTGGGCTAAGAAGGGAAAAATTCTGCCAAATGTAGCAAATTATCAAAAAACTAAGTCCACTTCATGATGTGTGATCTGAAGCTGAGGTATGACATAGGCATAAAATGTTTACAGTTGGGATGAGAAGTAGAGGGTGTAGCATATAACTTTGGTCATCAGCGACCTCAGTTGTTCTACTATTGGTTCTCCTGTAATATTCTTTTGTCCTACGAGGTGAACCAATAATGGAAATAAATTCTAACCTAATGATGGCTTGCATATGAAATTTATGACCTGAAAAGCAGAATCTGAAAGTCTTCAAGGGAGGAGAGCTTGAGCTTTCATTAAATCTTTTTACAAGTTCAGGATGGCCAATTACAGATAGAACATTGGTATGAGTTTCTTTGCCCATGTAGATCTGTGATCACTGAAGAGCTCTGGAAGTCAAATCTCAGGTAACTCCAAATTTAATTTTGGTACTTCCAGAAAACACAAAATATAAGTCATACACAAGCGTTGAAGGAATTAGAGTCTAAAATCTCTTTTGTTTGGAGCTATTCTCCACAAACTTTTCTGTCTGCATCGTGGTCATTAGCTGCTTGTAGGGGAGACAGAGAGAATGCTTTTCTCAAAGCTGTATTAGCAAGACATTTACTGCTCAAACTCTTACTTCTTATAGGTACTTGGACCCTAGTAGGATGCTGTGATGGATTTGCATCTCAATGTTGCCATAATAAATTCAGACTAAAGTATTGTAAGGAAGTGAGAAAGGAAGAAATTAATAGGAATTTAAATGTATGCATGCATTAGTTTTGTTTAGACTAGGTTCATTTAGCATTCTCTGATCACTACAAAATCAAAATAGTTTTTAAATTATGAGGTACATATTCTTATAAAACCCTGCCTGTAGAAGTGAGATGGTGCTCCTCTGTTTATCTGGGGAACCAAGACACAGAAGATTAATGTAGAATTTCTTTGGGTGTAAAGAGCCTGGTTTTAGCATGTGTTTCCAGGTAGGCTTCTCAGAATTTGAAGTATCCAGAAGATACTGCATTAGGCCCAGTAAAAATCAGGTGCCCACTTCTGCAATTTTTGCACTTATAATTTATCAGGTTACATGTGGGAGTGAGCAAGTTGAAAAGTATGTATTCATAAATGTAAGTGAAAGAGGACTTGTATCTAGATGATTAAGAACTTTGAGTAAATATTTCATAATGAAAACTCTTGCCAATGCAAAAGAGACTGGCTCAGACTGAGGAGGGAAAAACAGAAGAAAACTCTCCAAATGGCTACTATCAATTGTGAGTAGTATTTAGTGCATCGTTAATTGTTCATCCGAGAAACTCTTGTGTACCTTTCAAGAGCAGAGAGGACACACACTAACCTCTTCTATCTGCACCCATTAGTGACCCTTGGCTAGCCACAGTGTTTGTGAGAGCTTTGCTGATCTCATTGCATATGCTACTTCCACCTCAAACTAAAAAAAGATGTATAATTTCTTCAATGTAACAGAGTATGGGTGTCACCTACAATTCCCTTGAGGGCTCAGAAAATAAGGCAAGATAAAAGTATTTCCACTCATGGAATGCATTGATGTTCTGTAGTTTGCAGGAGCACATCTCAGATTCAAATCAGCAACACTGTTTTGAAGCCAGAGCAGGACCACTTATTCCCCATTACCTCCACTGCAGCTCCATGAATACTCCAGTCATGTACTAGAGAGCCCTCCCTTACCAGTTTGCATCTGGTTTGACTAGCAGTTAATTGAGTTCATTCCTGTCTGATGGGAGATTAGCTAAAATAATTCTGTTCAATTTTTAGTAGAGTAGAATCTCCTGGAGACCAAAAAGCACACTCACTAGTCATTTGTTGGCAGATAACGCAGAGATAGTGGCCTTGAATTCCTTTGTCCTTAAATATCTTCCATCAAGACCTCCAAAGGAATGCAAAAGGTCCGCAATTACACCATCTCTGCCATATCTTCGTCTTTGATAAATTTAGGGCTTCATTTCACAAGGCTATCAATTTGGCAACTTTTTATCCAGTGCTAAATTTACAGGAGATTGAAATTTACGGTTGCTAACTGTAATATTTGGATTTATGGACTCTTTCTTACAAGACATGTTCTCTTTGAATATCATTGACTAGGAAATAAGTTAAATGAAGATGTAATCCTGCAGCATGTCAAACATTGTCCTGCAGTATAAGGTCTTCCTTTCTTAAGAGTGCACAGGCTGGAACTGCTCTTGGATAATGAAATGGAGCTTCAGGCTGAACTCACGTGTTCCCCACCAATTTCAACACCCACCCACTCCCCAATATATATTTGCTCCTTTCATTCCTTGCCATTTTTAGCCTAACCACCACTTTCCAATCCTTATGACACTTTAAGGCTGAACAAGGTGTCTCCCTTGAACCAGCAACTGCTTCAGATCTTCTCCTACTCTTGCTTCAGTTTACCCTCCGTGTGACTGTGAGAGCGTGGATCCCCTCCAGTGATTAGCACAGTGATTCAGCAAAGTTTCAGCAGCTGATTTCTGTACTGACAAGCAGAACTGGGTTGAATAGTATAGGATAAGAAAACCAGGGACTTCAGATGTTACTGTATCAAGTATTTCTCCATCAAACTGAAACTTCTTAGAAGTTTTTGAGTAAAAATCTCCAGCAAAGAGCTGAAACCAAATATTTTATTTAAACTTTAAGTGCTTCAGTTTTAGAACAATTACTCAAAAAAAAAAAAAAAAGAGAATCTTCATTTTCAAAAATGTCAAAACGAAGTGTTCTGATTACTTTGAAATGCTTTCAAGATGCAAAATTTAAAAATATTGAAGTGCAGCCTTCCTCACAAAACAAACAAACAAACATACAAACAAACCCCGTCCGGAAATCACTGAATTTCCACGAAACATTTTATGGAAACACTTTCTGAGCAGCATTATCAAACTTTATCTGCCCTCACTTTCTCCTGTGATTTTAGTCCTAGACCAGTATAACTGCATACCTTCAGTTATGCCTGGTTAGTTCCATTCTGCAACAGTCTGTGGATGAATCATGTTAGCTGCATTGATGTAGCAGATGAGAGGCCAAGCAGAGCTACTTCTGCTTGCTAGTACAGTACAAGCAGCATAGCTGCGTTAGTCATGGGCTGTGCTCTGGCTGCTGAGCTCAGTACAGAGGGTCTGAATAGAGCTCCAAGCTAACAGAGGTAGGTTGCTTCTGATACGCCAGCTGGGTTATTTAAAACCAGATGATGTGCAGACATCGAATACTAGGTTTTTCAGTGCCAATAAATCCTTTCATTGTGTAGTGCAACACAGCTGAATCACAGCTTTGTATGGTCACAGGTATGAGGAAAATCTGAACTGAAATGAAATGCAGCTCTGGCTTCCTGTGTTTCGACAGGTATTCTGTTTAGCACACTTTGAATTTCTGGATATATGCCAGACAGAACAGATAATTCTATTTCCCTGTTTTGCCAAGTATTTTGTATTCTCACAGTACAGTAACAACCACGCTCAACAGAGACAAACCTAATTTTAAATAAAGACTTTCTGTCTCACAGTTTGAGAGAAGTGCTGGAGAACCACCAGCAGCAGGGTCAAAGCAGAATAGCACAGAATGATTGTTGCTTAGCAAATAGCAAAAGACTAATTCCACACTAGCTACAGAACAAAAGCCATGCAGACATATCTGTCAGTGCTGGGTCCACAGAGGGTTGGAGTACACAAGGAGGACAGGGGCCATTTTCAGTAGGGTTTGCAGTGTCTGACTGAACTGCAGTAGACTGAAGTGAAATACATTTTTGCTGTGAGTTGAATTCTGACTGGACTTCTAAAATATAGCATTATTTTCCTGTATTTACCCAAGACAGGCTGCAGCTTGCTTTTCAAATTGCCTTCTTGTCTGCTGGTAGCATCTATTGAGAGCTGTAATGGCTGAAATGGCTAAAGAGGGAGCTCATGAATAAAAACTGTTCAGTTGTCCATTGCTCAGTGGATCAGCAGTCTACTTGCTCATATCTCACCGAATGACCAAAAATGAGGAAGGCAAGGTACTGAAGAGACTACTGGGGTCTAAGTATTTCACAGTGGGGCCTGTGCTTGCTGGATGCCACAGAAACATTACTTAAAGCTAGCAGTAAAGTCTGCTTCTTTGCAGCAAGAGTGCTCCTCTACTCCAGTCACCTTAGTTGACTGATGACTGTTTGGCTGTAGGGATTTTTTTTGGGGGGGATGGGTTTTTTTGTTACGCTATGATGTATACAGCTTCTGGCTGAGCACAGTGAGCAGTCTGGCAGAACCTCTCTGTTCTGGTGTTGAGTGTTTCTCTGTGTGAAGTAAGGGGGAAGAAAGGGGGAGTGGAAAAAGTAATAACTTTGAAACCATTTGGAATGTGATTCAAAAAAAAAAAAAGTCATGATTTGATATATTTTCCTTCTATTCCTTTCTTTCATTTCTCCTGTGGTCTGTCCTGCTGGCAGAGGCACACTGGCATAAACCCAAAGTGGATCAAGCTGAGGTTTTCCTACTTGTATGCAAAGTTTTTTTACTTTGAAGAGAGATTTTGTCACAAAGAGGTGGTCTCTTGCCCACATGACCCTTCAGGTAATCTAAATACCTGCAGCTCATTGATATCTCCTATTGCTCTCACATTGAAGTGAATTTATTTTTTATATTAGGCCTGGTGCTACAATAGTTTGTGCTCAGTGGGATACCCACATGGTCTTGTACCAGGTGCACAGCATTCTGTAGGTCAGGAAGTGTTAAAACTGACACTGGGTTGAAATGACCATGACCAAAGACTAGGTTACAAACCCAGAAATGTATGTCTCTTTCTCTGTTACCACAGCTCGATTTGGACCAAGATATTTACCAAAGTAGCTCATGGAGGGGATGAGATGAAGGTGAGCAGGGATGAAAATACAGAAAATTACTTATTTTCCTTTTTTTTTCCTACTCTTTGCTTGTTTCCCAGGCTTTATTCCTGATTCCAGGCCTGTGCAGGGAGAAAACACAGAGTTTCATACATATGTTTATGTAAAAAACATGATTTCATATTACAGCTTCCTTCAGTCACTTTAACCCATGGCTCGGAGAGAGTCAAACTGATGTCTTATTGCTATGACTTGGCAATTTTCTCATGGCTTTATGTACTGATGCTGCATGCTGTTTAGATCAGATACCCTCGTCCTTAGGCTCAAGCCCTGGGAACAGTGATGATGGAAATGCCAGTACTGCCTCAATATGTCACTTCACATTGGTCTCCCGAGACAAGAAGGCCACTTATTTCCAGAAAGGCACAATAATTTTTGTCAGCTCGTTAAGCTGGCATACTGCTGATTCAGACACTGAATTCTAACAGAGCACTTTGTCCCAGCTCTGTAATGGTCTGTCCCTTGTATTGCCCAGGGGATTACCAGGATAAGTTCCTGGAGGGAAAGGTCAAAGAACTCAGGAAAGATTGTTATTGTCAATCCGAATTAAAACTGATGCTGGAAATATAAGATTTGAATAGTGCTTTGAATAACTGGAAGGGAAAAAAGAATTTTTCCTGGGGGGTACGTGTAAGTGTTAAGCTCAGCACAGAATGCAGTTGCTACATGTGTAAAGTCCCTAAGAAGGAAGGAAGGAAGGAAGGATTTAATAGATTAGGAATGGAATTTGGTCACAGCTTTATTAATTCATTTTCAAGACTGAAAGAGGAAATCTTTATCAAAAATACCATGAGGAGAAAATTTTAAGTGACCAGTGTGACAGCTTATGCCAAATAATTTTGCAAGAGGCAGCAGGTAATACAAGAAGAGCTGATTCAAGGAGATCAAGCAGAACAAGTTTTTTAAGGATTTGTCTGTGGTTTTGAACAATGGGTAACTCTAAGTGGTTTCTGACAAAAGCATTTAGGACATATATTTGGGAGGGTGGATCCTGGAGTGTACTTTTTTATGGAACTAAGAAGGACTGAGTGCAGTGTTTTGTTTGCACTTTGTATCTGCTGGGTTCATTTAATCTGGTTGCTTTTCAGAGGCCTGAATGGCTGAGACTAGGGGCAGTGTTAGAGGGGATAGAGCATGCTCATTCTTTCTGAGCCAAAACAACAGCTAAGAAATCTGGACAAGGCTGCTCGTTGGCAGAGAGGTCATAATGTTGGGGGAGCTAGCGGGGAGGAAGGGGGAGGTTTGCTTTACAGTAACATTCCTTTTGATCTCTGATATTAAATAAACTAAGTTTTGCACGTGAAAACTGAAGCACTAGTTTAATACAGTTGCAATTTTTATGACCTCTATCCCATGCATGCTTCACCTGCCTCTTCACACATTTTTCCTTTTTACTTTAAATTGATACAAATATGACTAGATAAGCTGAAAATATTCTTGCCATTCAGTCTTCTTATTAACTGGCAAATTAGAAAACTCTTCCATTTTCTGAGTAATGCATTATGCTGAATGTTTTCTTTGTTTTGATAGTTAAAAACATGTATGTAAACCCCTATTTTCAATTGCCTAGGATATAATTTTTGAATCACACTTCTGTTTTGTTATATCAAACAAAAAGCTGAGGAGGTTAAACAACATTTGTTTGTGGGTTTATACACCTTTTCCTTTGGAACCAGTTAGAAAAACAAGTTTTTCTGAGGAACTTAAAATTTTGTTGCAGAAACTTGCAAAAATGTAGTTGAAACTGAATAACCAGTTTATGCAAAGAGATAGATCTCTTGCTCAAATTTGCAAAACAATTCCTGAATAATTTTAGTTTTGAGATTTGTGGTCCCATCTCTGAGCCTTCTGCACCAGCAACCATTATTTTGATTTCACTTACACCTACAAAATGACAAACCTTACTCTTCTGGGACCAGAAAATCCTAAATACCATTAAAAAATGTGAGCTTGATAAAATTTCCCTACTTCTTGACAGTAATACACATAAAATTTGGGATTTCTAAACTAATATATCCCAAAAATCACCCATTTGAGATTCTGTGGTTATTTTTTCTAAAAACACATGTCGAAGTTAGTGGCAGTCATCTCCTTCTGTCTTGAAATATTGTTTATGTTTACCATATGAAAGTTTGGGCATAGACTTAAACTGGATTTTTTTGCTTGGTTTTCACAGCCAGGAAGAGTTGCTTTCAGTATACCTTGATTACCATGGCAGCATCTTTGGATTATTTCTGGCAGCAATATTGGATACTGAAAGGGCTTCCAAGTGCAGTAAGTTTTCTTAGAGTGAGTGCAACTGGAACCACTAAAGACATAAAACGCTGCTTAAATCTCTTTTTGATTCCTACCACAGTCTCTTTCTCTCACCATGTCACAACATAAGAATCAGCTCAGATGTTTCCCATGCATTTTACATTTCTTATGTAGTGTTTAATTTAGATGCTGTTTTGTACAGCAGCTTCTAACTTGACAAAGGGAAGATGACGTAGTGAACTTTCAGTAAGAGTAAAGTCAATGATTGGGGTGTCTACTAATATAGTTTCTAGGCATTTGGATTACTTAGATGCATAAGTAGTTATGTTTAACAGGTACTTTTTCAGCACTTTGCTGATGAATGATTCAAATTCATATCTCTTCCGTTCTTTATTTTTAATAGTGTATGTCTATATGAACCCTCAAGTAGCTTTCGATTGCTGTAGCAGTTTATGGAGTCCTTCTAATAAGTTTGGAGTAGCTTTTAGTCTTTGAACTCAGGCATTAAGTTGCCTTAATGAGCAAATTCTGAAAATGGATATATGCCTGGTAAACACTGACTACCCTCAGCAAACTGATAAGGGAGGCCTCCCTGGTCCTAGCACTAGCTTCCACTAAAAGAATTCAGAGTTGTCACCAGAAAGTCTTGTAGAAGGGAATATGTCACTCTTGACAAAGGCTGTTGGAGGTGGTGCTACTGCACGCCTAATATGATAATTCAAAAAATACCTACAGGAAGATGTTGTGTGCCCTACAGCAGAAGTATATATTAAGCATGGTTTTCTCCCTGATAATTGCAGTGACTGGAGAAGCCAGGAGGAGGCTACAAATGAAGTTGGGTTTATGATAGGTCCTCTGGTTCTTGCACTGTTCTGATGTGTGTATATATATAGAGAGAGATATTTTTTTGTTTGTTTTCTTTCTCCCTTCTATTTTTATTTGAGGTGAGTGATTTATATACTTTACTTATAGACAAAAACATTTTCAAACATGTTTTAAGCTCTGTTATTTTTATTTCATGCTGTGAACTAATAGTCTGGTGATGCCACATAATACATATAACACATTTTGATCTGTCTATAAATCAATGTACATTAGCATGTTCTAAAGGTCGAGCAGGATTTTACCGTGACCGAAGAGTCTGCTCCTTTCTCTAGAACTACAATTATAGGTTCAAGTTTAGATTAACACAGTCGAATAAATGTAGTCCTGTAGAAGACTCAGAGCCATTATTTAAATGTCTCTCTAGCTGGGGTTGAAATATTTAGTAGTGAGACTAAAACCATTCATAAAATCTTGTAAGAGGAAAGAATTTATGTTCAGATACTGGGTATAAAACAAATTTTTCATGTTATAATGGACAACATGATGCAGATAAGCAGCATTACTTTGCTGAAAGGTAATAAGCATCTGACAAAATTTCTATTCTGTCTCATTTTGAGAAGTCTTCTTTAATAGAGATAATTATTGGAGGTCTACCAGTGGCAGACAATATGCACAGTTCAGTACCAATATGTGCCGTGTATGGATTTGTTCAAGTGGTTGAGTATCAGCAGGCTGTTTGTAGCCACAAAATTGGACTACAGATCCAGATCATAGCCCAAACCAATGTGTCTGGGCAGGGCCCTCTATCTAAAACTGTATTTGAGTATGCCTAAGTATTCCAGAAAAAGGCTGGAATTATTATTAGCAAGAACATATGCCACTAACACTGATACTGCATATAAAATGGACTTTCTAAATCATGTGTACCTACATAAAATAAAATACGCTTATGTCCCACTGCCACATTCCCCATTTTTCTGTTGTAAAATCAGGGTGATTAATACATTTAATTGGGACATCAGAAAAAAAATTGTGGATTTTGCTAGTGCAAATTAGTTTGAAATCAAAGAGCTTCCATTATTCTATTTGCTTGTTAGGATAGACAGATTGATTTAATAATTTCCTTGAGATATAGAACTGACATTGCTTGTAAGAGGGTAGTGTGACACAGAGTGTGTATTAGCTGCATATCCAAGAGGTAAAAAAAATATTCTGTTCCAGGGGGGAGAAAGGATCTTATTAATGTGGTTGTGTTTGTGGAGGCTGAGGAAAAACTTGTAACATATACAAGCACAATATCTGAGTTTCTTTCTCCATGGGCTAAACAAGATCTAGTCATTTAGAATTCCTTGGAGTTGTTCATAAACTTGGGAAGCTACAATATTTTGTGTGAAACATTGTTCCTCACATACCCTCAGCTTTCAGATGGAAAAGATGCAGTTTGAATTCAAATAAACTGGATGCATCTTGATGACTTTAAGCCTCGTTCTCAACACAATGCTCAGGAATGGAGGAATTAAAGCGAGTTTTTTTCCCCAATTTTTTTCTCCAGATTAGCATTGTTCAAATGTTGGTGGAATTATGCAATCCTCCAGAGACTGTGAAAGAAGCAAACAAAGCTTTGGGTCTATCCTCCATCTGCATTCTAAGACTAAACTGGATTTTAAACATACTGAGACATCCAGTATCTCATGGGTTCTCAGCTGACCCCTGTAGCAATGCAGCCTTCATGACCAGAGGTGGGGAGATACAGTGTGGGTAGCCGTGGAACCCAGAGAAAAGTACCAAAGTCCATAGTCTCAGATGGCCCAAATGAGCATTTGCTGCAGAGGGGCTATTCTGCTTTACATTTACCGAGGATTTTATGCTTTAGAAAAAATTTTCTTTAAAACAAATATTCTCCATCGTGTGTCAGGTTTCTGACAAAAAAATTTAACTTCTTCCAATATCCTTTTGCTGCTGAGCTTGCCTGGCACCTTTGCATGACAAAAGCAACCAAACTTGAGGCAAATGAAATAGATACAAATCAAGGTTATGCTCTGCATTGTGGAAAAACACATCAGGATTTTTATTTATTTATTTATTTATTTAGGTATGGTTTGCATAGGTAAATGCAAATTATGAGAAACACATGGTTTGCAGAACTTAATCATAAGAATAATGCTACTTAGTAGAAAGCATGTCATTTTACAGTGACTTTGGGAGCTTCATTTTTTTAATGTAAGCCTTTTAAGTGCTACAGGTAGCTTTTCAGGGTATTGTATAGGAAGGCAACATACTGATGGGATTCATGAAACTAGGAAATCCACCAGGAAACTTTCTAAGAATGTTTTCTTGAACCACTCTTTCCAAACCCAGACATCCAATGTCAAGGTTCAGGGAAATATCCCATCCAAATTCATAGCTCTCATTTAAAAAAATAAAAGAGAGATGACCACACTTGTACTTAACAGATAACACCTAAAACATACATATGGTTGGTGAGAGACCAAAATTAATTTTTTTTTTCCACTTAACTTCGTACAAAGAGATGCATTACTCAGGAGACAGTCTGCTGCCCCAAAATATTTGATAGTCACTGGCTAAGTCTGTCTCTAGTTTGATTTCACAGGAGGCAACAAGCCAAGAATATTCCCCTCTAGGACAGCTGTTGCAAGACTTGTTTGGGAGACCCCATTGTTTGTCAGTTCCCATTTTGATATTTTACGACAAGATATTTCTACAGGTGTTGAGATCCCACTGACTGTCCTGAAACTTAGTACTTAAGGTACATTGGGAGAAGAACTGGATTCACATCTTTACTTGAGATTGGGCAGGTTTGTACTTGTGTCTCCTGTGTGGAGAAGGAAAATGTTCTATTTTAGTGATAAGTTTAAGGTGGGGTACTTTTATTTTCTATGCTGCCTGTGAGGGGACGATGTGCTCTATGCATACCAAAAATTGCAGAGAGGTATGACACGTTGTGTATTCCTGCCAGGACTATGGCAGCTAGATGAGAGGCTCTCAACATGTGTTATGCTGTGTGGCCACTAACAAAAAGAAAGAAAATGAGGGACATAGGGATATACAGGACCAGTGAAAAAGAAAATTATAGTGGTACCTAACATAACAGCTTTCCCATTTGCAGCCATAGTCCTGTGTATCTTTCCTCTGCTGTCTTCTTTTTCTAAGCATATATAAAAGAGGATCTTTGAGTTGAATTTTAAATTACAAGACACTTTCTGTACTGTAAACTGTTGCTAGCATGGTTAGCTGAAAACTGGCAATTTGCAACTGAAAGTCATGTTAGCAGCAAAACCCTAATACTTCTGCTTCTTATTTGGAAAAAAGAAAAAAAGTAGACCACCAGTTTCTATCATTTGTCCTTTATGTGGTAACAGTCCCAGGGCTATAACCAAAGGCTGTATGGGGAAGGTACTTGATTATCTATGCTGTATTTTGATTTGAGATTTTTGTGGCTATAACAATCTGGCAGAGACTTCAATATTACACTGAGGCTGAGTTAATCTAACTCAACAAAAACAAGTTTATTACAAAAATATTATTTGTATGATTGTCTAGTATGTAATGCAAAGCTTTGGAAATTCAGCTTGGCTCTCTCCTGAGTTTCCCCATACAGAAATTACCTCAGTTACTCTGTGTTAAAGTGATCAGCAAAAGGGGTGCCCTGTTTCTGGTCAGCTCCAAGACAACTACTATAATAAATAAAAAGAATAATAAAGCTGGAAAATGAACAAAGGCTGGACATTTTACAAGGGCCCATAGTGACAGGACAAGGAGGAATGACCTTCAACTGAAAGAGGGTGGGTTTAGATTAGTTATTAGAAATAAATTCTTCACTGTGAGGGTGGTGAGACAGTGGAAGAGGTTACTCAGAGAAATTGTAGATGACCCATCCCTGGAAGTGTTCAAGACCAGGTTGGAAGGGGGTCTGAGCAACCTGAGCTAGTGGAAGGTGTCCTTGTCCATGGCAGAGGGGTTGGAACTGGGTGATCTTTAAGGTCCCTTCCAACCCAAACCATTCCATGATTCTGTGATAATAAAAGAGCAAATAATAGATGTCTGGGCTCCTAACTCCTAATCAGAAGTTCATACTCCTTTCCTGGTTATATCAGTGCTTCACAGGTGATGGGCATACTTGTCAAGATATGCTTATTATAAGTGGAAAGCAAACACATCCATGATCAGTGTATGCTTTGATATTGGTTTCTCAGACAATTTCTCTGGAAGTACTCTTGCTGAGAATTGCCGTGGTATGGAGCAAATTTACTTAGTTATGGCAGAAGTGTGTATTGTGTGTACAGGAGTGGGAATACAATTGTGTGTATGCAACCTGATTTGAGATTTCATCTAGTTATGATCCAGTTGTGCCACTTAATTACTGCATTCTTGGGTCTTCTGTAGTAGATGTGTTTTCTTAACCTACAGTCTCCAAGCTGCTAGACCAAGAATTCTTTTATAATTGAAAAGCTATTTGGGAATACTCCAATCTTTCTTTGAAGTGAAAACCACAGCACAGCATACTAAGAAAGCAATTTATTCGAAGTCAGAGGGGCAGGTCACTCTGTCTCAGATTGTCAGTGTGGTTTCAGTAGGTTTGGGTCTTTTTGATTAGGATTGGGGCAGGAGGGGAGTTGGTTGGGATTTTGTTGAATTGACTCCAGGTTGTGGGCTATTTCATCTGAAATACTCTTCATACAGCAGTCAATTTGCAGCATGTAAAGTACATGATAGCTTCCCGTACAGAATCCACATAATCTAAACATTCAGGTACACCAGAAACTGTTGTACCTCTATTCTACTTCTTCTGAAAGTCAAGAAAACACTGAAAAACAGTTTACATGACCTTTGGGTGTGAATTCACTACTCTCGTCTAAAATCATTATCAAACCTGTAGTTTTGGAAAAGGTGCCCTAGCATATAAACATGTTTTATCTTCTTTTTAGTTCTTATATTTCTAAGCAAGAATCTATAAAAATAAATACTGTTATAGAAGTTGAAATTGAATGGCTTTCCTTTATTAAACAATGATGTCCATGTAAATACAGTTTAACCTGTACAAATTATTCCTACATTAGTTAGGAGGAAACCCAATCCTTAACTGGGGAAATTCCAAATTTGATTTATAAAATAGATTGTGCCAAATGCATTAGAGCTACAATATGTCTGATAGACATTTTAAATACAACACAGTTATGTGCATACTTAATGAGAATAAGGGCAAACAGAAATTTTACCAAGCTTGTTTAGTGATCTGTATCATAATAGGTAATGGTTGGATCTATTTTCCTTGAGCTGTCTGGATATTATAACCTGATCCACTGTTTATTGAAAGTGGCTAGGAATCATAGAGTCATAGAATCATTAAGGTTGGAAAAGGCCTCTAAGGTCATTTAGTCCAACTGTTAAAGTAGCACCGCTGTTTCATGACTAAGACATGTCCCCAAATGTCACATCCACACGCCTTTTGAACACTTTCAGGGATGGTGAATCCTCCACTTCCCTGGGCAGCCTGTTCGAATGCCTGACCACTCTTTCAGTGAAGAAATTGATTCTGACACAGTTTTGTTTTGTGGTATTTATCTGTTTATAAAGCGTTATGCTGTTCAGGAGTGTTTTGCGGCTGGCAGACTAAAGACATTTGAAGTAGATTGAGTGTCTTCATGTAGCTGATATGCAGGAGACTTTCCTTTTCTCCTCCAGTAACTCCAACCTGTCAAAAATTGTTCCATGTATAAAACATGTAAATCAGCTGTACTGTTGAAAGACCATGGGACAGAAGAGAAGATATGGGGCGCAGCTGAAAAACACAGTCCTCACTGACACCTCAGTTTAGGTGTTGTTCAGGTGCAGGAATGATCTTGCACACTGGGATACGTGCCTTGGGGAGGGCTAGGTATGAAAAGGGTATGAATACCAGTTGTCTTGAGAGTGGGACAAAGGTGAAACACACTGACTTTCATAGCTGCTGGCCACGGAGGCAGAAAATCTGAATATTAATCAATACCTTTTTTGAAAGAAAGATGACCAGTTCTCTTCCCCAAATTGTGCAGATGAATATTTCAGTGATGGAGACAGGAGAAAAGGAGGACATCCCAGCCAGCACATGTTTTTTGGGAAGTCAAAGGCAGGTGGAGTAGTTAAACTACTAATGTCTAATTGGGTTATCCTTCAAGCTAGGAGGAGAAATGTCTCCTCCTAGGTCGAGGGTGACCAGGCACTAGACACCAAGCAGCTTCATCACCACTAGGACTCATTGTGCCTGTCCAGTGGAAAACACAAAATGGCACACAATTTAGTTATATCCAGAGTGACAGCTGAACAGGGGTGTTGAAGATCTCAGTTGTGGATTTATGTCTTTAAAGTTATACTTAAATAGTTGGGCCCCTGTGTGAATCTACCTGATAGTACATTATAGACTTGGAAAATGTTCACATTACAGCCTTGATAGCTCAGCATTTGACATAATTTTTCCTTCTAACTGAACCAGTTTTATATATCAGGGAAGCAGAGAAATAAAGAATGTGTGATGACTATTTTCTCCCCTTAAATTTCCTTTAAAATCTCTTTTTGTATCCCCTTATTTATAAAAATTGAACAAATGCTTGTTGTAATTTATTTTTATAAGTTATAATAATTATTATGTGATTTTTACATTCAGTCTGCCTAGTTTTCTATTTATACAGTGAAAAGAGAGATTAAGTATTGTCACTAGAACTTCCAGCTGGGCTCTGGAATTACAGCTGTCCAGCTGGCTCTGACTCATTTCAACAAATAAAAATACTAAAATCTGAAGTCTAATAAGCTATGTTCCTGCTGCATGTAAGACAGAAGGGGCTGCCCATCTTGCTTTTTTTTTTGTACCTGTAACCTGCAGCCTCTTTGCAGACAAACAAAGTTTCCTAGCTGGCAGGTATAAAGCTAATCTGAGTAGATAGGGCTCCAGTCATGTAAAATTGGAGAGACTTTCTAGAGTAATCCTGGGACTGCATATTCTGCAATTCCAAGAATTCTAAATTCAGCTAGAAAATAATTATATTATTCAATACCTGGAAAGATGTGAGAAGTACAGGTTTAAAAGATATATACCTGTACATACTCAGTTGCAGGATACTTCTGATGAATAAATTGTTACAATGATGATTTATATTAAGTCATATTTGTCACAGTAGTTTTTTTAAACAGCAATTTAATACCATAAATTTAGTATCTTTTTTTATTAAAGAAGTTGGAATTAACTACAAGCTTTTTGTCTAGTGAAAAGTTTTATGGTTTTTACATCATATATATTCTCTTACATTTTCAAACAAAAGAAGCTATTTTAGGTTTCCTATAAAATGAAATTCATGTAGAAAAGCTCTGAGGTCTTGGGCAAATTAAATTATTTTTTTTTTGTTCCAGTGTTTAACCACTGTCATGGCTTAAAAAGTGTTTTCCTGTTTTTCAGTTTATTCCCACTGGGCACCACTGAGAAGAGTCTGGATCCATCATCTTTACACCTTCCCCTCAGGTATACATTAATAAGATCCCTCCTGAGCCTTATCTTCTCTAAGGTAATCAGTCCCAGTTCTCTCAGCTTCTCATTGTCTGAAATATGTCCGGTACCTTTTTCATCTTGCTGGACTCTTTCCAAGAAGTCAGTGCCTTTTTTGTTTTGGGACACCCACTACTGGAGACATCACTCCAGCAGTGGCCTCACCAGTGCTAAGCAGAGATGAAGAATCACCTCCCTGACATAGACTGAATAATTTAACAATATAAATGGTTGGTTAAAGCTAAACTGTGCAAGAGTTGATGACAGAAACTCACGAAGTTGCGATAAATGTCATAGTCTTATAGTGGATGCCCTTCCTCTCAAATAATAGATCTATCCAGTTGACTGATAAAGAACACAGTTTCAACCTCCTTTCTTGAACTTCTGGCATATGTTGATTACTCTGAGATTTGGCTTCAGTCCCCCACCTTATCAAGGGCAATTATAATTAAACATAATCAGACTTAAGGTAATGATTCTGTTAGTACCATTAAAACACTTTTTACAAAGTTAGTGCTTCTTGGATGTCAGAAACAATAAACACAAAAAAAAAAAAAAAAATCACCAACCTACCAGTCACAAAATCTGAATGCACAGCCAATTGGGACTTTGATTGATATCAGTGCACGCAGAGGCAACAACTTGATATTAAATCTTCACTTAAACAGACTGAGCCACCAATTACCACAGAGAGCTCAAGCACCAAGTTTAACATCAAATTTGGGCCCACACACTTTTAAAGGAGTTTAAAGCCAGGTACTTTCCTTATTCTTTCGAATTTCAGAACAGAGCTGAAATCAGTTTGTTATTTTTTGCTCTAGAATTAAACTTATAATTTGTCCTCCTGCCTGTCCATCTATAGTTCCTCTCTTTTCCCTAGAAGCCAAAGTTTGCCTTGAACTAAACTGACTCTCAGATACCTTTTAGATGCAAATGGCCTAAAATACAAATGCTAAACATTTCTCCAAGATTGTTTTGAAGATGTCCGTAAGTATAGAATCAAAATTCAGTCTGAATGTTATTTTCCTCCAGTTGTCAAGGTCCTATCAGTCATCACGTACTACAAATATTTTTGAAACAGTGGATCATGGGCCAGATTCAGACCAATTTTTGTCAGCTTTTTAATTTTTAGATTTTGATAAAGTTACAAAATACGAGTAGAGCAGATTCTCTGAAGGAAGGGTGCATAAAATAGCGGCTTTCCAGAACAAATCAGAAGACGTTGTATAGGCTCACAGCATTTGGTTTTGCTGTAATACTCCCCAGATTCTTGTATTTTCACCCTAAGTAGGAGCTTATATTACTGTATGCTTTGGGAGATATTTATAATCAAGCTGGGGAATTAGACACAGCTGGATCACCCCTAATTGCCCTGGCCTAAATGTTGTAAGTGTGGGCAATTCACCCAGTAGCTCATGTGTAGGGCTGGGAGGGTTTGGCCAGTCTGGGAGGGTTTGTTTCAGAATTTTTAACCAGATTAGCAAATGTTCCCCAGTGAACATGTGGTCAATGTAGTTCTCCAGTAAAAAAAACTTGGTGACGATAATAATAAAAATGGGACAATAGACTGAAATTACCTTTGGTGAGATTGGACAGAAACAACAGCGTAGGATGTTGAATAAACGGCAGATCAGAAGCACAGTCATGCTTCATGAGGGCAGTTCTGAAGCACTGTCACATACACATTCATCCCTCCAGTCAAAGTGTTTCTAAACTCAAGGAAAAGGACCGTAGTCATCTCCTCTTCACATATAGTGACCCTTGCTTGGCTTTCTGTTTCTGGATTTGTTTGAGGTTTTTTGTTTCCTTTTTTTTTTTTTTTTCCCAGTGACTAAGCATCTAATTTGAATCAACTGTGGGAGAAGTGAGGATTGAAGGTAAAGAAGTGCTTTTTATTATTCAGGTTGTTGTTAATTGCTGTTTTCAGTTCACAACATTTAAATGAAATATTCACGCAATTGGGCCAGTTGTAATTCAATCAGAAACCCATCCAACTACCCTGAGGAATCCCATTAGGGCTCCTTACGCAGCAAGAAAGAATTTTAATTAGAAATTTGAAATAAGCTTTCCTCCAGTTTTGCCAGGAACAAAATGGGCTGGTGCTTAGTGCCTCCATTTGGGGAATTAAAGCCTTTGCAAAAAAAAAAATCAGTATTTAAAGAAACATCTAGAATTTAAGATGGTGATAAATGGGTCTATATTTGCACTTTCTGGTAAATCCCAGTGAAGAATATGAATGTCTTTCAAACACATTTCTAGGTGTAAAGTACACTACCACTTCACTGTATCTGCATTTTTAAAAGTCCTATCTTCTACTAAAAAATGATTAATTATTTAGTTGTACACAAATCTCTCTTTGAAGATGTAGCAACTAAAACATAGGAGGTAGAGAACAATTTGAATGGTAAATTGCTATTTAGGCCTTTTAAAGAGGACACATGGTATTAGCCCTGAGAGTTGTTTTGAATTGCTAGAATAATGGCAGTAAGATGCTCGCTCCAGCCACAGGACAAGACATGAAACGACAGGATTAGTTCACATCATTCAGAAGTCATGATTCTTAAAGCAGTCACTAATTTTGAGGTGTATGCCTTAATTCTAATAAACTGCAGGAGGATAACAGGGGAAGTTACTTGACTCTGCTTTAAGTTGTTGTAGAGTAAGTCAGTTTGGCTTTCTACTCTGTAATACCTTTGGCAGCTGGAAACTTCCTGATCAAAACCAGTTCTGGTACCTCTGTAGCATTTGGCACCTATTGTAAATGAGGGTACAACACCAGGCTTGACTCCATCACAACAAGACTTAGCACTCCACTCTTAAACCTGAGTAATACAGTCATTAGGTGGCAGATAAACAGCAAGGTGTGGGGTTTGGGGTTTGTTTTGTTTCTGTGGTTTGGTTGGTTTGTTTAAGGGTTTTTTGTGTGTTTTCTGTTGTGGATTTTTTTTGGTGGGGGGTTGTTTATTTTTTCTTTTTGCTTATTTGGTGGGGTTTAGGCTGGGTTTAGGTTTGTTTGTTTGTTGGGGGGAATTTTTGGGGTTTTATGCTCTTGCTTAACTTTTTTAACAGAGTTTAGAAGGAAATTATATAGCCACCTCCCCTTAGACTGCTTTTCCTTTTCCTTCCTCACCTTTATGTTCATGGCTTGTTTTCCTTCTGCTAATCTCTTTCTTAAAAACTCCTTTTTAAAAAAAAGTACAGAGCTGAACACAGAAGTCTTTCCCCCAGCCTAAAATGTAGTAGGCTAAAGCTGACACTTGCAGACCGAGTCCCGGCTCATTTCGACATGTTTTTCCTAGGTTTACTACCCTGGAAACATAGTGCTTTTTGTCTATATCATTTGCATTTAATTAGAATGACAAGCACAGTAGGGCTATTTTGGAGACTTCCCCAGGCCGTTTGCTCAAGGCCATTCAGTTTGTCACAGAGATCCAGGACTTGCACCTCACTGTTCTGCACCTGCACCAAAGCTGTCGGTTGCTTCAGATCCTTCAGAAGGCCAGGTGGGAGAGAGGAACACAGAATTGTAGGCAGTAACTTACTTAAATTGGCAGCAGCTCCATTGACTAAACTTACATTACCAGCTGATAGTCTATGATATTTGGATGCTGTCCTAATAAAAAATGTCCTGCTGTCCTAGCCTTACCCCTAAGACAAGTGTCTTTGTGCTCCAAAACTGTTAACAACACAAAACTAAGCTTGCACTTTTAATGTTTTTCTCCTGCTGCTTGGGATCCCTAGAGCTCAACTAGCCTGATTATATGTGTGTGAGGGTGAATCTGAACATATAGCCAAAATAGAAAAAGAAAGTTTTTTGGTTCAGTATAAGTAAGGGCTTCATCACAAGTATTTCTGATGCATTTTTGGCATGTCTTATTCTCTCCTTCATGCATTCTAAGACTTGGGACACGTGTCAGACACACTTAATGAAAGTCAGGAACAAAGTTTTGCATTAAAGCATGAGTTACACTATTTAAGGCATTTGTCGTGTTTTCATGTTTAGAAAGGGGACTTTCTATTACAGCTAGATAATTAATTGGGCTATATGTTACTTTTTTTTTCTGACTAAAAGTATTCTCATTTCACAAGGATTATGCAGTTTGGTTTTGCATGAAAACAATATTAGCCAGAAAACCGTTAATCCCTTGAAACAGGAAATTAATGTAGTTGTATGACAACCACATTTATAAGAGAATAAATTTTCCTTCAGGGCTATCTCACTGATTTTAGAACCAGTTTCACATTTAATTCCAGTTCTTTGGAGCATGATATCTCAGATATTTCATGGAATTTACTGGAAAATGTTTAGTAAGTTGTGATTGAAAATCATCATGTTTAGTTCACCTCATTTCAAAATGACTTATGATCATGTTTAAACTGCAGTTAAAGTATAACATTCTTTATAACACTCTGAACTAGAGCAGGTGTCCCAGTTCAGTATGCAGAGCAGAAGATCAGGTTGTAATCACTCTTATATTCCAAAGGTTGATTTTAATTTACAAGAGCAAAGTGATTTTAATGGAAAGGGGAAAGTTTATTTGAACAAAAACTCTTATTCTAAAAGGGGTTCAGACATTGTAATCCCAAGGGAGTTCTCCTTAAAAATTCTTAAGGAAATAATGAAGAGCAGAACAAAAGGTTGAGGGTTTAAGGAAATCTACTGAAATTCAGCAGTCATTAGAGGAAGAGAAGTTATAGTCATAAAAATGAAAGTTCTCTACCTGTTAGCTACCTGTACCTCTTTTGCTGTTTTGTCTACCAAGAATCTTTGTGTTTCCTGCAGGGGCTCTCTAGATTGTGTAGAACAGGAATTTAATTATCACAGTCTGCCATTATAACAGTCAGTCCCTGTCAAATATACCGGTGACTTAAGGAAAAAATAATCCT
This sequence comes from Corapipo altera, assembly GCF_003945725.1. Classification (NCBI taxonomy): domain Eukaryota; kingdom Metazoa; phylum Chordata; class Aves; order Passeriformes; family Pipridae; genus Corapipo; species Corapipo altera. The sequence goes on along the minus strand of NW_020884885.1, from coordinate 10,456,970 downwards.
TACAAAGGATCTATGATTGAGGGAATTAAATAGTCAGCTAAAAAAAATAACTCACATCACTCTGAAACTAGAGTTTCAGTCTTTTTTCCATGACCTTTTTTAGCTGCAGTAGGAAATGGTAATACACACAATGCCATAGTTAAAAGCTTCCATTGGTATTGGATTAATTTGCTTTCCATTCTCAGGCATCAATGACTTTTCTTTCCTACAGAAATGATAGGTTCAATCCTTAGCCTTGAAGCTACATGATGTAACTACAGAAAAGGTAAACATTATTGCCACTCTCGGATCACTGCTTATCTTCAGATAATATGATGGGACAAATACTGTCTTTATATGCAGAGAAAATGCCACTTAAAGTCTCTATCAACATAAAAATTCTGGACTGGACATTAGCTGCAGTAGCAAAAACAGCTTTTAGGCTGAATATGAAATCTTTTCTCTTGTCTGCCTAAGCAGGGAGTAGGTTGTCAGTTCATACTTTCCTCAATATATGTAAAATAATAATAGTGATATGCCTAGAGATTATCATACAGAGTTTTCTTTGACAGCTGGGAGCAGCTGCACTATAAACAAAGAAGGCGCAGAAGCAAGGCTGTCTAGCCAGACCAATGCACATTGTGTGTTCCCTGGAGAAACTAATCTCTTCTGCTACTTCCCATTGCTCAGCTTACCCAGCATGTCTCAAGCCATGTCTAATTATCATTTCTACTTTCATTCAGTCCAAAGAGGCATTATTATATCAGACAAAACATGGACCCTATTTCTGTGTTAGTCATGTATTACTTCTCCTCTTCCCTTCCAGTTGAGCTTTTACCAAATCTGTTTCTTCAGCTGTACCTCACTTGACTCACAGCTTTGCATGTGAATGCATATTTCCAGCTCACTGAAATGGCCTTTGGTGCTTCATGGCACCTTTTTACAAACTGTAGAGTATATTTACTATTTAAGTTCCTGTTATTTCTTACTATTTTCCCTTATATATGCTTCTCCCCCTCCCCCCATCACTGCTTTAGAGATACTGTAGGCACGAAAACTTGATCTTACCCATTTCTCTTGGAACTATGCTATTAATGTGTGGCCTGTGTAGGTGTACACAAACAACAGCACTTATGAAACAGGAATCATGATGAGTAGATCTCCAAGTCAATCTAAGAATGCAAAGTATTTTTTCTGTTTATATTGGGGTTACTAAATCTTTTCATCTTTGCAAAACAGTATACTTGTTCTTTCCAAAGTACTTCTTTGAGAACTAGCTGATGTGGAGGACAGCACAAGACTAGCATAACTGGTTTTTGAGCTCTTGAGCCACCAAAGCTAATCTGGTGTACTGCTTCTATACAAATCTGCAGTTATCTCCTATGAGTGAAATATATAGACAGGAGGAAACATCTCTGCATATCAACCACTTTGAATCATACTGGCACTTGGCCTGAGTCGCCTTTCATCACTGTGAAATCAAAATCAGAATATCTGAAATACCTCAACATTAAAGACAAGCATAAAAAGCTCTGATTGTCATTGAAACAGAATGAGCATTATTCTTTTCCTTTAGAATTCCAGAAGCACCTTCACTATTCTGTTCTAGTTTAAGTTGAAAGAAAAGTCAGTGAGGACCAAGAAGAAACTGGAATTAAAATAATTTTGTAACTTGAAGGAGCCATCGGTCCTGTAAAGATTCTGCTCTGAGTTACTACCAGGAGGTAGATCCATAATGTATAATAAAAGCATCAGATCTCCCACACTAAAACATCTCCAATCTTCTCCATATCTGATGTTTTCTGAAAAATAAAAAGCAAGTAAACATGAGTGTGTTGAAATTTTAGGATGTGTCTCCTTTTCCTGAAGCCAATCAAGCATCTCCCAAAGTATGGAAGAAACCTTTTTGCCTTTTCAAAGAATTAAGAGTTTCATTTAGTTCAGCATTGTTACATTTACCTAGTTGATGAGAGTTAAATTGATGATGGATACTTGATCTCCAAAGATAGTTGTTCTTCAAGTCACAGTTGATTTCAAAAAGGATGGGACTAGCTGGTATCTTGAACAACTCCTTGAAAGGAAAGGAAACCAAGACAAAAAGTGTAAGGTAAGTAGACTGTTTTCTAGATAGACTCATATCCTCACTCAGGCCAAAAGTGGTTAAAATAGCATGTGACACAAAACATATTAAAGACCGGACAGTGGAGGCCCCCACTTGTTCTGGTAGCCCCTAAATGGAACCAAAGTAGTAAAACTGTACTATATATCTGTCTTCTAAAGTATATATCTGTCTTCTAAACTTTGAAAAACAATTGCTTCTTTTCTCATTGTAAAGGACTGCCTCTTCAGTTGTCATAAGATTACTTTTAAAAACAAAGGAGAGATAATTAAGGCAAATTATGGAGTCCTGCCTTTAGTGGATGCCATAGCATTACACAGTGTTTGCAGGCTTGTGCTTTTCCTTACACACATGGATTCTCTGGACCATTCCCCTTCATAGCACCATGGGGTCTCTGTGGTTGTGGAAGACCAAGTTCTAGAAAACTTTTCACGGGGGGAAGTTTGAGACTGTTTTAAGTATAAGACTCAAGTTTGGTTGGGTTTCTTAATTTTGGTTATGAGACTAATCAGTCCCTATTGACAGCTATGCACAATAACAGAAGTTATAGTATCAGTTTTGTTCTTGAATTCTGAGTAGACTATACAGACACATCAATGTTGTGATTCAAACATCCAGGTAAAGATCTAGTCTTGGTTCTCTACTCCCCAGTGTCCTAAACATTTTAATAACAAGTGACAAAAGACATGGCCAGCAGAAAAGGTTTATGGACTACAAGGCAGTTCAATGTCTATAGCAAATACAGTGTATTATAGTTTGCTTCCCTAAACCCAGGAAGAAATAGGATTTGAAATATTACAACAATTCATTTTCTCTTAGTGTATGTCCTTCTGTGCCCTGTAAAGCTGTAGATGGACCCGTTCGGTTACAGTTTGACAAGATGATCTGGGGGTTTTTTTAAGTTTGTAGCTGCTAGGTGTGTAAAAGAGGTAGATAATTTCTAGGAATCCAATTGTTCTAATTGACAACAACATAATCTTTATAACTGATGCTTTAATTTATTTAAACATTACCTCCTACTTGAGCAGCCTGGAACTGAACCTGGTGGGTTTTTTGTATTTCCAGTTGTTGACTGTTAATCAGTACTGACTTGCTGATTAATCAGTAAGATAAGGACATTCATGAATAGATCCATAAATCACTCCCTCCAGCATCAGTCAAATACAGTGGTATGCAGGGAAAGCTGGGACAGGCAGTGCTGAAACAGAAGTTTCTTCAAGGAAAAAAAAATAGAGGTATTGTAACATGGAAAAGATATAGAAACATGCATGATATAGAAACATCACTTTGGACGAAGATACATAAGAATTTTCTGGGTATGCTCAACTGCTCTTCCAATTCCTCTCTTCAGGTGTCAAGTAATTATCTGTCCCTTGAATTAAAGTAAACTGAGAGTGTGCTTCCATTAGTGTGTTGCTGAAATGAGCAACTCTTGAACCAAACAGCTGTCTTCAGCAAATACTTGAAAGTAGTATTTAAGTCCTTACTGAGCTTTATGTTTAAAAAAAAAAAAGCCCAAAACAACAACAGGATTTAGGGAAAATATTTACTTTTTATCTGAAACTTGCTCAAAATACCTTTTTTTTCCCCAAAAACTTGATTGTAAAGTAGACATAAGTAAATTTGATAGGAGTTTGACAGCACAGTTTGGATATTCCTCTGTACTAAGAAGATGGATTTGCTACCCTAGTTTCCTGCACTAGAAAGAAGAGTCAATTGCAGAAGGAAATTAGAAGCTGACATAAAGGTCAGAGAGTAGGTGAACAAGGGAAGGGAATTTCTGAAATTACACAGTTATTGCAATTAAGATCTGGTAGTCCTTCTTCTATGGGTCATAGGATCTGTGGCAGTTTTGATAAATGTTTTAACTTTTATAACAGGTCTATCAAAGGTAGAAATTGCAGAGGAAAAACTTCTCTTCACAAAATCACTTACAAGAAAGGAGTCAAAAAGTTCCTTCAGTTTCCTTAACCTCAGTGAATCTGGGTAATTCAACTGCCACTCAGCCTCGAAGTTCTTATTCTAGCAACACTTCAAATATTTGCCAAACTACTAGTTAAATCTATATATATACTGTCACATTTGACATAAGGTTTAAACTTTTACATTTCAGCATGAGTAACCCTTGATTTAGGATGCAAAATCATGAAAGAATACATCACATTAGATTTCATCTAGGACACATTTAATGAGGATTGAACCCTATTGAAATTCTAAGCATACTTCATATTCAAAATCCCCATATTTCATTAGTGTGCTTTGTAAAACACTCTCTGCATTCAAAACAAAGAACTGGTTTTGCTCTGCTTGGAAGTGGGTAAAGTGACATCAAAAGAGAATGCTTCTATGATGATAAACAAGGCAGTGAGAACAAAAGCCTGAACAATAAAAAGAGTTAAAAAGAACAGCAATCTTACACTATTAGGGTGGTCATAATACGTCTCTGTATTAACCCTACTAATTTAAATTCATATTATTACTGAAAGGAACTAGTTGCTGGATCATATAAGGAATTAGGGTTTTCCATTATTACAAAGCTCCCAACTGAAACAGAACTCTGGAGTTCTTTCTGAATGACAGAAAGAAGTGAGGGGTGGAAAAAAAGGATTGCAGTTAAAGTCCTTCATTTACCTTATAGCTGAAGAGAATAATCTGTGCTTTTTTATAATAGCTGTACTCACTACTGTAGGATTGGTGTGTGGAAAATCACTGTCTTAAAGCATTAGCCAAAACTACAACACATAAATCTAGGTCTGGATCATGTACAAATCTGCTACCCAATAAAAGGTAAAACAGTAAAACCTGTAAAGCCAAGATAAAGCATGGAGAGCATTTTAAGAACAACTAAGGAGAAGATCCTGACTACAGTGACAGAGAGGGCACACAGAATGGTTGCAATAGTAGATTTGCAGTCTAGCGGGGAACTCTTTTTCTTAGGCATCAGAAAGCAGAGTCAGAAGAAAAGCTATAAAATGAAACCCAAAAGTCTTTAGAAAACACCAAGGATAAAAGGTAATGGCTTTGAATAAGTAGTTAAGATTCCTGAACACAGAAACAAAGTACAGTCAGTCAACTCCCCCCCAGAAAAACCCCACAAAACAGCAGAAATTTGATCTATAGGAGCATAAACTTGGAGGAGGAACACAACTGAAAAGCTTTGCTGTCTTCAAGTAAAACCGTTTTAGGCAAATAAGAACCTGGGACAAGAGCAGCGTCAATTGTCTGACTATACCAGTCAAATCTATTTTCTATACATCTCCTGTGCCTGACACCAGATCAGAATTCACGAAGCAACACTCAATAAATAATATATGATATTAGGAATATTACTATCATTCTTAACCTACATTTTTCATAGAGTTCTCCACAAATGCATTTACACTTGTACTATAAGAAGAAATAATGAAGAACTAGTCCTATAGCTTTATAAGACTATCATCCCAAGTGGTTTTTTGTAAAAGGAATTTGGTACAAATTTTTTAGAAAAAAAAATTATTTCATTATTTCCTTCCACTTTTTAGCCTGTCTTTACATGACACAAGACATAAGCAGAACACTTAAGTTGCAGTAATCTACATGATCTATCTGTCCTTTTTCTTACACAAGGTATCTGTCTTAGATGTGAACAGTGATACATAAGAAAAATGCTTCATACATAAAAAACACAGAAGATATATAAAAATATCTTTCCTTTGACTTGTAAGCCTTAATAAGACCCACAATTAATACATAACAGAATAATCTCTCTTAAAATTTAGTAATTATTTTCAATTATTATTTAGTAATTATTTCTTATTTTAAGTAAAAGTACACTAGATGCTTTATTTTAAAAACAAACAAACAACAACAACAAAAAACCAAAACCAAACAACCAAAAACCATGTATTTAAGATGTGTCTATGTACAGCAACACTTCTCAAACAAGGTACATCCATACTGTGTTGCAATCATTGCTCATGTCTTTGTGGTTATATTCTGTGATTAAATGGGACTGGAATAAGGTCACTCTCTTACCAGCTGGATATTGTATGCATCTTCCCTTTTTCTTATGTTCTGATAATCTCTGCACTGACACTGTCTTTTGACTTGGCCCTTCTTTGTACGATGCTGACCTTCTCACAGGTAAACATTAATATTTCATACGGAAATTATGGACAATCCACCAGAACAATCTAGATGCACTGATTTTTGCAAGGAGTCTTGATACTGATCATTTAAATTCTGGAATCTGTTTCAAATCTGTATGATCCTCCATGGAAGAGTAATTGAGAGTTTTCTGTGTATTTGTTTGTTAAGAGCGCTCTCCCTGAAGCAGAATCTTGGAGCTGATTAAGCCTAAGTGCCCTAATTTCTTGAAGCAAAGTCTAACAACTGCATTTTCCTCATACCTTCCACAGAAGTCAGCAGAAGGCAGAGAGAGTGAGTGCTCTTCTTCACAAGCAGTCGTCATCTTAAATGCCAATGCACGGAAGAGGTAAAAAGCACTTTACAGCTCAATCAGAAGTTCAGCTGTCAAGTCTGTGGAGACTCTTCCTGCTTATTATACCTCCTTGGTGTTTTTCTTCTTTGACAGTATCTAAAAGCCTCCTCTTTCTCTCTCTCTCTCTCTCTCTCTCTCTCTCACCATCAGCCTAGCATGTTTCTCCCCAGAGTCCTTTCTCCTCGGGAAGATGGCAGCAGCTTGCTAAAGCCCTTAGACCACATCAGGGAAGGGGAGATTAAATATACCTAGTGCGTGCTAAAGCGAGGGGCAGGAGGAGGGCACTTTCTTTCAGTGGAGCCTGCAGAGTGTTCCAGTAAGAGTTCAAATTGGGGAGTAACACAAGAAACAAACCTTCTCATTTCACTGGGACTTACAGAGATTGTAACAGCTGCAAGCACCTCAGAGAAGAGGCGGTACTTGCTACAAAAATTAAATTGGTCTCTAGGGGACAGATGAGAAATAGACCAAAAGACATTCTTGACCCATAACCTTGGATAAAAGCAAAAAATCAGGGAAGAATAATTCATCACAGGACTATCCCCTGCTCCTCAACACACGTGCACACCTGCAGAGAGATCCGAGTTATGCAATGAAAGTTACAGGGGAGTTTCAGAACCAAATTAGCAAGGTACACCACACTCCTGCTGTAGACACATATACTCACTGTAAAGGGAATGTGGAGGCATGACAGAAAGTGCCACAAAGGCATGGTTGAATTTAACATAAAATGAATAGGTCAGATTTCCTATGGGAGTCAGTCAGATATTTTTCCTTCTGTATCAGAAAAAAACTACTTAATTTCTGCACAAAGTCCTGATCCTTTATTTTACGACTTGGTCATGGCACCTCAGCCACCAAACTTTTCAACAAGATATTAAACACAGCATCATTTCTACACCAGAGGATTACAGTAATTCACTAGGTACCAAGTATTTTCTGCAGTTCCCTGGCATCTGTATCAACATCATGCAACCTGTGATTAAAAGCATAGCTTCTCATTTTAGATGGATCTTTGTCTAAGAGCTAACTGAAAAGAAGTTCTTAAGTAGTATGCAATCAGAAGAAATAAGCATTTAAATAAAAAACACTTTGCCTTTAATGGGTTAGTATTCAGAGCCATACACAGACTGTACACAGTCCTGAGCAGGGGACTTTTCCACCTCATCACTTCCTCCTCCCCCCCGGTCCTTACTTGTATTTAACTTTAACTTTGAGGTGTGATAATCTTGTTTCAATCCTTAAAGCCTGGTACTGTGCAGTTAGAAATGGTTAAACAGTGTTGATTACTTTGTTGGCCCAGGATCAGAGACTCACTTTTCATTCCAGCTTGAGTACAGACTAGCACATTTTTTAAGCTGTTATTTCAATTAAGATTTATAGATATTAGTGACAATAAGAATAGGATGGAGGGGACAAAAGTACTCAAACTACTATGGGAGCCTGTTAACCAAGCTCTAAATATACCCAGGCTCACATAAAAGCCTTTAATTTACTGATTAAATGAATTCTCATATATGGTGCTAAATTTTAATTCAACAAAAGCTGCTCTAGGATCCAGAGAGGAAGGACTGGAAATGCTTTATGCTCTCTGCATTCTGCAGAGGTGGGAAACCAGCTGAGGTCTGTCCAAAGCACTTAGCCTTACTGGGAATCAAGCTTCTTTTTCTGTGATATTGGCTGTCCTTCAGTCTCAGATGGGAGTGCTATATATTTTCCTCAGAAATTTGAAATTTCAATCAATAGAAAACATAGGCTTGATCATGACTACGGTGCAGTAACAATAAAATTTTCCATGAGTAATAGCAGAGATGACTTCTATATTGGCTGAACAAACTCAGAAAAAAAAAAAAGAAGCAACACTATGTTTTTCTTTTGTTAAAAGTAATATCATTGTGCATCCAAGTGTTCACAATGGCAGAACATAGCAGAACAGACAGGTGTAGTTGAGAAAACTGTAATCTTTTATTAATGTTGCAATTCCAAATGAATGAAACAATAAAAATTATTAAATTAGTTTCAGTGGATCAGGAGCCAGGAAAAATAAAGTACAACCACAGTTTTATGAATACCCCTTAATTTGTACATTTCTAACGATTCACGGATGTGACAAACCTGTGATGAGGCTTACCCCCAATAAATGTTACAAAACTTATTCTACATTAAAAAAACCACCCAAAACACATCCAAATGAAAAGAAGGAGCATGAGGAGACTGATACACATTCTTAGGAATAAGTTCTACCATGTCATGAAAACATGAAAGCGGACCAAGACACTGTGGTTAATGAGCTAACTTTACGCAAAGAACAGGGAGGAAAAAATCACATGGATGAAAGTGCAAGAAATGTGAGCACTACAGCAACTATGTTCTGCAATAGCAGGGGAACAAAATAGGAATGATGTTACAGGTCTAACTGTGCCTTGGACCCATTCAGTCTGTCTGGAGTACACCCATTAGGTAACAGCCATAGCTTCTGTTTCTCCCTTGCCTGACAACATGGTCGTGCTGCATTTGTCAACGTTAAGATCTGGCCAGATAATATGTATGCCACATTTTAGACCTCTTTCTATGGGAACCTGTAATGTTACCTAAGCAAAATTTCAGCTGCCATTCAAAGACCGAGTTTTTTCAATGATCAAAAGGATCCTTAAATTCTGGATGCTAGCTTAACATGAAGGACCTTCGTACAACATTTTGTACAAAAACTCAGTCTAATGACAATTTGGGTAAAATCAGCTGACTTCCATCTTTGAGTTGAGTCCAACAGACACTGGTTGTTCCTGTACTTCTTTATCAGTTTTAATTTGCTCATAACCATTTTGCTTATTTCTTGCTTCAGTCAGCATTTTTAGTCACTAGGATCCCTTCACCCTGGGGTTTCATGTAGAAATATTGCAGAGTTAGGAAAGGCTGTTCCAAATTAATACTTCTGCTGTTGTTTTCTAGAGCCTTGCTATGCATTTCCCCTTGATTTTCTATTGTGACTCTTGTCAACCAAGCAGATAACCCAGAGAGAATGAGATACATAAACATGGTCCTTTTTACTTGCCCTGTCGAGGTCAGAAAGTACAGACAGTAATACACCAAACCTGTGGTCAGCAGGGTAGAGTGTAGGTTTCTGCATACTCTGAAGAAAATAAGCATTTAAACTAGCAACTGTTAAGCATATCAAAATTCTCTTTCCAACAATGTTGTTAAAACAGATCCACCTACTTGCATTTGCTTGGGGAGTGAGATGTTACTTTGTCAAGCTTAACAGAACTCCACATTTTCTCAGTTGGGGCTCTTAAAAGGAAGCATTAAATGGATTTTGGCATGTAGAGTATTATGAAGAGTGGCTCTCTTTGCAATCCCATTTAGCACACATCAGTTGTTATGGATGCCACTGGGATTATACTGACTTGTAGAAGCCTTTCAATAGAAACTGTATGATTGTTTGTAGCAGAGTTATTGCAGGAAAATTTCCATCACTGAAGAAACCACACAAAACAAAAATGAAAAAAAAAAAAAACCAAACCCAAAACCCCCCAACAAAATAAGCAAATCCAAAGTTATTCACAACAAAAAAATGTGCAAAGAAATATCAAAATCTAGAAACATGTCCAAACAAATAAATACCAGAGAAAATATTATTCACTCTGACATTTGCTGACATCTAAATGCTGTAAGTTATATGGACAAAACCAAAGTCACCCGTACTCCCTTAGCAAATCATGGTCGCTGTTATCCCTCTGGAGTTACTGTATCTGTAAACAGATACAGTACTCAATATTCGAAGAAAGAGCAAATAACCTGTGCAAATTTTGCATTTCTTGGTGAAGAAAATTAGCTTTTGAGACAACTGGCTACAGACAACTGCATTACAGCAGGAGTGAGAAAGACTAAAAAAAGGCTTTTGAAGAAATAAAGGAACAGCACAAATACCAAAATCTGAAATGGTATAACCCAGGAAAAAAGGCTAATCGTTAAACAGGATACATCATAGACAGGGGTGGAATGATGCCCCTGGATTGGCTGCTAGCATCTACTGTCATGCTAGATATAGAATTAAAATTATTAATCAGAGTGAAAATCTGCAGAAACTGGAAAAAGACCTTGTATCGGTACCATTTAGGATAAGCATTTAACCAGAAACTTATGGCTAAATTAAATAAAAATAATTTTTTGAAAAGGAAATCATTGAGAATAGGATGAACTCCCTCCTCTGTTTAGAGGCTCCAAAGAGCATGAAATGTATGTTATTATACAGACAGCAACATGGAGCAGGAACCAGTACTGATCAAGAATGAACATTTATTGATTAGCTATTATTTGTCATACATGACTCAAGCTTTTGGTTTATTCGACTCAGTATTCTATAACTAAGAGACAGCAACACCAAACACTGAGGAAGGAAGATTAAAAAAAAAAAGAGTCTTAGTAACCAAATATAAGATTATCCATCCCTGATGCAAGTCTCAGCCTACTGCCTAATAACTAAGAACAGCTTTAGACTATATACCAGCTACATGGTCTCAATGGTTGACAATTAGCAATGAAAGCAGTAGAAAGCTAAGGATGAATCAAAGCCTTCTGTCTTCCCTCTGCTTCTCCCAAATACTGTCCTTTCTTTTTAAACAACACATAATGGATACAGTAATAAAAGGCTTGGCTAAATAGGCTATCCAGTTGGGTTTTTTCCTTGAACTGATATTTTTAATTTAGGGTCCTGCAAGAAACACTAATAGTAGGTCACAAATCAGAGAATCACCAAGTAAACACAAAACTCTGAAGAAAATAAATTATCTATTATTATGGTTGCCTAAGTTTCAGCTCTGCAAGAAACTGAAAATGTCATCAGGATCTTCTACATGAATCTACATGAATCACATAAGGGCTATCCCCACAAACATTTACCCATTTTAACCACAATCTACATACGACAAACCGTAGGTTCTCTCTTCTTATCCATAAAAATTCCACAAGTAGCATCATAGCCTAGACATTATTCTGGTTACATAATTAGCTCTTACAAGCACATGATAATGGAATACCTGTATACAGTTTACATCACACAAAGAGAGGCAGCAGAAGATCAGTTAAGATTATTTATGGAATCTATTCCGTCTTTTGTCAGCCTGACACTCTCTCCAATAATCTATCCAGCCACACTTGATTCAATTTTAACTGAAATTAGATCTAAATACCAAACATCCATCTTTTGTAAGACTACTTTTAGATTTTGACTGAACAGATAATTACAGCCTTAAATGAAACGTACAAGTTCTGAATTTTCTCATGAAGCCATAGTAAAACAATCTTGGAGGGTGGGAGTAGCCGGGGAGGGAGGAGTTGGGAGGGGGAGTGCGCTGAATGTTTGCTTATTTGCTGGTTTGGTTTTTTTTCAGGAATACAGTCTCTGTGAAAACATAAGACAAATACTTCTACATCATTTAGACTTTAATTTTGAGGATAAACTTCTACTGAGATGTCCTTACTATCTGCCCTTTCTCATTGTTCCCTATTAAAATGACAGAAGTCTAGCTTTTATAAATAGGTAGAAGTGATGGCACTGTGAACTGCTGGACAATTTTTCTGTAATAAAAAATGTGAAGTTTTCTTGCCTTCCTTGATAGCCTAAGAGAGAAATTGCAATTCACCAAGAAGTTAAAAAGATATTAGTTGATCAAAAGACTTCTATCTGATGTTGCAAAACCTCTTTCAAAGGCTTTCAAAGTTGGTAAAGAGGGACAAAACAGAGTAAGGACAGAGGCAATAATTAACAAGATAAGAGTATTTTAAATAGACTTGACACTGCTTGAAGCGGGTTTGAATACATTGGCCAGGATGGGTCCATTAGGACTGATTTACTGTCATATGGGTTAAAAATGGGGGAGAGAGGAGAGATGGAGCCTGGGAGGAAAGCTCATCACTGAAGTGAAAAATCTGCTATTGGAGAGAAAGGAATTGAAGGTTTAGGCTTACAGTGAAACTCTGACTTATGAGCATGAGCAGTCGTGGATAAGCTCCATCATCTAGTCTAACTATAACCAGGTCCTTAGTCCCAAGGAAGCGCAGTATGTCCCTGAACCATTTAGTAAATCATACTCACTTGACTCATAACAAAGAAGAGGCAGACAAAGTTATTTAATAAAACGTGTACCATCCACTTCCCAATTATTTTAGTTTATAAACTCCTCTAGAGTGGGCAACCAGGCTCTGACCTGTTACACTGACCATCTACCATCTCTAAATACTCATACAGTTTTGTACACAGCACCAGTTCACACCGGTGATCCATGTTGGGCTTTCTAAGTATGTCATTTAGCTCTATAAAATTCTTGCCTCAAAAGGGAGGAAGAATTAAAATGAAATAGTGAATGAATGAATAAATTAAGTTAATGTGAAGTTAAATTTTCCACAGGATTTCTGAAAAGTGTCTCTGCTGAAAAATTTTCCTTCCTTGTCTGTATATTTCCTGTATGCTCCTTTCAAAACAGATTTTACCAGCAGTGTATGGAGATGCACATACTGAGGTGTCCTAATTAGAGCAACCTGGACCAGTTCATCACTCTGTGTGTGTGTAACTCAAACTGTGTATTCTACACCCTCTGTGTCATTTCCCAGGAACTGTTAACAATAGACCATTTGCAGCAGCTGCCCAGAGCACACCTCACCCCTCAGGATATAAGCTGAGTGTAAAAAAGCCTGTGAGATAGGAAGATGTTTCTATCCTCACACCAATGATTCAGGTGTGATAACTCCCCTCCAGGGAGTCATTAGCACCTCCACACCCAGCCTGAGGGGTCATGTCTGCTAATGGGCCACCAAAGATTCCAAAAATATCTCATGGCTCACAATCACCCACTGTGGAACTCCCCACCCTGGGGGAGGTACTGGGCATTCCTGCCTGAACCTGAGTGTATATAATCTTGAGGTCTTGGGACTTCTGGTACCACTTATCAGATCCAGAAGAGGACCAGAACCTTGACCAGACTGCAACCACCACCCTGAACCAGACTGCGACCAGCACTCTCACCAAGAGGTTTTCCTCCCCTTTTACACTGGACTCAGAGGGACCACGTGGGGCTCAGCATAGGGGCCAACAAATACCATTCTGTTCATACCGCAGGGTGCTGGGTTATACATCTGGGTTTTGTAGGTTAAAACCAATTTTTTGTCCATATAATTGTATTATTGCATTATTTTTTATTAAATTGTAACTCTGATTTATAATCTCTTTTGAGTTGGGTTCATTTCTCCTACCAGTTTACCTTTAAACCAGCACATGAGGGTATGCAGGAAGCATATGCCAAGACAGTGCCTATTTCAGGCCCTAGATGCTAGAGGTACTGTTGGAAAGTAAAAATAGAAATTCCAGAAGCTTCAGTCCAAATACTACCTGTGCCACAGATAATGCACTACAACAGATGTGTCTTGTACTGATTATGCCTCAGTTTCTCCATCAGCTAATTAAAAACCCAATAACCTCTTACCAACCTTGCAAAATAGGAAAAATATCCACTAATATTTATAGGGTGAACAGATTCTACAAAGACACAGGTTTATCTTCAGGTGCATTTTCTTTAGGTAGTGACTACTGGGTTTATTGATTTTAGTGCAATGATTTTAGTGATTTTTAGGCTTATTCTTTTAGGCTACCTCTGTTTTTTATTGCAATACCAATTCAAAGCCAGTGCAGCTAAGGGAGGTAAATTAAAGTGAGTTCTTTTTGACCCTAAATCAATGTGGCTGTTTGCTTTCAGGCAATAGAGTGACACTGGTATAACACTGGTGTTGCTTTTACAAGAAAAAAAGAGTCTTTTTAGAAGTCTTACTTAGCTCCCTCTAAATCTCTAGCGCATTGATGGCAATATATATTTTCCACAGAAGAACTATTGAAAATCAACACTGAACAACCTGTGGATTTCTCTCAGACAGTCAAATACATCTGAACTGCTAACCACTCTGTCTAACTTAAGATTTTAACATAAACAAATATTAGGTGAAACTAGGGGAAAAAACCCATATATTTTTAACATAGGTAGACATATCTTTAGTGGGCCTAAATCCAGGGCAGTACGCCTTTGTAACAGGTGAAAGCCAGGAAAAAGGTTCAGCTTGAACATTCAAAGAAACAGCAGGGCAAGGAACCTTCTTTTACTTCTAAACTGAGCACATTTTTTGAGAAATAACAGACATGGAAACTTTAAACCCTTTCTACTTTCCTTTCAGAGCACAGCCAAACTTTGAAGTCTCCTTCAGAGAACCTACACACAGAAAATATGATGCAGCCTGGGGTTGCAAACCACCCTGCTTTGACACTGTGGGATCATTCTGTGACCATCACAGCAAGCCTCTTGCTGGCACAGCTCTGCTTTTAATAAGGGATATTTCAGGCAGCCCCACAACACTAACCGAGAATGCCACATTCATTTGCAGCCCCATCCTGAGCACAAGCAGAAGAAGAAAACCTGATTGATTCTCCAAACTCCCCCTGTGGACCTTCATCTTGGCCATTCCACTTCCTCACAGAATCCCTCTTTGTGGGGGAAGAAAAAGGTGTGTAGGGAAAAAGTGGAGAAAAGTAGAGAGAAACATCCTCCCCCTAAACATTAAAGACCTTCCCCAAACCCTGCTAATTCCTCTACATCAACTTCCATACTAGTTATTATTAAACATTTTGACTTTTCAATAGTCATAGAATGGTTTGTGTTGGAAGGGACCTTAAAGATCATCTAGTTCCAACCTCTCTGCCATGGGCTTTGCTAATCCCTGGCATCCTGCTGTAGTCTCCTAACTCTCCTTCCTGTGCAGATCTCCTGCGGTCATCCAACTGTCCTTCCCCATGCCCAGACCCTGTATCCACTTGGAGTGCTGATGAGACCTCCCTGCCTTTCCTCCACCCAGTCTCAGCACCTCACTCCCCAGTTGCCCTTGGGATGGCAAACCTGAGTGTTCCTAACCCTACTCAAAAGCTTTGTGCTGACTCTGACCTCTTCCTCTCTAGATTTCTCCTTTAAAAATTAAATAACTATATGTATTTCTTTAAGTCTCTTTAGGCCAAAGAACAGCTGCAGAAGGTAATGCATTTTTAATGAGGAGTAGAAAATTGACAATCTAAAAATATAGCTGCAACAAATATTTTACTTTTTACCTCACAGTAACACTAACACAGTTGCTTTTATATCTATATATGCATTGATACACTAAGTATAAAAAATTAATCTCTTAGACAAAAGACTATTAAAAATTAGATTAATTAAATTATTGCAGGCTTACAAATGGAATTCATCCAAGTATCCTCAAAGAACTGGCTGATGTCATTGTAAAACCTCACTCAATGATTTTTGAGGAGTTTTGGGAATCCAAGGAGGTCCCAGCTGACTGGAAGCTGGCAAACATGGTCCCAATTTTCAAGAAGGGCAAGAAGGACACCAGAAACAACAGGCCTGTTAGTCTCGCTTCCGTGCCTGGTAAAGATATGAAGAAGATGATTATTCTGGGAAGTACTGAAAAACATCTGAAAGACAACACTGTTATTGGTCAGAGCCAGCATGGCTTTTGGAGAGGAAAGTCCTGCTTATCAAACCTGATTTCCTTCTGTGACAAGGTAACAGACCCAGTTGATCAAGGGAAGCCAGCTGACATAATCCTTTTGGATTTCAGTAAAGCTTTTGATACTGTCTCTCACAGGACCCTTCTGGACAAACTGTCCAACACACAGCTGGATAAACACATCGTATGATGGGTGAGCAACTGCTAGCATCAACTGCAGATCTAGTCCCTGACTTCTGTGCTAAGCCAGATTCCCTTCACTATTGTATCAGTAAAACTGTTAACTTATTGGAAACACATTTATACTGGCAAGCACACTAGTGGTCCTACCATATTTATTTTTCCACTATGAGAAAAATATTTCTGTTTATTCCCTCAAGTCTGTTTTCAAAGCTACTTTGTTTTCATTGCTTTTTTTCCCAGTTATCTAGGTAGAACATGAGGTTCCAAGTGGAACTTGGCTCCACTTCACAAGTGCATGGTGAGTCTGTGTTTGTTTCCAAGGGTTTTGGAACAGAACTGAAGTCCTTTGTCCAGCTCTTACATTTACCTGTCAGCAATCACCTGCTCACCTTTGACTATGTTGAAACAACCATGTTCAAGTATAAAGCTGTATCTTATTTAAAACACAGAAAGAAACAATATATAACAATACAGATTACCAGGGTGCTTGCCTGTCCTCCTGGACCATTTACTTTTACTTGATACACAACTAATGGGGAGTTTGTCTTTGAACCTAAAAGCTGATCACAAATAGACCTGCCACACAATACAGCTCCACAGTTACCCTTCTGCTGCATGGGAGCTCAGCCTAGTTGTGAGACAGTGCAGGACTTTGATGAAGACACATATGTGGACCATTGATACTAATTTCTTGTTTTCCTTATGGACTGAGTCAGGCTTAGCATTTCACTCCTATAGAAGACAGATTTGCTATTCACTATAAACAAATATTTACAAAGAGCAAAACATTTCCTTTTAATTTATCCTACCTTCTCCCTACGGGGCCCATCCACTGATAGGTTCCCCATGTAGAGCACACGCACCACCACTGAATGGTTATGTTCTTGCTGCTTAACTGGATTTGCAATAGAGGAGGAGTTAAGATGAACGGCTGCTTTTCTGCCACCATCATTCAATCATCTGGAAATCTAATTTGTATCTTATTTGGCAGGCAAGCAGCCATCTGCTCCAAGGATATGCTCCAAGGGCAGCTGTCAAATACAGAACAGGCTTTCTGCCACAGGGAAAACTACTTGCCTTTATTGGACTAATACAGGTTGAAAGCTAATGATATAGAATGTTTCTCCACAAAAGAAGTAAAAGTACACGGTTTTTTATAATATAATTAAGACTTCCATTAACTTCTGTAAGACTTAAGCCTATCAAATGAGCAACATCCACTCACACAAGCTTATGACTCAGAGTTGCACGGGCCAGAGCAGCGAACAAGAAGGTTGTCAGCCCCATAGGACTATTTCTGCCCTATAAAAGGTAGTGCACATGCACAGATGCACCCTGCCTAATCTGCAGCCATGATGCCAATGGAAACAGATTAGCTGCACACAGAACAAGCAGCTTGAGAACATCACATCCCATGAGAGAAGTCCAACAGTGTTTAACCAGTCTTCTCCTGCATTGTGGCTGGCCCTAAGAGTGCTTTTTGGGGCAGAAAGCTGGCAAGAACAGGGCAAAAGGTCTGGGTACATTGGCTGTGAGGCTTGGTCTGATTCCTTCACATCAGTAAGCTCTTGACTATCAGACATGCATTTGTACCAGAATTCATCTGTCAAAGGAGGGAATTAGAGCTGGAGTCACCTAGTCTATTAAATCCTTCTGTGCTTGTGCTGGTTTTAGCTGGGATAGAGTTAATTTTCTTCATAGTAGCTGGTATGGGGCTATGCTTTGGATTTGTGCTGAAACAAGATTGATAACACAGACATGTTTTCATTACTGATGAACAGTGTTCACACAAGAGTCAAGGGATTTTCTGCTTCTCAACCCATCCCAACCAGTAAGCTGCTGGTGCACAAGGAGCTGGAAGGGGGCACAGCCAGGACAGCTGATCCCAGCACATCAAAGGGTTATTCCAGAGCATATGGCAACATGCTCAGCATATAAAGCTGAGGGAAGAAAAAAGAAGGGTCATTCAAAGTGATGGATCTTGTCCTCTCAAGTACCTGTTACAGGTGATGAAGCCCTACTTTTCTGGAGATGGCTGAACATCTGCTTGTCAATGATAAGTAGTGAACTAATGTCTTGTTTTGCTTTTCTGGTGTGCGTGGCTTTTGCTTTACCTATTAAACTATCATAGCATTTATTTTCTCACTTCTACTCTTCTGATTCTCTCCCCCATTCCACAGCAGGCAGCAAGTGAGTGGCTGTGTGGGGCTTAGTTGCCATCTGTGATTAAACCACTGCAACCACACTCAATATAGCATCTTAGTCTGTACAGCACCTGATAGCAATAACATGACCATCTCTCAGGGGGTGGAGACCTAACACAGGTAAAGGATTTCTTAGCTTTACTCCTTCTCGTAATCCCCTTTCCTATTCTTAATTTTAACATGTCTATATTGTATCCCAAGTCCTTTAATTGACCAGTATTTGTGTATCTGGTTATGAGGTATCATGGTTGGTTAGACAGTCAAGCCCCACACAGTCACTCACTCACTCACTCCCCACAAGAAGGATAGGGCAGAGAATCTGAAGGTCAAAAGTGAGATTTGTGGGTTGAGATAAAGACATCTTAATACATAAAGTAAAGATGCACATGCAAGCAAAGCAAAAGGTGCTACTGGTGGGCAGATATCTAGGTACCTTTCCAGAAAGCAAACCCTTGGCACATGTAACAAAAATCTGGGGGAAAAAATCGTAAATATTCTTCTTTCCTCCTCATTTCTCTGAGATTTTATTCCTAAACATGATGTCATATGGTCTGGAATATCCCTCTGGCCAGCTAAGGCAGCTGTCAGAGCAGTGTCCTCTCCCAGCTTCTTGCACACTCCCAGTCTACTCGCCAGCAGAATAGCACAAGAAACAGAAAAGGACTTGATGCTGTCTACGTACTGTTCAGTAATAGCTAAATGTGTGTCCTCCTCATGCCCATATCAAGCATACAAAGACGTATGGAAGGGTTCACATTGCAGTTACACATGCAAGTAGTCATCATTGTCACTTGGTATTTATTTGAATATCAGCCTTCTGCAGAAGGAGAATTTTCACACAGAGGAGATCAAGGTAGCACAGGAAGGTCACACGTAGTGTAGCAATGGCACAAAGTAGCTGATATTAGAGGGAAACATGAAACCAGTGAGGATGGAAAGGCTATAAATGTCCAAGAAATCTTAAGGATGTCAGATGGCTGTTTATACTAATAAGTCTTGGAAATGGGAATTGAAGATGATGGGCTCTCCTCTTGTGTTGAAGATTTTTCTCAATGGCAATGACAGCAGAACCTCATGGAGGATAGTTTTGTTTTAACAACAAGGCACTGACAGATAAGGGCATGCACTCCAGCAAACACAGAACAGAAAAGCTAGGAAAAGACCAGAAGTTGTGAAAGAAGAAATAAAACAGTAACTCCAAAGCTGACAAGAAAACAGAGAATGGCACTCTGCAGGTGACTGCTTTTTCCATATACACACTTGGCAGGAAACTTATATCCACATCTACTAATATTTTTTTTCAACTGGTTTCTTCCATTAAAATGATCTTTTCCTTGTATATATTTATTACTATTAGGTTAGTTTCATTTCAAGCTCCTTTAGTGGAGGAGGACGTTGTAACTACAACATGAAACAATTACTTTCTTAAATAACTTCCCAATGTTTCAAGCCCCATGGCAAAAAATCATGAGGAAGACTCCCTCAAATGATTGCTTACTTTAATTTAGGGTTCTTATTTGTAGCCTGCATATCTCTTTTTCAGGATGTCATATTGTCGACTGTTATGTCAAATAATTTACATGAAATTAAAAAAAATATACAAGATTATTACACATTTACATGACTCAAATAAGATGTCAAGATCATTGCCAAAATATTGGGAAAAAGCAACAATAAAATTTATGTAAGTTTCTGTTGTTCATGATACATAGATACAGTCAAAAACCCAAAAGTTTGGATTCTCGTTCCTCTATTTTCTTCTTGGAATTTTCTTTCTGCTACTCATCTCCATATCTTTTAATTCTAATATTTCTAGATTTTAGCCTACAAATTAATGAATTTGTGTTGTATATGTATTCTGTTTAAACAAAGGACTAAAAAGACACCAAGGTAATAATAAGCATTTTATACACACTCGTTGCTGTTTTTCTTATCTGCTCTGGTCCTTTGGCAGGGGCTAAATTGTGGGCAGTATTTGTTATTCTTGTTTTCCCTAGTTGTACTACATTTACTTAAACCCTAAAACCTCAGGGCACTTCACTCTCTTTGCCATGGTTCTGCAAGACTCAGTGGATGGTTCTTGAAAAACTCAGTGTAGGATCAGGGATCAAATTCTAAATCCCTTTGAGTAACAATCTGGAAGTGTCTGTGAAATGCCATATGTCTCTGTAGCACTCATGATAAAAATAAAATCACTGCTCAGAGGAGGAAAGTAAAGTATCAGCTATCTCTTTAAAGCAGCTGATATCTCAGTCTCAAAAAAGGTTAAGTAAGGATACAGGTTAAAAAAAACCAAAAAAACAACAAGGCCAAACCAACAAATAACAGTAAATGTCACAGCGATATTTCCTGGAAGAGTCATGTAAATGTTATTTATTGTGCCAGATATATTTCCAAAACAGATGTCTTCCACAATCTATTTTACTCAGCCACATCAAAACAAAACAGTTGCAGTTTCAGCCTTCTAGGCAGTATTACCATTCACAGGTCTCTGTAAGGCGAGTTCATCCCAGCACAAGAAGAGCAATTCAGCTTGTTCCTCTGTGCTTCAGCCTTCTGTTTGCTATACAACGTGCCTGGTCTGTTGTAAAGCATGGCTGTTTGGGACACTAAGAACTAGCCCTTTTATGGGACATCCTAAACTACACCTGTCCTAGGCACTGAGCTCTTTAAGATGTTTGTCAATCTGGACTCTCCAATCAGAGGTACTCGTGTTTGCTCTGCCTTTTCCTTTGGTATTTCCATCTCTGGTTTCCTTGCAGGCAAGCTTTGGAGAGTTTGGGGTTTGTGTTCAGGCCCAACAGCTTTGGCATTGTATTGGGTTTACATGGCAAGGTTTTGGTAACAGGAGGACTACAGGAGTGGATTTGGTGAGAAGCTGCCAGAAGCTTCCCCTGTGTATGACAGAGCCAATGCCAGCTGGCTCCAAAAGTGACCTGCTGTTGCCCAGGGCTGACCCCATCAGCAACAGTGATAGCACCTCTGGGATAACATAATTAAAGGGAAAAAAGTTATTGTGCGGAAACAAATTGCAGCTGGAGGGGAGGGGAGGGGAGGGGAGGGGAGAATGAGGGAGAGAGAGAGAGAGGGAGAAGGAGAGAGAGAGGGAGAGGGAGAGGGAGAGAGAGAGGAGCCCATGGTGAAGATCATGGTGAGGCAGGCTGTGACCCTGCAGCCCATGGAGGACCATAGTGGAGCAGAGATTCACCTGCAGCCTGTGGAGGACCCCACACTGAAGCAGGTGAATGCCCAAAGGAAGCTGTGACCTCGTGGGAAGGCTGCACCAGAGCGAGCTCCAGGCAGGACCTCTGAACCCCTGAAGAAAGGAACCCATGCTGAGGAGGAAGGAGCAGCAGAAACAATGTGTGATGAACTGACAGTAACCCACCT
Organism: Corapipo altera; assembly: GCF_003945725.1. NCBI lineage: Eukaryota > Metazoa > Chordata > Aves > Passeriformes > Pipridae > Corapipo > Corapipo altera. The sequence goes on along the minus strand of NW_020884885.1, from coordinate 10,435,075 downwards.
TCCCAGTCCCCCTGCACTGCTGGCTGGGAGATGGTAGAGAATTGAAAGTATAAATAAGCCTAGGAGGAAGGGAGGGGTGGGGGTAAGGCATTTTTGGGATTTGATTTTACTTCTTATTATCTTACTCTAATTTGATTTGTAATAAATCCAATTAAATTCCACAAGTCAAGTCCATTCTGTCCATGATGGTAATCAGCGACTGATCTCTCCCTGCCCTTATATTGACCCATGAGCCTTTCGCTATAGTTTTTCTACCCTGCCCAGTAAGCATGGGTGTGATAGAGTGGCTTTGGTGGGCACCTGGCATCCAGCCAGAGTCAACCCATCACAGGCATCAAGTGTAGAAATTTGTCAAAACAATGTGAAACTTCAAATAAATGTGATTTGCTTATCTGACAAAGATGTGACAGAAAATTGCCAGACTAATTTCTTTGCAAGTGGTTCCTTTCAGTCCCTACCACTTATCCAATTATATATTTAAACTGTGTAGATCTCAGGAGAGAGATTTACACAATTTGACCATTTTCATGGGGCCCTGAGAATGAAGATGAGGACTCGAGTGACAAAGCAGGCTGAAAAATTTTTACTAAAAAACCCTGTTTCTTCAGGGAAATTTTCCAAGGGAACATTTTGAAACGTACACAGATCCACAACTTCTGTTCAGTAAAGCCTAGACAGAAAAACTGAGCCAAGCTGATATAAAATAAAAAGACTTTGATTTTTTTCAAATAGAATCAGCTATTCAGTTTTGGGTGAGTTCAACATTAATTTACATTTTTTTGAACATGCTGTCTCAGTGGCAGATGACATTAGCCATCTTAGGGTCCTGTTTCTTCTCTGCTATCCAGAAATTTTGCACAACATCTCCTATTCCCCTTCCCTCCTGAGCAAGTACAAGATAAAAGGGAGATGCCACAGTTACAGGACACCTCCCAGGAGCTGAGGTCTAACTACTGAGACCAAACTTTAGAGCTGAGAGAGCTTGATCAGCTGAATACCAAACCCTTGATATTTTACTTTACATTTCAAGTTGGGCCAAGAGTTAAAAAATAAAAATAAAACCCTAGAACTATTCTCTCACCAGGAGCACAAGTTAATTTACAAATAGTTCTGTTTAATAATAATGATGAAGCTATGGGATCTCATTTGGCAGAACATGTTACTGCTGGGTATGCCATTAATACCTTAATACATTACAGCCTCTAAACTTCTAACGGTAGCCTTCTTGTCTGAAATCCAGTTGCTACATACATCTACAACCCATTAAGCTTTGAAATTAAAATCAGACAGCACCACCAATAATAAGAAGTTCATTTGCCCCGAGCTAAGAGGCTTCAAGATTTGTAGCATTCACAAGAGCCTGAGCTGAACTGTGCACCACTCAATAATCTTTTAAGCTCAATAAAGGTCCTCATGGCCAGCATCAGCACCCAGGCAGGCACTCTTACAGCACCAGAGAGCGCCACTGCACAGGGTTTTTCTTTACCACATTAACAGAACTACTCTGACATACAAGGTTGAGAAACAGCGGAGGAGCTGTTATGCCAGGTCTGTTGTCCTCCCTGGGGGTGGCTTCTATCACATATTCTCAAAGATTAGTTTCTTGTTGCCTGTCCCCTCCCCTCCCCTTTTTTTAAAGTACAATAGCAACCCACACACAGTACAAGGAAGTCCCAAAACAGCAAAGCATACTGTATGCAGCACTGGGTACAAAGTCTCCTTCAATCTGATTAGACTGTTTTTCAATCTTTGCCCTGAAAATGACTCGTCTCTATTTTGATATTATTCTCTTCAGCTTTGCTCAAGCCTGCTACTTTACACTACAATTTCCAAAACGTAAAATATATCCTGAATTTAGCTCTAGGCAAAGATTAATGGCTCCAGAAACTCAGCTCCTTTGTTTAGAGTCTGAATACGCAACTATGTAACACCCACACATAAGGCTTCTCACATGTGTATTGATGCTCCTGTTGGAGGGGGCAAAAGGAGAGGAGAAGGGGGCAAAAGGAGAGCAGAAGGGGGTAAAAGGAGAGGAAAAGGAAACAAAAGTTGTTTCTACAGGCAGTTCAGTCCTTTAGCACAGGGTGTTGGACTTTAGATTTAAGGGTTTTAAGGAGGTTTTTTGCAACATAGGCTACACTGTAGCTTTAGCTAGGCTCAAGGCATCCAATCATTTTACAGACACACTGAGCTGTAACCACAAGGTAGTATAGATTATGCTTAAAAATGCAGGTATGCATCATACTAAGAAATAGAGTATATTCATTGATTTAAAATGTCAGAAAAAACTTGTTTCTGTTCAATCAGACAGGCACTGACTACTGCACAACACTGGCCATACTGCAATATCAAAGAAAATTCCCTTCCCCCCAAACTTGGGTAATTCCCTCCAGTTCTCTCTTTCATTTTATTAATCAACAATTTCCATTTCTTCAGTGCTTATAAGCCTTATTTAGTTTAATGATCCTGCACATAACATGCATGGTTACAAGCTGAATATGTGACTCTTAGATGAGTGAGAAGTGGCAACAGAATCTCTCTGAACATTTTTTCTCTCTTGACCTCCAAGTTAGCTGCACGTTTCTTGTCAAGAGATGTGCTGCACAAGGAAAGATGTGTTTCCAAATGCCTCAAAGCTTATTCTTCACAGTCACTGATGTGGCATTTTACAAGGGAGGACTTAGGGATGTCCTTGCACTGTCACTCAGGTGGTTTGTTACCACAAGCAAGCGAACTTAGAAGAGGTTTTCTAATACTTGAGTATTCTGGAATTTGCGTCCTTATGCAGTGCCTAGCTTGTGAAAAGTAAATACAGTCAAAGATTTAAATCAATGATCTGCACTGAGCATTGTACTCCAAAAAAGAAAATTTTGCAACTATCTTTCAAGAAACACTTGTTTTCCAGGAATACAGAGGTATTTATCATCGATTAAGAAAGAGAATAATATCAATATCAAGATATTGATATTGATATTAATAATGTCAAAAACAGTGTACTTTTGAGTGTGTAAATACAACAAAGAGAGGGCTCTAAAGATAGCTTTGGGAATGACAAAATATAGCCTTGCCTTTGGATTCCACCTGCAAGATGAAAGTGTTTGGATGATCTCATAAAGCAGACAGTGAAACTCTTTAGATGTGCTGCTGACTAGCTTCAAAAAACTGAGATTTGAATAACTTTGCTCGGGCTGAACAAATTACCCTCAGTATATCACAGGCTAGGGTCAAGATCTTCAGTACTACAAAAAGAAGTTCAGTAGATATGGATCTACAACCCTGATCAACTCCATCTTTCATGGGAAGCTCCGCTGAAGAAAGATTAGGCTCCACTGAAGAAGGGTTTTCTATTGCACAGGATCTCCTCAGTCATTAATAAATGGGCTAAAAGAATATCAGAACAGTCCAATTCATTTCAACTTTCAGAAACTAGATCAAGTGAAAGCATTAAATGCTTTTGTGAAATCAGTGCAGGCACCGTTGAGATGCTGATGTTCGTCACTGCACTGTTTCTGAATTGGACTGGCCATGAATACTACGAGGGGATCCACAGCTAAGCAATTATCCTCAGGAGTTTTCAGTCAGAACAATGACTGGGGCACACAGGCAATGGAGTATGATCTGAGGTAGCAGTTTCACAGGAAGAGGTAAGAGTAAAATGTCAGAGTCTGCCACAAAATAAAATTGTCCTTTGTCATCCAAGTTCATGGTTCCAGCCCCCCTAAAACATTAGGGGCTCCCATTGCTACAAGGATCTGACTGAGTACAAAAATACACTTGCAAAAGTAAGAGCTTCACATGGCTTCCCCCACTGTTGGTGTTATACTGAAGCTATTTCAGAACTTCATTGTCTTAATTAGTTAACAAAGGATCATTAAGAACCACGATAAATGGCTTCAGCTCAGTCAAATCAATGACAGCAATTAAATATGGATAACAGATAATTAAATGAAGAAGAAAAACATTCTATTTACCTAGCAAGACTCAGGTTATGTTCTGTAGGAAATGTTCTACCCAAGGTTTGCAAATTGCCTACTGCTGAACACAGATCTGACCTCCTGAAGAAGCATTTTGGGAGTGCTTGCTTAAGTAGGGGATCAGCTCAACCTTCCACTTCCACTTCGACCAAAATTGCATATGGTTCCATGATGTTCATGTTTCTTGGTGTCAGAAGCATCACTGAGAAGTCTAATATTTATTGGAGAAAATGTTAATTTTTGTATTATTTGTATCCAGTCAATCTTGGTATCCAGGTCTGAGAAAGACAATAACTGCTCTGAATGAGGCAGTAAGACACCTTTAAGATCATGTCCTTCATTTTTCCTTGCCAGTGTTTTCAAGGCTCAAACCTTATTCCTCTTGATGTTGATGATGACAATTAATGTGACAGTTTCTCTAGCAGCTTAGAGCAACCTTGTTAATGAGTCTGACAGTGCCAAGGCTTGACAGTGCCTGACCACCACAACAAACTATCCAGAACCCTGAACTAATATATGGTTTTACTTGATGGGTTTTAATACAAATTGGACACCAGAATTTGTGGATAACATTTTACATAAACCCATTTCTTATGCCAGTTTTGAGTAAATAATCACTTGGAAGCAGACACCAAGAATTAAACAGCAAAAGGTTTTAAGCACAGAATAAAGTATTACAAGGATTCTTGTAAATTCTTGATGAGAGGTTGAGAACCACAGTGCACCCCCCTGCACAGCCTGTCAACACAAACCCAAAAACCTTTTGGAAAGAGCTGACAGTAGGCATTGCTTTTTATTTGAAATATGCACTAGAATTACTGAACCTCCGAGTCAAGGGTTGACTAAGAGTCAAATGCTTTTCAGAATATGGGAAGCAGATACTTGATACGATATTTGATGTGCTTGTACTGACCAACCAGTACCAGATTTATCTTCTAGTAAAGAATTCTGCTCATTTATGAAAGAGGTACACATCATAACTTCACCATCTTGAAAGCAGCTGTAACATGCTAATTTACACCTTTATCAGCATTCAATCCAATGTGACAATAATTTTGAATTAGTCAGCTTACATGGAAATCTCAAAAGAATAAAACCAAAACACATACACACTCTTTAGTGCAAGACATGATAATGGCAATTTACTAGGCAAACTACCTTTCTTTGAACACTATAGCTGTTTCCCATGGAAGTCACGGGCAGGCAAAGTTCATGCCATTGTACCTACTTTCTGACCGCCTTCATTCAATAAAGATATTTAAGGTTTCCCTGGGCAGGTAAGGAAAATTTGCTTGAAGGTCTGCACAGACATTTTAGTTACATATAGCTTTATTACAGGTAGAGTTGAGATGAATTTATTTCAAGATTACCTGAGCCTTCCTTTTGCCTATAATCACCAGAATCCAACTGCTTGTCTTGCAGCATTTTTTCCCCTTGAGCTGATTTATTTTGGAAATTTTCAGTCACAATGTTTCATCCATTCCTGAAAACACCACTACTGGAACAGCTGTTTGGTTCCAAGATGAGATTTGAATGTAAATTGCTGCTTTCCTGTATCACTGAAAAGAACCTTCAAGACACATGAAGTTATTTTTCTCTTGCACTGAGCACTGATAAGGCCTCATTAGGAATATTTCATCTGGGGGAAGACACTTCAAGAGTAATAAAATTCACTCAAAGAACATGCAGGTGAGAGAAATGAAAATTATAGAAAACTAGAACACATCACCTACAAAAAGCAGATTAGAGAGATAAGCACCATAGAGCCTTAAAAGGTTGAGAGAAGCCAAAAGTCTTCAAATATGTTAAGGGCTGCTACCAAAAAAAAAAAACAAACCTGGCCAAACCCCCTTCAATACTACGATCTAAATGTCATCTTAAGGCTGTTTGTCTTGTTCTATCCATTACTGTAAGATGAATATTTGAGATAAAACACTTGAATATTTTTTCTTTTTTATAAACACTGCAATAGCATGCTTAAGATGCTTGCTTGGAGGATTTGTCACCCAGGATTTTAAGAACAAGTTAGACAAACATATCTAAGACTCATATAGGTATAGACAAGTCTACCACGTGGTGCAAGGCAACTATTTTATTTTCCTCCAACTCTATGATTATTTATCTGTCTATAGAACTAGATTCCAACTACATCTCTACGTAGTCAGTGAGTCAGTGCTTCTGCAAGTCAAACCCCAGGCTTTATTTGTTTATAGGTGACAAACACACAAAAATGTTAATCACCTCTGACAAAGCATCATTTCAGTGAAAGGCTTTGTATAACGGAAATAGTAGTTGAATTTTGTTTCCAAGGACAGTTCTAAACCATAGAGGCATAGAACTGTTTGGGTTGGAAGAGACACTCAGAGGTCTTCCTTTTATCTCTTATTTTCCTTTAGTTTAAAATCTTTACCCCTTGTCCTATCACAACAGGCCCTGCCAAAATCTTTGTCCCCATCTTTCTTGTAGGTTCCCTTTAGGTAATGGAAGGGTGCAATAAGGTCTTCCCAGAGCCTTCTCTTCTCCAGGCTGAACAACCCCAACTCTCTCAGCCTGTCTTCACAGGAGAAGTGCTTCAGTCTTTGGATCACCTTCATGGCCCTCCTCTGGACTCACTCCAACAGGTCCACCTCCTTCTTATGTTGGAGAGCTCAGAGCTGGATGCCGTACTCCAGGCAGAGTCTCACAAGAGCAGAGTAGAGGGGCAGAATCCCCTCCCTCGACCAGCAGGCCACACTTCTTTAGATGTAGCCTAGGATACGATTGACTTTGTGATCTGCAGGTGCACATTACAAGGTCATATCCAGCTTTTCATCCACCAGCACCCCAAAATCCTTTCTGGCAGAGCTGCTCCCAGTCCCTTCAACCCAGGTGCAGCACCTTGCACTTGGTCTTGTTGAACCTCATGACGTTTCCATGGTCCCACTTCTCTATTTCTTGAGTTTGTCCAGGTCCCTCTGGATGACATCCCACCCCTCAGGTGTGTCAAGCACACCACTCAGATGCAAATCTGCAAAGGGTGCACTTGATCCCATCATCTGTGTCACTGATGAAGATATTAAACAGTACTAGTCCCAAGACAGACACAAACATATATACATATATATATACACTTTTTTTGCCTGCTGTAGCAACGTTTCTTTCCTATTCACCTGATTCATCCTTTTATTAGATAGCTGCTGTGTATAGGCTGGTGCAATACCATACTGGGAAACAATGTTATGGAGAAATGCAATTAGGGACTACATTGTGAAGGATACACACTTACAGAGACATTAAGGTTGTGCAGCCATGCTTCATGCTGGAAATATTCATGACAGGCTTGACCATGCAACCTTAACAATATTAATTAACCAGGTTGCATGTTTGAGTTACTTGGCATTAATTAACTAGCTACATGTTTCAGCTACTGTTACCATGCAGGCAGTTTATTGTTCCTGCGATTCTCTGATTGATTTGAAAATGCCTAATTCTGGTGGAAGAGAAAGAAATTCATCTGCTTCCCAAGTTCAGGATTATTTGGTTGAAGGGTAATCTGGCCTCACCTGTGGCGTGTTCTTTACTGAGGATACCCAAAGAATTGTCTTGACAGTACTCAATTGTTTATAGGATTTTGAAAGATTTTATACAGTGATTTCCTGTCCCCCTCCCAGTAAAGTTATTGGTTTCTCTTCCCTCTCCTTCTGCACAAAAGGATTTGAGAGAACAGTTTCTGAAAGGACTATGGCTAAGCTTTTCCATTTATGTGAATATGATTTACTTAAGACAGAGAGATGAAAAGTTTTCCTCAGAAACCAGATGAAAATGAAAACAAGTGTTTACACACCTGATGCACATAAAAGAAGAGCTGGGACTACAGATTTTTCTGACAAGGAAGGGATCTAACTCTGCGTTCATTTATGGAGGAATCTTTGCAAAGTCCAGCAAACAAAGGGAGCAGGTGAAAACAGGGTAGGGGCATGGAGAGAGGGTAGGAGAGAGGGACAGAACAAGGGAAGGGTCAAGGAGTGACAAATTGTCTAGGAAGGGGGGGCATCAACAAAGGAGTTAGATACAGTGGAGGACCCTAGCAGGAGCTGAGTAGAGCTGAAAATAGGCTGAGTTAAACAGTGAGGCCAGTTGTCAGCAATACCTGTGACAGAAGCAATAATAAGTCTAGCAATAATAAGCTCAAGTCGTTGTTGCCCCATAGGTAGCATTACAGAGGCATCCCTGCATCACTACTGTTGCCAAAAATGGGCTTCACTAGGAATGTCCATAGTTTTCTCTTAGATGGGCACCCTATAGAATGATACATTTAGTTCTCTATTGGACTGCTGTCTCCAGACAAAGCAAGACTGAACTGCAAGTGCTCAACTCCCTATTACTGTAGGATTTGGGATGAGGTGGGGGTTGCAGGCAGTAACAACAAAACCAGACAATTATTTCTTTAATCAATAATTTCTTTGCAATTCATTAAGAGCAAGAATCAGTGCCTTCTAAAGGTCGGATCAGCCACTGTGCCTGTCCCCCAATTCACGGCTTGCAGACCCTATCAGCACACACAGGGCAGTGACTCCCTCTAGTTATAATAAAACAGAGAGGAAATGCTGCTAGTTAGGGAGCCATCACATTTAGGGATGGTTTGAAACTTAAGGAGTTTCAAAAGCACCTATGAATGTAAACTACTGCACTTAGGAATGACCGTCGTCACCTAAGCATGATCATACAGGACCTTTTCTTCTGAGTATTTTGCTGGCTCCAACCACCAGAACCATTTAAAGTTTTCCAATACACAGCACAAGTGTTAAAGTTATAAACAAACAGCAAATAATAGACTTCCAGTCAGCAGAGAGAAATCAGCCGCATGGCAGTCATGCATATTTTATATGCTTTCTAGATCAAAATGGACACAAACTTTAATTGAAACTGCCTTCACCACTCAAGGAAGAGCAAAACCAAACATACATTTTTCAAATCCTACTGTGGCAACTTGCATTTCCTTTATTCCAGTAGAGGGCAAGAGCTACACGAGGGAGAGTATTTGAGAAGACAGTTAGGTCTGAGTAAAGGGAAAGGTAAAAGAAAAACTATCCAGACTCTTGTCACCTCAATGACACTTTTAATAACATTAAAAAGAATTTTTTGCAGGTTTCTTTCAGTTTTTACAATAACATACAATACAACTAAAGCTTCTGTTTACGCCTTTAAAAAAAATCTAATAACACCACAGCAGTTCACGCATCACTTTGATGATACATAATGCCCATCTCCTACCACTGCATACACTCATTTATTCCACTAAGTTTACAGTGAACTGTTTGGAAAGATGATCTGAACTGACAGCGATTCCATCACACAAATTGACAATGCTGTACTTCAATGTGTAATGCATAGACCTCTGAAAAGCATATGCAGAAGAAAGGTACACAAGTTCCTTCAGCTTAACACTTGAATAGCATATAAATGTAAAGTAGCAATTTTGTTCTGTTTACTGGGCAAATACACAGAAACATTGGAACTACATGATTATCAGGGCATGTGGCCATGTGTAGCCATATAGGAGGTAGTGAAGTTCTGATCTGAGCTCTCGAGCATTGTTAGATTATCCATATAGCACTTTGGTAGAAATATCTGTACAGCCAAATTAATAACAGTAATAATCACACTACTCTTTGGCACATCTCTTTTCAACACATAACGTTATACTGAAATACGGTCACTTTGTCACATTGTCTTTGGCTTGTCTGAAAGAGTCAAGCACCTAGATGCCTGTTAAAAGAACAACAAAAAGTCAAAATCTTTTAGGGATAACATTAGGTCCCAGTCTGACAGTTTATATATGATAGCATATGTCAGAATTAAAACAAAACAAAAAGGATCAGAGTCTATACACTGCGTCAGTTAAGTTTTAAATTTATCTTACCATAGTATTTAAATATGGCACTCATTCTACACTGATATTTTTATATCAATGATTATCATAATATATAAAAAATATTAATATGAATGAAATTAAGGAAAATAGAATGTGATATGAACATCAGAAAAAAAAACATTGCAAGAGTAGAAAGACATGGTGAAATCTTGATTCCTTTAAATCTCTCGATTCCTTTAAAATTAAGCTGGACAAACCCTGAGAATCCATTGTGGGTAGGGCAGAGGAATCCTGTAACAGACCATGGGAATGGGCTGATATGATATGTCTACACCAATCCTTTTTGTCTTTAATTGAGGTAATTCTGTGGCTATAAGCATATTGTTGGTACAGCGATTAATATATAAGTATTCAGCTCTGACATTTCTTATCAGCTAAGTATTAATTTCTGCCAGGCTGCTTCCCCGCAGCATTTGGCAAATGAACACATTTTGATCAGTAGGTATTTTATCGCACACTGGAGTTCAGTGGCTGTGATCACTGAAAATGACAGATGAACAATCAATAGTTTGGGGAAATAATAGGAACAGCAACATATTTATACACAGAGATGAAGATGGCATCTCTAATGCAAACATTTGCAAGCAGTTTTTCGTAACTACACAAATCACAAGGACTGATAAGCCCAGGAACCAACATTCTCGGCAACAGGATTGCAGAGACAGTTAGCCTCCTAATGCCACAGGCAGCTTGCTACTCCAGTAAACTGAGTTTCTAAAATGCCAAATAAGCATTCTTCTGCTGAGAGAGTTTTAGGCTGCCTATAATGCAACCCAATGCAGAGTTGAACTAGCTCATTGGGCAGCAATAGCTATGCAAGAACTGCAAAGGCAACATAAGAAGCTGAATAAATCCTTAGGGAACTGGTCCGGGGTGGCTGCAGCTGATTTAACATCAAGCATAAACATGTTTGTATAAGCCTAACTTTTGAAATGCACTTATAATCTAAGAACCTCAATCTAAGCTGATTTTCAGAGTGCCACATCAACTAGAGGAAGTTGCCAGTGAGCAAGAGATACCTGATAACTTCAAAAAAAAAGTCCATAGATGAAAATCTTGATTATGCCAGCAATTTATTATGCTACCTTTGAGTAATTTTGGGGTTTTCTATGCTTGGAGATAAAATATATTCCCACTTCTAACACAACTGTTTTTAGAGGTTAATTTTGCCCAGTAAAATTTTGCGCACTCTGCAAGTGAAAAGTGGATTTTTGCTTTTAAGTGCAACTTTTGAAATTTACTGGCAGAAAAAAATAAACTTGATAAATGTTGCTATAGACCTTTACAGTTCACAAATGCACAGAAGCTTTGAGGACAGAATCACTTATAAAACCACCCAGAACACAGCAGACTGTTAAGCAATGGACATCAGATAATGCAACTAACTGGTGCTGTAAGACTCATCATAAATTTAGCAGGAGACAAATGTACTTCCTATTGACCCTTGCTAAATCTTTAAACAAACATCTTTGCAACGTCTTCCAACCCCTTCAGAGAAACTAATTCCTTTTACTGTTGTACCAACTAAAATGAGCACAACCAAAGGCAAAATGTGTTCAACAAGACCAAAGGAATAACAGTGCACAAGATAGACAAGCCTGGAGTATGGCCCAGGAGCTCTTAGCTGGTCTACAGGTTTGGCATGAACAATATGGGTTTATATGAACAACCTAAAATCTAATAAAAAGCAAGAAGCAACATTTTTTTTAAATCTCAGGTTTCTAAATATCTAAACAAAAATTAGCTCCAAACACCACTTAAAAGTTTCTCCCCATTTGCTCCTATTAAGCTAAGAAAGAAACCAAAAAGTAAAACAATTGAGATGCATTAAGACACTAGGATATGAAATTGCCAAAAATGTCTTTACAGATTAGAGAATACTGTAGACAGGAATTCCATGGCTGTATTTTACTTCATGGGAGCATAAATGGATAGATATAGGTGATATATAGGATCAATATAGGTCTCTAACAATTGTAACCAGATCCAACACTCAGTCAAGTCAAAGGAGTGAGAGTTTTTCTTTAACTCCAGTAAAACTAGTCTCACTGGAGAAAAGCCTATAAGTAGAGCCGGTTTGAGTATTTTTAGCAACATAAATACCACTAGAGGAGCAGAAGATAAGACCAGGTTATTTTGCTACCACAGAATCACACAGAATCACAGAATATACTGAGTTGGAAGGGACCCACAAGGATCATCAAGTCCAACTCCTGTCCCTGCACAGGACCATCTCCAAGAGTCACACCATGTACCTGAGAGTATCATGTCCAAACGCTTCTTGAACTCTGTCAGGCTTGGTACTGTGACCACTTCCCTGGGGAGCCTGTTCCAATGCCCAACCACCTCTGGGTGAAGAACCTTTTCCTAATATCCAACCTAAACCTCCCCTGACACAACTTCTGACCATTCCCTCGGGTTCTGTCACTGGACACCACAGGGAAGAGATCAGTGCCTCTCCCTCTTCATTCTCTCACAAGGAACTTGTAGACTGCAGTGAGGTCTCCCCTCAGTCTCCTCTTCTCCAGGCTCAACAGACCAAATGCCCTCTACCGCTCCTCATACAACTTCCCCTCAAGGCCCTTCACCGTCTTCATTGCCCTCTTTTGGACACTCCCTAATAGCTTTATATCTTCTTTATTTTCTGGTACCAGATGGGATGAAGAGCAGAGTTAGACATTTGAAAGGAGCAACTTTTCTTCTATTGATTTTTCATTACCTTTTTTTTTCTCAGCCAACAGTTGCTATCAGCCTACGTATCCCAACAACTCTCCCGGCAGCAGGCAGTGACTGCCAGGTCTAACACTGGCATAAAACCAAGTAGGCAGCCACGCTCCATTTTGCCTATGTGTGAAATTAGGGCTAAGCATAAGCAGAAGAAAAATACAGACAGTACTGCTTTGTTAAGGAAATAAATTAAGAAAGGAGGTGAGAAAAGAAATAAAGAAGGACAGTGAGATAAAAATAGACTTGAAAGCTTGAGCTTTACCTTTTGGAGTAATTAAGCAGCAAGTCTCAGGTTCACTCTCAGGTCCTATTGAAGACAATATTTAAATTCCAGCTGAGCCTAAACAGATTTCTGATTCTCTCATGATTTCTTATGTGTATTTTTTTCATACAAAATATAAACTTCCCCTTGACCAAGGTCTAAACAGCTGTCTTCAAAGACAAGGCTATGAATTCCAGGTCAGATGAATGCAACACGAGACAGGAAACACCCATTCACCTGGACTGACATATCAGGTCTGCCCTAAGAGAAATTCAACGGCTTAGTACCTTCCTGTAACACAAAGCAGTGTCAAGAGAGCCACTTAAAAGAGGATTTTGCATCACAGCAGCTGTGCAAAACAGCCACACCACATTAGCAATTTCTTAGCTTCTAAAAGAGAGAAAAGAATTCAGAGATAGCACTCCTTCTGCTTCAGTAATATCACCCTATGAGTGCCTGTCCCAGGAGACAAAGCACCTCAAGGCACTCATTGAGAAAAGAGGAACTTTTTGATTAAAAGAATATACTGGCAGACACAGTAGCTATCTGCAAAACATATAAATAGTAAAGAAATACCATACTTCAAATACTGCCCAGCACTTTGCAAAGTTACAGCTGCTATGTGATCAGATCCTTAACTTCATCATGTTAACAGAGCTCAGGATTACTCATCTCTCAAACTGAAGGAGGCAGAAAAATGCAATAAGGTAAGCATGAGAAGCAGGTGTAAACACTGAACTCCCTATCAGATATGGCTAGAGAAGGTAGGTTCTCATTTTCACTTGGTTTATGGATACCTGGTCACCTGCTGGGAGAGGGGACTTTATTCTTTGCACCTGAAGGTTGAATATAACCCTCCTCATACCCCACTCCAGCTTCACTGTGCACCTTTTCTCTGTCTCCATGAGAGTTGTGCTGTGTATTCACTTTCCTGATATTGATCTGAGAGTATTTGTGCATTTGTGTTTCCAGGGCCCCTAGAGATTTTCTTGCAATTTAAATATATATTGCTTTTGCTTTTAATGATTTTTTGTGAGATACATGTTTTCTTCTGCAGCCTCGTTCCATGTTATGCTGCTCTGCTTTCTAACCTATATTTTGAAAGAAGGTATGAGATGGTTTTTACTTACCTTATGCAAATTGCATATTCCACCTTGAGCTGAAAACAGGAAAGCAGTGCCACGAGGTCAGCACTCTTATAGAGCACTGTAAAGATGACATATAAAACAAATTCAAAGAAAAATCATGGAGCTGATGGTTATTCTCAGCAAGAGAACATTAAAAAAGCTGACCAAACATAGCAGAATAAAACTGAGAGCAAAATCAGATCTTGGTTTAGGTCCTCAAGTACCCACAAGAACAGCACAAACATTTTGGAGGCCTCATTAAGTATTGGCCACTCCAACAAAAGCTATGAAAGGGAGTAGAAGCACAGATTTTATGGACCAGATCTCCATGATTTTACATGGCTTTCAAAGAGAGAGTCCCCACACTTGCAGGCAGTTTTATCTCATGTGAATACAGCCAAGATCAGTGGGTTCAAAAGATGGTACACAGCACCTCTGCATGGTGACTGACCTGCTCCTTCTCTGAAAGAAGCTGCAGCAGAGCTGAGACTGAGACATACATTCAGATTTACCACTTTGGATAAATATTTACTTCTCTGCAGAGAGGCTATAAAAATCTATGGAAGCAGGATAATCATTTTACACAAACTGTGCAGAAGCAGTTGACCATATGCAGCACCTAGGAAGAGGAAATCAGACTGTTGTACACCTCAGCCTGGTATTTGTTGCTGTCCTGTGGGTGATCTGAGGGGTGTGGGGGGTCAGCCACAGAGGGCACTAGAATGAGCAGCTCCCAGGTTCCTCACCTGGAGGAATTTGTAAGACAGCACTCCAAGGCAGAAGCACAACCAGCTTCTGCATCTTCCCCAGCACCCCCCAACAGTGTCAAGGCAGAGCAGTACACAGTATCATCTCCCTGGTTTTGAAAGTGTCCTACTACCCTTTCAGAGCAGAAAATGTCCATCTACAAAGCCTACAGAAACTCAGCAGGACCTGTACAATGCTGGAGAGCACGGTGAACCATACCAGCTCTCCAGCATTTGCCTGTCACAAGTGTGAGAAATCACTGAGCCTCTGGAACAGCCGTTGCTGCTGATTCAAGCCACACGATTTCTCCCTAACCTTGTGTCAGGTTTTGTGAGACTCAACTGAGTCCCAAACTCACCATCAGATGGAAGCCCTTGCCTTTTATCATACTTTGATTCTGTGAGCAGTAGCTGTTTATATTTCCTATACTTACTCAGTAAGGTTACACATTTGTTGCCTGTTTGAGGGAGAGGCTCTGGTCTCCCATCACTGCTGACCTTTGCGGACTGCAGCTCTGCAGGTGAGGTTTTGCTGAGCAGGGAATAATTTTGCATCTTTTCAGCACAACTCTCAGATTTCTAAAAAGTGCAGCCCATTGCTCATCTTTCCTCTTGTATGTCTAAAAGCATAATTCACTTCTGTATCCCTCAGCTAAGATTTATGTTCATAAGAGTTTTATGAACCTATGACTTGGTTTCACCTGTGACTCATGCCAAAAGCC
Organism: Corapipo altera; assembly: GCF_003945725.1. Taxonomy (NCBI): domain Eukaryota; kingdom Metazoa; phylum Chordata; class Aves; order Passeriformes; family Pipridae; genus Corapipo; species Corapipo altera. Next base: position 10,419,603 of record NW_020884885.1, on the reverse strand, counting down.
TATCAAGGGGACTGGCCCAATTAGCAGGTACCTATGGCTCATAACGACATCTTTTAGACACTTTTGAAAAGTACAGTCTTGTTGCAATAACATCAAAGCAGCATCTTACTGTAGGGTTGAAACACAGCAGTTTTTCTTTCAAGGCTGTTTTTCTGTCCTTGAAACACAGTTTCTTCTGACTCCTCTATGCCATGTCACAGATTCCTCATTAACGTGGATACTGTTCTAGTGGTAAGTCTAACAACTCCGAGAGCCTCATACAACTTCACAAAAAAGCAAGAACAACCATTTCTGTTGGAAAGATCTAGAGTTTAAATATGTGTTTTCAAGCAGTGTCCCCTCAGAGTCAGTGGGCAAAGCACACAGGCTAATCCTGATGCACAATTTACAGCACCCATGTCACATTACTGTTGCCCTCAGAGCAGAAGATTCTCAAAGACACTATCATAGGTCATTAAAATTCTCAGCAGTCAGGTATTTTTTTTCATGTGTAGTATATTTACTAATTTATAAAGATAATGTAGATTTATAAAGATTATAGAGATTTTTTTTATTTAAGTCTTTCAGGATTTGATTATTCTCTTTCTGCAAAAAAAGCTGAGAAATCCAACTTTGAGCAGGTTCAATGGGCAGCACTGGAGTAGTAAATTGCGCTTCCAAAATGGCAAGTAGGCTACAATACCGCCATGCATGTCTCCAAGCTCTTGTTCTTCCACATTCACAAGACCTGTGCTGGATATGGTGTTCACTGTTCAGGTGAACTAGCCACTAAAATACAATCAAAAAGCTGTCTCCAAAAAAAGTCCTTTCTCAGCAACTGCAGTGGTTACACTCTCAGTTGCTGCTCTTCCCATTCAGACCAATCCAGAAATCTCCATCCAGTCTTTAATTCTTAACCACACACCTAGAGCTGAATAACTTGGGGCTGTGTAATGGGTCTGGCTGAGCTGGAGTTCATTTCCCCATAGCAACCCTCACAGTGCTGTGCTTTGCATTGGCAGCTAGAAGAGTGTTGATAACACACCGGTGTTTTGGCTACTGCTGAGCACAGCATCAGCACTGTAACATTCCTTCCCTAATCAAGGGCAAGATTCTGGGAGGGGACACAAGCAGGCCAAAGCTGACCCAAACTGACCGAAGGGATATTCCATAGCATATGATGTCAGCTCAGATATAAAAGCTAAGGAAAGGAGCAGGAACGGGGGCATTCGTTGTTTCCAGTGGCTGCCTGCTGAGAAATCATCAGGCATACTGAAGTCCTGCTTCTCAGGAAAGTGGCCAGAAATTGCTGCTGATGGGAAGTAGAGAATAAACCTTGCTATCTTCCACTTTGCTTTTGCAAGCACAAGCTTTTGCTTCGCTTTTGCCTTAATAATCTGCCTTATCCCAACCCACAAGTCATTTTCCATCTTATTCTTTCTCCCCTTTATGGCTGGGAAGGGAAGCGATAGAGCGGCTGGGCAGGTATCTGGCATCCAGCCCAGGTTAACCCACAACAGGCTGACAAAAACCCCCAAAACCCCTGGACTAGGTATTGTAGCACATCACTTCTCACATGTTTGAAATCTCACATCTCCTCAAGATGGCAAAAACATTTGGACATTTTTAGTGCCATGATACATTGTTAAGACAACCTCATTTCATGTCAGATAGATCTTTTTATTACAAATAGTTTCTGAATCCCTCATTTTACTTTTATGTGAAGAGCCAGGGATGTGCCCATAAATTATGCTAAAGCCACTCTCTGTAACAAATGCTCAGATTTATCAGCCGTCATAACTTTCATTAGCCTCAGCCTCTTTGCTTTGTGAATCAGGATATGACTATAGCACACTGGAGCCTGTAAGGTGGAGCTTTAGGTTAGTTGGCTCAGGTGCACAGGACAGACTGTATAATGCTCCTGAGAAACAAAGCAATCCCAGGCAGAATTCCCTGCAGCCACAGTCAGCTTTCTAGTTACTTCTGTGGGCTAGTATGTAGTGCAGATGTACCGGCAGTTTCAAGCAAAAATGCTTCCACATACTGGGCCCAGGGTTTGTCTGTGTTCTGTTAGCTGCCAACTTCTCTGTACACACTCTTTTTCCACATAAAAACCAGCACTGCCCCTGGCTGGATGCTCCTCAGCTCTTATGTCAACTACCCGCCTCTTCATCTGCTATTTCTCTGCACACTGCTGAGAGCTTTGATTACAGTGAGCCTCTCTCTTTGCAGGTGGCATTACTATAGTAAGTCGGCTACATGTAGAAAGTCATGTCTCCACATGTTAATATCTCTTTCCTTAGCAATGTAACTCAGATAAGAGTTCTGTTTTCTCACACAATGAATGGGAAGAGGCATGAACTGAAATCTGTAACATAGGAAATATAGATCTAGTTTCATAATGTGCTACTGCCTGTTCTTTGTCACATGGACAAGAAAATTCTTTAGTAATCTGTCTACACTTTTCTGGCTAGTCTTTCATATACCACCACAACTCAATTCCTTCTCATTTTGAACCTGTATGTGAAGATCTGGGACACACATGGGAGGACTGTTATAAATACAGTCCTCCCATCTTGACCTGAGCCAAATGCCCTTGAAGGGCAACCACTAAGCACAACTGATGGCTCTCATCAGTCACACACGCCCATTAGAGCAGAGCTGTGCAGGGCAGGCTGCTTTGCACTGGCCTCCTGTACCCCTGCTAAACATCATCATTGCTAACTTTTGTAGGGAAAATCTTTTCAATATTTAAAGTCACAGCTGTAATGGCTCCTGATCATGGAAGTAGATATCTTTCATGGTCTGTAATAGCCCTGTTTTTACTAGCTACTCTGAGCTTTGAATTACTTTTGTACAACCCGAAATAATTTAAGTAATGTACAGTTAAAAATAAACTGCTTAAATCAGTCTGGGATAGTAACAAAAAAAAAAAATCCACATAAACATGATTACTTTTGTTTCATGCATTAACACCCAGCAGAGTTACAATGTTAAAGCCAGGTATGAACCTTTTGATAAATATTATTCTTTAAGGATTATATTCTTTATTTATATTTTTCAGTCTTGATAAATAAGACATCAGTATAAGGTTATTTCCTGTCTATCAAAAAAACCTCATGTTGTAGAAAAATTGTTAAGTCATCTCTCTTTACGACTTTGTTACCCCCCCTTTCAGTTATCCCTAGAACTCCCCTGGAGGGAAATAACACTTAGGTTCTGTCTTTTTAACTTGTCTGATTTACATAACTCTAATGATATCTAAGTGTCTTTGGTTGCACTTTCCTTTCTTTTCCTCTTTTCTTTACTCCCAAACTCTCAAGGCTGATGAAGTAACAGTTGGTAGTATCTTGCTTATTACAGAATTGCCTATGCTGTTCTTGAGTCATGCCACAGTGGTTGCAGCTGGCTGAGCAGCTCTCCAGTCCTTCCAATAATTCCAGTTTTCCTTTGAGAATATATTTCTAAAGTGTCCTTTGCAAATGGAGGACAAGAGCTTCTCTTTGGAGTCACATTGTTCTCCCAGGAGCAAGGGCTGGAGGAAAGCAGAGAGGAGCAGCAGATCAGGCCAGTTCTATCTCAAGCTTGACCTGTACCACTGAATGAGTAATGGGGACATATCCTGTGAGTCTTTCATCTTCACCATCTATGTCAGATATAGAAAACAGGCATCACTCTGCCAAACAAGGCCAGAAAAGAGAAAAATTACAACTAATCCTGATAAAAAATAACAGGGCTGAAGAGATGCAGAAGAGGACAGATTTGGATCTGGGGACAGAATTTATAGTTTAGGGGTGGGCAGATGTGGATTTGAAGAGTTCTTGTAGACAGGATGAAAGGAATCTCTGTAAATACAAGAGGTTTCTCACACTTCCTAAGGGTAAAGTGTGGGATGTGTCTTTTAAGGATGGACATTTCAATATTCACCGTCATCAGCTGATATTTGATCTTCCTTGCTATTCAGCTTTGCTTTCTTTTCCTACTTGGCACACTATCTTTTCACATTTTTTTCACATTTTCTTTTCTCTCTGTACACAAAGAAAATTGAAGCATGGGAAACAGCAGTAACCGTCTTTCTTCACTGCTCCTCTGATAGTCCACATGGGGAAGGAAAAAGTAGAAATCAGTTCTCTCTATCAGTCCCGATGTTGTGCTGGCAGTCAGACATCCACACAATTTCTGCTCTGTCTTTCTAAAAAGGGACTGGATTCCTCACTGTACACAGTAGAAGACGTGGATGATGATTCTTGCCTCACGAGCCCTTGTGATCATCTCTGAAAAGATGGTTTTGAAATGAGTATGTGGACCACTACTGATTTTTAAGCTTTTTAAAGTGCCATCAAACATCCTCAAAAGTGCCTAAAAAACTATTTTAATCCATGCTGTCTTCTTTTCTTTTTGTCTGTGACAGCCACATGCCACCTTCTACACTGATGCCAGGCACAGTGTTGTTGAGAGCTTCTGCTATCACCATGGTAAAGCACAGCGCTCTCTCCATGATGAAAATCCAAGTAAACTACATCCAGGAATGCTAAAACTATTGAACTTTTTGCTTCACACAGAATAGATAGGTGCAAGAAGTGTAAGCTTGCAGCAGTTCTTATCCAGGATTTTCTCAAACAGCAATACCATTAAAACAGAAAAGTTGTCAGAATCAGTTACGTTCCCATATGATCCCATATCACCAGTCACAGTGTATACCCCATCTGTGTTCTTAATAGATCCTCTTCCTTTCCTTTTAAACATGGATTTCTCAACAAACATTTTGCCAAAAGCATACTATGTCATTTTTGTTAAACCAAAAGCAAAAATTCACTGTTCCATTGCTTTCAGACAACTAATAAAAATGCTACTTTCTAACAGAAAGTGACAGTCTTTCATGTAAAAACTAATAAAAGTAAAGACTAGTATATTCCTTTTATGGATCACAATATCATCTTCTGAAAATTTGTGAGGACTGGACTACTTTTTGTGATTACCTTTAACCAATAAAATACTTTGAAAGGCAAATCCATCTCTCTTAGAAGTTTAACAGGATAAAGACCCTGCAGGGTATTCACATTATTACCTTTTTGGCCATTGTGAATGTATTATTTGGTTTAGAATAGATCCCTGTGGCTATATAGGAGATTATTCTCTTTTTCTATTTTAGAACAAAGAAGTCTGACACCAATGTAAAGTTGATACAATAACAGCAGAGTAATCATGCAATCAATCCCATAGACTAGGGTGTGACCTTAAACTCACAACTAAAACCATCTGAGTCACAGTGTGTGCTAGAGGGAGTGCACCTTGACACGCAGAAAACACGTTCCAAAGCACATATCTGCATCACCTGACTTACTTATGCAGACTGTAAATCTCCCTACACGCCCACCAGCACATCATGATCTGCTGATCATTTTTTTCCAATAGCAAAAAAATGCAGCCCTTCGGTTTAATGATCTTTGTACTGCTGTATATTCCTAGGTCAAGGTGAAACACTTGCCTTATGAAAAATATTGTTTTGTTTCGATCTGGTTTCTTGGTTTGTTTTTAAAATATGGTGCTCTTAACAAACAGCAATTACATCCTTGCACATCCCTGGTTATCCCTGGATCACCCACCCTGTAATCTCCACAGTTCTTATTTTAAAATAGAAGCATTTTCTCCATTCCTCTCTTCCAAATGAAATCCCTTTTTGTAATAGCAACTGGCAAGATGCTGCCTGGGTACAGACACTACCAATCCCTGTAAATACATGAGCAATTTTGATCTACAGAAGCATAACTAGTCTAGGCAGAGCTTCCAATAGTACCCTGAATATAAATATCAACCTTTCTCCCACCTCAAACTTCCTCACACCATCTATTGGGAATTAATAGAAGCCATCTTCATGCCTTTCAAGCAATCCTTAAGCCTCCAGCACTCCACTTGACTTTACCACTGTGCAGCTTCCCTAGTGCAGCACACTGCTAGCACTGTAATGTCTGACTCCACACCAATCTCATTTTCTGTCACAGCTAACTTAGCTCAGAGACAATGGTTTCTGGCCAAAGAGAACATCATAACGAGAGAAAGACAGAAAAGGAGGCAGAATCTCTGTTGAGTCCAGAGACTGTGTTGAGTACAGTTTGGGCACAAGTGTACTTTCACCTCCCCAAACAAAAAAGAAAGTTATAGTCTGAAACTATACAGACCCGGTGGTATATGCCTTCAAGTATAGTCTCATTATTTCTCAGAAAAAAAAATCAATCTAGTTATTATTTCAGGAGTTGGCTAAATTCCATCATGCCCTATTACAATATCCCTGTATTTTCATTTAACGACTTGTTTCTCCTTCATTTCCAATCTCCATTTTTTAAGCAGCTACAGTGGAACACGGCAGAAATGGATGCCCACTCTTAAGGATAGGGAGTGAAAAAAACCTTTAACTCCCTATGGTATGAATGTTACCATAAAATTGGAAGACACAAATATAATTTTAACTTCTGTTTTGTAATTAGGGAGAAGGATTTTTTTTACTTTCTTTTATGTCATTTTCAGTGAGCAGTATTGTAATAAATATCTTCCTATTAAATAAATATTGTAGTAAATATCTTCCTCTGTCACTTTTGTTCCTGGAACTGCAGCATCACACAAGCCCAGCAGGACAAAGTGTTCTTGTGAAAAACTGATTTATTCTCTCATCTCTGACAATTTAAGATGGAAGGATTAAGTGATGGTCCTCTGAACTTCCTTTTACTTTGCCTCCATGCATACACTTTGCTCTTGCTAGCTTGCTGACCAGTCTTCAAATATATTGCTTCAATGGCCCCGTTCCATTAGGGAACTGACATCTCTCACTTTAGAGTGTTATTAATATCCGTCCTTGAAGTATTTAACCAATGACAATCTAACACTAGCTCACAATGGGATTTAAAGACATTACAGTTCATTAATTTATGGTTTAATGCTGGCTTCTTCAAATCTGTTGTCCTTTCTCATTACAAACACCAAAAAAAAAAATAAGCTATAAAGTCCACAGTATCCTGCATAAAATGCTGCATAAGGATTTCATTTGTTTGTTTATTGGTATGATTGAAACATACAAATCCTGTTCCTGTTTTGCAAGTCAATTGTAAAAGAATAACTGCTGGTAATCGGGCAGATACTATTTTTGCTTCACTTTTAAGATTCTGACTATTTTTCTTCCTGCACAGTCAATTTACATATTATATTTTCCTCTCCTATAAAATCTCAGTAAAATATGAGAATCGTAACATGTATCAATCAAGCTGACTTGAATAAATAAAATAAAATTATTCAAACCTTTTGAGAGGATATTCCTGAGAAGGAGGATAGGTTAGCAGTTACAACTGATTTAAGAAATGCAGACAGAATGATGTTCAGTTCTGTCATAACCCTAGTTCTTTGCAAAATTAGATCAGTGTCACTGAGTTTTAATTGTTCAAAGAAAACATAAGGAACAAAGATATGTCAAAATATCTTTCTTGGAAATTGGAATAAAATATTTAATGTCTTCATTTCATGATCTTTAAAGTGCACTTCCTGGCAAGCAGGAAAGTGGTTATGCAGCAAAGGTCCCGGGAGCCTTGGTGGACACACTGTTTTGACAGTGTGCACTGCCAGCAAAGAAAGCCAACAGCATTCTGGGCTGTGTCAGCAGCAGCACAGATCAGGGGAAGTGATGATCTGCCTCTGCTATGTACGTGTTGGACCACATCTACAGTACTGTGTCCAGTTTTGGTTTGCCAGGAAAGATGATGAGCGAGTTCAGCAGAGGGACACCAAGATGGTTGGGGGCTGCTTGTGCTGTGAGGAGAAGCTGAGGGAGCTGTGCTTGTTCAGCTGGAGAAGCAGTGACTTCAGAAGACCTAGCAGCAGCCTGTCTGCACCCACAGGAGGTTATGGGGAGGACAGACAGGCTCTTTACGCTGCTGCTTGCTGGGATGACAGTGGGCATAAGCTGGAACAAGAGAAGTTCAGATTGGATATTAGGAAATACCTTTCTCTATTAGGGTAAATGTCTGAATAGGCTGCTCAGAGAGGCCGTGCTGCCTCCATTCTTTGAAGTTTTCAGCTGAGTGGCCCAGTCCAACCCCAGAGCTGACTCTGAATGGAGAAGGAGGTTGGACTGGAGATCTCCTGTACTTGCTTCTGATCAGGTTGCCCTGTCATACTATAAACCTAACTGATTTCTGTTCCCAAAACCTTTTATATACATTCTACTAATAAGACCCTAGGGAAGCAAGGCTTGACACTAAGAATAAATTTATCTAATAAAGCAGTAAGATACTACAGTGTTCCAAGATCAGAAAAAGGATGGATCTATCCTTGACTACAAAATGTCCTTTTTGTCCTAATTTCTTCATTAAGTTTTGTGTATAATTGCTCCATTAAAGTTTTAGGTATCAAAACTCTCTCCTTTTTTCAATTTTACAGTGTTTGAACTCTGGAGTTAATATCCTTATAAAAGGCAAAAAGGAATGTCAGAGATTATTTTATGATCTAACTATAACACCATGATATGAGTATGTTAATATAAGCATTAGCAATGACAGTCATAGGATCAGAGACAGAACATGATCCCTGAATTAAGATGCTTACTTGAACACAGCCAAGAATTTTTAGCCTGGTATTGAAGCACAAAAAAAAGCCTTAAAAAAATCAATATTATTATATATATATAAAACATAATATTTTATAAAACAATAATATCTTGACTGGAGGAATGAGTTTATTCAGCAAGATTTAGACGTAAAAAAAATATGAGTGCTGACATGGAACATTTGTGTAACTCTGTCCCATTCATTAAATGTCAACTCTGCTCAAACATTAAGTTGCTCCACAAGGGATCAATGACATGCACTGTTTAATGGGAATGTTTTTTTCTAATAAAAAGAAGCAGAATAAATGTGTGGGCAACTTCAGGCAATCTCTTATGTCTTCCAGCACCTTAACAAGAATGGACTCTAACACAGGTTTCATTGCCTTTATTACTGTTTTCTTGCTGTTTATTGTCTCCTGTTCTGATTGAAATACACAGGTGTGATGAATAATTTATGGTATTACACATTTACTCTTCCAGAAAATGCAGACCATCACTGTGTCTATATCAGTGATAAAATGAGTAAGCAGATACACTAAAAAGAGATATATAGCAAATGCTTAGAGAGCTTCACCAAAATCACCATCCATCCATCCTTCATAACTGTCTTGTACTGCTCATCACAGACCACTAATACTTTAAGAGCCACACAGCTATTCAGATCCATCACTGTGGATGTTGTGACCAAGTCAATCTCCTCTGAGGTCTGTGAAAGGTGAGAATGTAAAAAGAGAACTTTTTGTTTGTTTTTTTTTTTTTTTAAGTAAAGCCTGTCTGTCCAGAGAAGCCTGGGAAGAGACCACAACTAAGGTAATAAGTATATCTTTGCTTCCCTATACAATGTATGGATTTATTTCTTCATTAATGACTCTGAAGTATGTTTTCTATGAAAATGAGATGACTGCAGAAGAATAGGAATAAAAAAAAAAAGTTCTGTGTTTGCTAGAATATACAGGATGCTCAAAGGCAGACAGGCATGAAAACCATGGAAACCCAGTCATGGAGACTCAGTCAGGCCTGTAGTGATCCACCCACCATTACCACTTCTCAGTGGCTTGATGATACACTAAGATACTCTGTAGGCTACAATAACAAGACAACACATCATCATACATTGTTATTTTCATAAATGCTTTCCATTTTATTCCTCTATGAACCCTTTTAATTGACATTTCACAATCTCTTCTGGGTTTTTAACATTATCAGGTGTTTGGTGCAAGCCAGGGTCCAGGCACATTTTTCACAATGTTTTTCCACAGGCTTTGTATTAGACTGACCACCTTCTGTATGAGAGTGACATTGAGGGTTCTCAGCAAGCTGAGAGCCTAATAAACTTTTTTAGTATCACAGGAATGAAGTTCATTTTTGTGTCAAAATTAGGTTAAGGTAAGCTAGGCCAGTCACTTAGCATAATGCAAGTCATGATGACAGACCACCATTCACACTCAGTGATGCACTTGCAGCAGTGAAACTGTATTTGACATTTTCTGCTCCCATGAATAATATTTTTTCTGTCTCACACCAAATTCCAAAAATTTCTGAATGTCATGCACAGCCCAAGTCTGTCACAGCAGTTACTGATTTGGTTAATGGGTGTTAGATTTTTATGCATATGCAACCCCAGTATGCATCTCTTATCAGACACTAGAAGACTAATTCATTTTTTAGAGAGAAGTATTTTTTTTTAATTTTAAACTAATTACTAATTATATAGTAGATAGGAAAATGGTCCAGTAAATTGCTCATTTTTAATCAGATACAGACTATGGAAATATGGATTATTGCTGTTTACATTGAAAATAAAATTCAAGATTTATTACATGTCCAGGGTACAAAAGGTCCATCACTCAAAAAAAAAGGTTTTTATTTGCAGTATTGTTCAATAAATAATCTATCAATTCCTCCCCATAAAAGCTGTAAATAGGAAATAAAAGCTTATTTTATCTTGCTGACTCAGATCTAATCAGTTTTGCACTGACTCAGCCATTATTGCCAATCTAATTTTGCACACCAGCTACAACAAAAAAGAAATACTAACTTTGTCATTAGTTTTTAAAAATGTCAAAGAATTAATATTTTGCATTATTACAGTACCTTGTTTTCAAGAATGTAGAGTTAGCAAAGACAAATATATTAAAGCTCATATTATTTTTGTGAATTAGGTATCATGCAAGAAGAAACACTAAGGAAAACTCATGGGCTTTTTGAAGGTTACTTAAGGTGTCTGTAGCAGAGTAAGAACAGCACTCACACATTCTGATTTCCCCACCCTGTGCTTTTCCTACCAGGAAATTTTGTTATCACTGCTTCTGTGCAGTCTGGAAAACATTCAACACAGAAATTCTCTGCTTCACAAAAGCAAGGAAAAATTGTCCACACAGAAACAGATACTGGGATGTTCCAGTAAGAAAGTCGACATGGTCTAACCATCTACCTCCATCCTCCCACTGCTACAAAAGCAACAAGGTCTACAACCTTTCTGCTGCCTTCCCAGTTCAGAAGTTCAAATTGCCCCTGCTCTCAGTGCAGTGAATTACTGACCATATGTTCTCTAATATACCATACATAACTTGAATGAATAATTATATGAAAAAAATGCAGTCACTCATTTATAATGTTATTTAAGTGACTGGAGAATCAAAAGCAAAAAAAAATATTCTGAGGAGAATAAGGTGAGTATGAAGAGGATTTAGGACTTGAAAGTTTTTTCATTTGGGCATTCCTGCACAAGTAAGACTGATACAAATGTTCTTAGATCAATTTTTGTAAACAAATCTACATGCAAGATGCAATAGAGTTAAGTTAATAATTATTTTCCAACCTTGGTATCATGATAATATCTTACTGTCAAGACAGCATCCATGATTTTTTCATCTCTCCTGGGATAGAATATTAAGCTTGAAATGCCCAGTGAGGATGCCCAGTGAACAGCTGGGAACCACACTACTTTTAGGGAGTGGGGGGAAGTAGGGGCAAGGAGAATAAGTCAAACTTTTTGATCCTCAAGTGCAGGCCTGAGTCAAGATTTTAACAACCTTTGGAGTTCCAAATAGAATATCTCAAAACTTCCTGCTAGAATGAAGTACTAATCTGTAGAGCTCCCTGGATTTTTTGATTTAAAATTAAGCTACAGATATTACCATTCCATTTTCCTCTTATGAGTTAGAATAACAATTATGAACCATCGGGTTGAATATGGTTTATTCAACTGCTATTATCTATGAGGATATCAGTTTCATAAACACATAGGAAACATAACACTACTTTCAGGAACAAATTACCAATTTGCAAGTATAAGAATTAATTAAAGTATGAAAACATAAATATAAAAAATAAAAATAATTATTTAATATTTCTGGAACTTTGGATGATTGTTAGTCTTTTTGTTAGGATGTGGAAAGATTCTGTCAGACTGTCCCTTCTGATTGCTCACTTTTTAATAATAATTTTTGTATATATTTTAGGTATGGAATTCCCGTCCTTTCTGTGGTAATGAACTCCAATGACTGTACTATAGAGTTGCATGAGATATTCTAGACTATTATCTCACGCAGTATCTCATTTAAGTGCAGATATTCATAGAATTCACAGAATTCAACTATATGATAAGCTAGAGCAGAAATACTCTTTTAAAAGATGTGGGTGCTGTGAGGGTGGCTGCATGGCCCACCCTTAGCAAATTGCTTGGATTACAATATCTGCTAAAATATGAATGTAAATAGTAGGGGCTGTGTGTATATATTGAATGCACAAAACTATCCGGAGGCCACTGGTCCAAAACTGGTGATGGAGGAAACTGATCATGTTAAAGAGGACGGCAAACATCAACCACATTAAACACTAACTGGGTAATTACAAAGATAGTTTTGAAAAAAAGTAGGAGTCAGCCTGAAAAGAAGTATAAAAGCAACAGGAAAATCTGTAGCAAACAAGACACACTGGAGTTAAGACAGAAGTAGTCAAACTTTTTCACTTGCATAAATCACCCAGCTGGAGTCACAGGCCCCTGCCTGTGCCTGCCAGAGTTGTGTCTCAGATGCCACAAGGGACCTGTGTGCAGCTTGTGGGCTACCATATGGGGAGTAACAAGGAGGGACCCACATAGGAGGTCTGTGTACATAAACTCGTGTCTGTTTTCTCACCAGTATGTTCATCGAGGAATTGTAGCAAGGGACATGGTTCCACACAGAGGCAGAGCTGCCACACCTCCAACAGGAGGTATGAGCATGTAGGGGAACCCCCCCAACCCAAAGAGGGGCATTTGCCTGCTACCCACACAGCTGTGGTGCTATGACCAGCCCCCACTCCCCTTCAGGCTGGACTGTTATCTCAGAAATGTGATTTGAGTGATTTAAAACACTCATTCATGACAGCAGTCCATGTGCTCCCAGACATTTTGGTGGATGTGCAGGGGGTATTAGATCATTTAGGATTAGCTAAAGAAGAGTATGTAGGTATTTGCAGATGTTCATTAACATTTTTAAGTGCCTAATATTGTGTTATACTATTGATAAAGCTCCTTAGTATGTAGTTCAATAAATGCATGTTAATAAATCAACAAACCACTTCCATCCTATTTGGTTAAATTTATTTGAAATGAGCTGCTCTTCCCTTTATCAAACACATATCCTATCATGCCAATGCAACACTGTATCACTTCAAATCTAATTTTATCCTGAAACAGTTTTTTTTTAACTGAACTTTGTGACATAATTACTTGATTAAAAGGTAAATTAAAACAAAGAGTCAATGACAACACTTTGGAGTAAGTGCAATACTTATCTAGAAAACTCATCAAAGGGAACAACACTTCAAAATTATTTCATTCACAAGTGTGCATTTGGCTTGAAATATTTTATACTTTGACTTCAGTGAATAAAATTACAGTAAATTGTTTGGCTACTCATAGTTTTACAATATGACTAAGGCAACCAGAGGAAGTAAGGCTCCTCGACTCTCACTCATGCTTTTCTTTCTCTCCCACTTGCCAGCACTGATCACCCAATCCCCTGTTTGTAAAATAATTACTTTCTGAAGTGGAAATCTGAACTTTCTGATTTTTTCCTCATGAGTTTTACCCCCTGAAGCAACTCATTGTGGGATACTGAGAAACTCAGTAACAAGCTGGAATGTCCCTCAAGAGGCTTGTAGGAATTAGTATAGTTCTACCTCCAATTCTTAATTCTATTTCTTAAAGTCTGGGAAATTCTCTCAGTCCATTCCTACCTCAAATCACCTGAAATAATATTTTCCTCATTTCCACAGATCTGGGCAGACTGCAGAAACTTGCTAAGTGATGATTTTGTTAAGGCTGAAGTTCAGATTAAATTTAACTGCAATGCACATATAAAGACTTTAATGAATTGTTACAAAATGGATTAAAATGTGTTAGGATAATTTAAATAGTAAATTTCAATTTAAAATAATTGGATTGAAATTTGGGAATGTTTAATGGAAAATATATGACTTGTTTAAATTAATGTTGCTTCCAATGATATTTTCTAATTTAAACCTTTGCCCCTGAGTCTTCAGTTTTTTACCCCTTCTTGCCATTTCAGGTGATGACAGTGTTATTCCACTGATGCATCTGACCAGCTCTCTCTTATAGCCCTACACACTAGCCACATTCAAAGTCTCTGTCCCTACCTGTAAGGTGCTCAATGACTATGCGGGATGTACCAGAGAAAATCCAGAGCCAGCAGTCCACACAGACAAGAAGACCTCACCATATTTCACCAGTGCAGAAGTCAGAGGATTTTTAGCAATCACTGTGAAACCACTGTCCAAAGAATAGAAAACTTATTTATCACAGAACTGCCATTTTCTGCTCAAACTTCCAGGTACAGATCTGCAGCTTTCCTTCTCTCAGGAAAACATGTTAAAGTATGTACATTTAAAGAAACATGCCAGCTTTCTCCCTACGTGCCCTATGAGAATAGAAACAAATCACAGATGTGATTTCTTCCTGCCCCAGAAAGGATTAGAGAGAAGCATTTTTACCTGACAGTACGGTTTCCTAGATTAGCATGAAGCAATATTAACTCTGACTGGAGTATTAACATTGTGCCTGGAGCAGATTACCAATCCTGTGCCTCTTAGCTCTGGTCAAGGAAACATGCATGGAATGATTCACTGTACTTTCAAGAAGTCACTGCGCAGCAAAAAAAAAAAGTAAATCAACAAAATTAACTCAGTGTGTAAGTCTCACACTAACTGGACATTTAAGACTCAATTTCACCCTCATTAACAGTTTCCTTATTTGATTAAAGGAGTATCTGGTGTTAGCTGCACATAAGCTGCAATTAAAAAGCATTTTAGGCTTAGTCAGTTATGTGATAACATAGAGAATGTTTTGCAGTTAAGGGACTTATTCATAAAAATCTTATACATAACAAAAACCAACTTAATTTGTCTTTACAAAAGGCTATACCTTTAAATTCAACCCTTAGTCAGAGGGTATAAAAATGTCTTACAAGAGCAGATGGGAATTATTATACATTTGGAGAAGCTAAGGTGTGGGATTTGTAACAATTTTTTTCAGCATCATGTTTCCAGTCAGTGGGAAAACAGAAAATAAATGATGGTGTCCTGACATTTAGGATCCTTACATCAGCTATTGTATTATACCACTTTTCTGTTCCCTGTGTGCTCTTCAACCTAGAACAGAATAAGGAATAAGGCAGCCACCTTGCTGGGGTCTAACAGGTCACCACGACTCAACAGAACCGCACTGTGTGTATTTACCCTTATTCTGATCTCAATATGAGGAAATTTAATTCAGTTTGAGATTCTTTCATTGCTGACTAAACTAAATTAAATTTGATTTATGATTGTCATGGACTAAGGAAAAACTCATAAAAAGTACTACAAGCCAGGCAATATGTGGTAGCTTGGTAAATCACAGTAATTTGGTTACCCTGATACTCCCTTCTTTTGATGAGGTAAATCTCACTTTGCTCAACACCAAAAAAACCTTACTAAACTACTGCCATTATATACATTGACTGACTGCTGTCTTATCTATCACTGATCTGTTGTCTTTCCAATAAATAATATGCATATATAATGTATATATTACATGTACATATTGTACCTACAAATATAATGTATAATAAACTCATCATCACATCATCAAAATTGGCAACCCCAGATTTTTCATGTCTCTGCATCTTGCAGCCTTTCCAAACAAGGAGATATTGCTTTAGAGGGCAAAAATCAAGAGGGTTTACAACAAAAATATTTGAATCTTTATGTAGGAGACAAGGCATGAAAGTAGATTTTAGCTTTTCCCCTCCTGCCTCCCTAATTCACTCTTTTTTGCCTTCTGGAACCTGTTTTAGTTTCTGTACTAAAGAATATCAAAAGCTATTTTCTAACTGGTCCATTTCAATATGTAATAAAAAATGTCTGTTACCCATGGAGTCAGACTGTAGAGGACTCTCCATGGAAAATCTTGTTTCTTGAGTTATAGACTGGACAAGAAACTACAACACACATTACAGTAGTTAAAGAAGACAGACTGAACAGGATCACAGAATATTCTGGGTTGGAAAGGACCTACAAAAGGACCTACAAAAATCATCGAGTCCAACTCTCAAGTGAATGGCCCCTACAGGGTTCAAACCCACAACTTTGCTGTTATTAGCACCATGCTCTAACCAACTGATACTGTCAGGGCTAAAGGTCTTTCTGTCCTCGTATTTATGACAGGATGAGTTGAATTATTTCAGTTACATGACACTCTCTATGAGCAAACACAAACAGATGTCAAAAGAAAACACAGTTTTGTTTGTGCAATAACAGCAGATGGAGGATTGTCACAGAGCCTGCAAGGTAGGGCATTCATTTAATATAGATTCATACTTGCTGATCATGCTCATGCTTACTTCATATCACCTCATCTGGTGTTTCTCTTACCCTATTTTTAGGCTTGGAATCAAAGAGACTGAATATTTTCATCTTCTAGAGACAAGCCACAGACAGAATAGTCTCCCATCACTTTAAATAATGGACACCACACTGTCTGGAGTTTCCAACAGTCACAGTTTCTATTTATTGGAAAACCTTTAACTCACAGTGAGGAGGATCATTATCTGATACTCTACAAGTGAAGTGTTTGATGAGAAGAGCATGATTAATCAGAATATATTCTGTACAGCTCAGCTCTTGGTGACAGGCCCATAGTCAAAGAGGTAATAAGAATGTGCACTAAAGCAGTTTTGTGATTAACATATACATGATTCTGGCCACTGTTGCATGCAAAGCAAAGTGTTGAGGACAAGTGGACAAAAGATGAACAAAATTTCTTATTTCCATAATTTTTCAAATGAAACCTGAACTGAGCAGGACTAAAGCTGCAATAACCTTTTGCCTTCAGCTTATGAGAAAAATAGATCCAAAAACCTAGTAAGTAATAAATTTCCTTAAGTCCAACACTACTGACACTCCTTATTCATTCCCTCATAGCCTAGAATAGGTCATGTAGTCAGATTTCAAAAGAAGTTTTATATTTAGTTGGAAGAAAATTTGGGCTAGGCATGGCAAACAGGTATTGATTAGTATCAGCCTGCCAAAAAGATTCTGAAAAACTCTTCTTGCCAAATGACAAATCCCACCCATTATCTTCTCACTGTGATAGCTTGATAATTTTTCTGTTACCTGTTTTCTCTGTTCATTTTCATCCATTAATTAAGGTGGCAGTTTGTCTTGCTTTCTTCCAGGCAGCCTAACCAAGAACCATGGCAGAGCAGTGATTCCATTCACCTGATGGGGACAACTGAAAGATCTCCAGAAGGTAAACACTACTGGTATGCTCATCTAAAGCCTTCTTTAAAATAAAGAAAGCAGGTAAAGGACCGAGTCCCAAAAGTTTTTAATTCTTTTGGTTCATTGAACTCCTGTGCTCCTCATCATACCTAAAACTTGCTACAATATTGCAGCAAAAAAAGTAAAAATATGTGATCACTAAGCTTATCAAAATACCTGAAGCTAAGCTATTAATTTTTGCACTTTTACAATAAATAACATACACTTTAATCTTTCTTCACTGGCAGATGCGCTACCTGAGGATCTAAAAATATGCACAGAAGTAGCATGCTGTGAAGTACTGTCCTGCTAGTTTGTACTTTAACTAACATCACAGGAACTTTTCTGCGTGCCATATTCTAAGAAGGGGAACTCTAGGTGTATTTGTTACAAGTGCTTTCACTCTGGAATTAGTAGGTCTGTGCCTACAGGCAAAAGTATCTTGAAAATCTCTTGAGACAGATCCTCTATTGCTGCAATCCTGGTACAACCCTTTGCACTGGCAGAGAGTGGGTAGAAAATACTACAGAACTTTTCAGCCACTTTGTCTTCATTTTGCATAGATGTAAATAACTAAGAAGGTGCAGAACTATAGAGAGTCTGGCACCTTATAAATATTAATTAGCAAAGAATTACACTGCCCCTTTGTGGTGCTAAGCTTTATCATTCCCTCTTTATAAATGGCGCTGCAGTCACAGAACAAGGTTAATTTACTAGTTCACAACAGCACCAGACAATGACAGAGCCAGGAATAGAGTACAGCTACATCACAGTTACTTGTTAATCCTGTGAACCCCACAGTTGCACTTGGTTTTGAGTTTGCCTTTCTTACTGTGTCTGTTCCCCAAAACAGCTAAAATGATATCATATTGTTGTCTCTTTACCTTGGGAAAATATGTGAAGCTTCCTGAGGCAAAAAGCTGTCCGTGTCACAGCACAACACAATCAGCCAGGGATGGTTTCCCTTGGGACGAGAGGCATGACAACCAAAAAACGAGCAGCTCAAAGAGATTTTTTGTTGACAAAAGGTTAGTTTCAAAATAAGTAATGTCATGTTAATTGTGATATTTCCATTGGCTCTCCAACATTAAAAGGCTTAAGAACAAACCCTGTGCAATCTACTAATTGAGATAGATTATAAATTGTAGACAAAACTCAAAAGATTCAAAGGGTTGATGGTGCACCAAGAAACCTTGACATTTTGATGAATCTTGAAGTTTTGTGACTGGCAATGCCAAGTAAGCTCTTCTGTGCTCTGGCCAGAAATACTGAAGGTGGAGGGAATAAATAAAAGTAAAAGCAACTTCTCAGGAAAAATGGTGTACTCTTAATACCTGACAACAGGAGCAGGGAAGTGATCCTTCCCCTGTACTCTGCTTTGGTGAGGCCACACCTCGAGTATTGTGTTCAGCTCTGGGCCCCTCAGTTCAGGAAGAATATTGAGGTGCTGGAGTGGGTCCAGAGAAGAGCAACGAGGCTGCTGAAGGGACTTGAGCACAAGTCCTATGAGGAGAGGCTGAGGGAGCTGGGGCTGTTTAGTCTGGAGAAGAGAAGGCTTAGAGGAGACCTCATCACTCTCTTCAACCACCTGAAGGGAGGTTATAGCCAGGTGGGGGTTGGTCTCTTCTCCCAGGCAACCAACAATAGGACAAGGGGACATGGGCTCAAGCTCTGCCAGGGGAGGTTTAGGTTAGATGTTAGGAAGAAATTCTTTACAGAGAGGGTTATCAAGCATTGGAACGGCCTACCCAGAGAGGTGGTGGATTCACCATCCCTGGAGGTTTTTAAAATGAGATTGGACGTGGCCCTTAGTGCCATGATATAGTAATTGGAGTTGGATCAGGGGTTGGACTTGATGATCTTGGAGGTCTTTTCCAACCCAATCTATTCTATGATTCTATGATTTTATACAAACAGAAACCCTCACTCCTCCATCTTCAGTTTGGAACAGCCCTGCATCCCAGCCAGCCACAAAACTAGGACATACTGAGCTTTAGTATTCTGTGCTACATTCATCTTAAATGAAATTTCTGTTGTAACAAAAGGCAGCTCTGTCTGATACCACTGAAAAATCCTTCTCTTGACTTCAGCTAGCAATGAACAGGTACTAAATTTCTGAAAGTGACATCTGGAAGACAGTAAAAATAGTAAAATTTGGGGGACTCTTGGTTCTACAGTTATGCATGTGGTTTAAACTACTCAGTTTTATCTGTCTAAACAAACAAGCAGACAGACTACATTGAAGTATGTATTTTATCCCTGGCTTTATTTATCTGGATTCCCAGACAAGTCATTAGAAGAAATGTTTGGTTGTTTCATGACAACATTCAAAAGCTAAACGTCAACTGAAGTATCAAAATTTCTTTGTTGATCACTTAGGCAGTTTTAGAACATCATGGAAAAAAGTAAATAATCCCCAGCATTGCTTTTACTTGTGTATTTCCTGTAATGACTCAAAAAACATTCATCTGAAAAGGAGTAGGGGACACATTAAAATTTCAACTAGACAGTTCATAAAATAAGCAGAAACTGCAGTAGGAAAGATTAGGTTAACACTGAGGGTGTTAAAAAAACACACTTCCTCAGTTTTTGTCCCAGGTATTCAGCGTTCTTTTCATTCAAATGACTGAATACTGGATCTGCTATCTACCTTATTCAGCTCTCACCTCAAGCAACCTCTGTGACACATCTCCTGGGTCTCCATTTGCTTCTTGTACCTGACAGTGTAAAAGTACAGCAATGTTATTCTGTGAAAGCTCTTTTATGCAAAATGTATCTCAAAGCATTGCACAGACTTAAATTAAACATTCAATTACAATATAAAAGAAAGATGTTATGCTGCCAATTTAATTTGAAAAGTGGTAAGAAAAACGGTATGAGGAACCTGCTTTACTGTGTCTCACAGTATTAAAAGTGCTCAGTTTATCAATAAAAGTGGACATCATGCCCTGATAACAGTAGTCCTGCTAAATGCATCTGAAAATCAGCTTGACGAATGCAGTGAACTATCTTTGCATATACATTAAATGCACCTACAGTACCACATGAAAACATAAAAGTCATGGGGATCTGGTATGGCTCTTTACACATCTGCTAGATAGGATCCTCTGTTAAAGAGGAGGAAAAGAAAAAAAAAGAAAAGCTACTTTGATTAAAGGTAAAGATCATGGTCTGAGCCCTGTTAGCTCCCAAAGTTGTGCTGTATAGGGAGAAGGCACAGTCTGAAAAGCAAAGATGCACTTTGTTTTGTAGCAAATCAGTGTCAGTGCTCTACCCAACAGAGCCTACAGAGACACCATATTGATCTTTATCTGTGCTCTTAAATGCAGGTTAAAAAGGCACAGGATACATTGGTACTTTGCCATTTGCCTTTTACTTAGAACTTGTGACTATATTCCATGGTACCTGAAAATTACTCCCCAGCTACCTTAACCCTAATACCAGTCATAACTCTGTTAATGACTCTTACTTATCACCATTTACTCATCCTTAAAAGATTAACACCCAATTATCTTTTATTCTTTTTCTCACATTTCCTCTAATACTTGAAAGGAGCCTTTTTTAAATGTCTGCAAAATCTCCCCTTAAACGTTTTTCTTTTTTGTTACATCACAGAAACCTTCACTTGAATTTAGCTACTAATTCTTGTGTAACCTATTGCATCCTTTCATCTCCTGAACTTCTGTCCCGTCAACACCACTCTTTTTTCTTATACTTATAATGACCCTTGTAACATGTTTCTGTTCTCCTTATCCTCTTCAGTAACATGCTGACAAACATCAAAAAGAAAATGAGAAACTGTAGATTCTGTAGGAAGCAACTTCTCTAACACTTTCAAATATGGCAAAAAAACACAGATGGTTAAAAAAAAAAAATCAGTGAAACTTATAAACTGCATATAACACAATTTCACATGGGAGGGTTAAATAAAAAACATCATCGCTACATGTACATTGCAACAGCAAAACAGAATGTAGTTTGTTTAATCATACTGTTTTGTGCTGTGAGGTTCAATGTTGATACTTCCTTCACGGAAAATGTGGTAAGACTTTCCAGCATTTCATTTTGCAAGCTTCCTTTTGTAAATGCTTTTGAGAGTGTTTGATCCTGGATTGAACCAAAGGTTAATGATACTTTAGTGGAGACTGCATGGGTCTCCAAGCTGATGACCGTCACTGACATTTTGACTTAGACAAACTCATTCACAACTGCTCTGCATCTTTTGCAATTAGTGTTCCTGCACAAACAAGATGCAACATTAGAATATAAAAATGGTTGTGTTTTAAACTCTGCAAGAAGAGTACAAATGACTATATGGAGAAGAATCAGTTTATATCAGAAAGCAGCATTTTGTCCTGTGTAGAAGATACTACATGAGTGCCAGTTTTGAGGGCAATACTTTTCTGTGTAAAACTGCATCAGCACATTCACAGAGCTGTAATACAGAGGAAGAGTCTGGGCTGCCACCTTTTCAAATTGCCCAGTCTGACAGCATTTCCTCTGTTACTAACGGACACACAGCCTCTAGGATAATTATTCATTTAATGCAGCTCTTTCTCTTCCTTTAATAAAGATATTAAAAACAAACACTGGCTGCAGATCCACTGCAGATGAAAAAAAAGACGGTCCTTGTCTTCACTCAGAAGCAGAAGCAACCAGATGGTGACCTCAGTATTAATGGCTCATAGCAGGCAAAATTCCCATTGGTACAAATGGGTCTGTGACATTGTAAAGAGCACATGGCACTTCATAAAGCCAGTGCTGAGCACCACAGCAGTGTCCTTCCCACTGTGCTTAGGAGACATGCACCAGCATCAACAGTTTCCCTAAGCACATTTTCCCAAAGGAAAATGCACCCAGACACTGGACTGGATGTAACACCCTTGTGTTTTCCAGCTTATGATCCCATTTCTCACTTTCTTGCTTCAGTGTTTCTTCACACAAATAACTCAAACTTAGAGCCTCAACAAATGCTAAGCAGTGAGAACATTCTATAGCTGTGGCTGAACAATATACTTTACACCAGTTTTTGATCCAAAAGCAAACTGAGAACTGTGGATTCAACAGTACAGCCGAATACTATGATCACACTGAGAAACACAGCAAACAATGAGAATAAATGCTACACAAACAATGTTTGTAACAATACACTTTTGGAAATGTTGTTGAGGAATACATTCAGTGCTGGCAGCAGCATTTTTTTTTCCTGAAAAATGAACTTCACAATTCTATTTGCTGTTAATGAATATAGACACTTTTCAACAGAACGTGCATTTTTAACATTGAATTAGTAGCTACCAGGACCTCCTTACCTACCTACTCACATGCCAAGGAAAGGAACAGTAATTATATCCTCCTGCTTCTTCATTCTAAAGTTTTGAATCACACATTCTCAATATTAAAATATTTTGAGCCTCTTGTCCTACCTCTTCTAAATGTCATAATATCACTAATGCAATGTCAAATTGGTTACGTCTTTCTGAATTTAACTGAGGATGCTGGTGTTGCATAGGTATTGTGACTAAACTTGGTGAGAGACCATAAAAGAAAGAAAGGGAATTTTACTTCATTCAAAACTAATTTCACTGAGTCACTGTCCTTCTCTCATAGATTTGACTCATTTAGTCTTTTACAATCATTCTTTCATATCCATGTATTCACAAGCCCTAAGTAGTCTGACCATGATGAAAAAGGACAGTAGTTGCCAAAACCTCAAAATGTCTTCCAGGACCTTCTTACACTGGAGATTATGGTCTAATGTTTGGACGTGCCTTTTATATCCTTGGTTTAATGATTGTCAACCTTAAGACTGATAATCACTGTGAAGCACTGTCTTCATATTGTCCTATACTGTCTGAATCACACTGATGATTTAGTCACTGTGTTTTGTCTCCTTATCTGAGTGGTTTATAGTTTTAATTCTTTGTCTTCCTGCCATATTTTCCTTAGATGAGAAGTCCAACAAGAATATACTTAAAGATCCTATGAAGAGGACAACAAAGACACAAGGGCTAACTGCACGTTACTACAGCTCAGGAGTAGCACATGACTTGGAGGAAGTCAGGACCAGAACAATCTTCCCACTGCACTTTCTGATTTGGCAGTAATTGGAAATAGCAATCTTTATGCTGACGTGGTTCCCAAGCACTAGGGTCAGATGTGCTGAACACTTGTAGTTCTGAGACCACCTACCACTGAAACAGCAGATGTATCATTGGCTGAACGTGGCAAAGGCACCTATTTGAAAAGATGCACTTCCTGCATTACAAGTGGCTATACCACATTCCCTAAAGCCCTAAATAGTGTAATGATCTAAAAATCTACTATTAATAAAAATCTACTATTAATTTTTCTTGCAGATTGTCTCACTTGTGTGTGATTGTGCAAGTCTATGAATGCTATGAGTGGGTGTGAAAAAAACCCAGATCTGAATAGCAAGAACTGGAATGAACTGAGAAAAAAATCCATCTAAGTGATAATACAAATACTTCTCTAGTCTCATATATGGTGAAAAATCAGCCCTGAAGACACTAGACTCCATTTCCTCTCACAATCCACGCATTCTAGCAGATTTTGTGAAGAACAGGAAGAACCCTGCTGCCTACAATCGGTCAAAGTCAACTACTTTACTTAGGTCTCTTCCTACTTGCACCACAAAGAAAAGTTTTACAGATACATAAGCTGGAGAGTAGCTAAGAAAAATACAGAGGGCAGAAAAGAAAAAAATACACATTTCTGTAAGAGTTATTGAACCAGACACAGTGTTGGTGCAGAAGGAAGCACTCAGATATCAGAAGCTGCAAAGCAAAGGTTTCACTTGCAGGAAGTTATTGTCAGTTCTATTATCACACCAAAAGCAACAGAAAGCTACACCAAAGATCAGCTGAGGGTGTCCTTTATAGACAGGAACTATAAAAACAAACAAATGCCCAGAAGTTATTGATTTGTAGGAAAGCAGTAATGGTTAGAGGTTTGATATACACCTCCTTCTATAGAAAGATAATGTAAGAAGACAAAAGGCTTTTAAACTGAAGAAGGGACAGGTGATATAAAAAACATGAGTAGTCCAGCTTTTAAGTTGTAAAAAATTCCAAGTGACCACATCAGAACAATGAAAATGAAACAGTTTTCCAAAAAAAACATCTCCTCTGATCTCAAGGAAGTTCATCTGATTATCTCTGGGTCCTGCTAATTGCTCCTCTGAGCAGTCTCTGTCACAAGGAGCTGCAGCCTCCCAGGCTGCACTGACTGTTGTCCTGCCAGACCTGGAACCTTCTCCCCAAAGCAGCAGCCATGCCCTGCTGTCCTTTCCAAGAGCTCTCCTTTTCCAGCTACTTCATGTAGGGACACAGCATGCAACTGAGAACATGCACACCAAACAAATACCGCCTGTTACATTTGGGAATTTAATTTGCGTATGCATTGACGTGAGACAAGTTCTGTAGGCAAGAATTGAACTACATGCAATCCCTGACTGAGCTGAGCGGAATAGACATAAATTTGCTTCCTCTAAGCCACTTTCTTCAAATCTAGTAAATACAAGAACACATTTTCTCCAGAACTTATATTCTGCAATAGGGTGAATTATTTTTGGCTCAAGCAAGCCACATAGGCTTACATGGAAGGACCTGGGGCCAGATCTCCCCATCCATCCATCCCCTTTTACATAGATGAAGTTATGCCACAATTACACTAAAAAATATCAGTATTTTCTACATTGATCACATGATGGAGGCTATGCTGTACTGATCATGTAATGGGCACACATCCAATGCTGCACTAATGGTGTGCCTATATGATGGTTTGACAGCCAGTCTTGTCACATAGCCAAATCTGCACCCATCACCTGAACTGCAGGTTGTAAGATGGCTGTTATGTCACCCATCAGTTGTGTGATGGGGATGGGAGGAGTAGAGAGAGCAAGGTTACTGAGGAACGAGGTGACAGGCAATACACTACCACCACAACATATTCTGCCTAGAGACTACTGATTCTTGCCTTCTGAGGGGCCCCTGAGGAGACTGGTGGGAGTAAGATAGATTAATTGTTCTAGTATGACAAATGTAGTCTGCATGATGGAAGCTTCTTACACTGCCCTACGGTAAGAATGAATGTGCTCTAATTCAGTTTGAATTCCCTATACTGTATTCAGTCACAACTGCTCCCCATCAAGTAATGAATTCAGTAGAGGCAGAAAAGTGAGGAAAGAGCACAGTTGCACAAAATCACAGAAAATCCTGAAAAGAAAGTGAAAAAAAAGTCCTTCAGATTCAGAAGTCAAACTCATAGCCCTGGGCAAAAAAAACTGTTAGTAATTTCCTGAGCCTAAGGAGTGAAGGATGCTAACTTTTCTGGGGAGTTCGGATAAGAAAGCCAGTTCTTTTTTGGAAGTTGTAGCTGGGGGTACACCTAACTAGTTCTTAAATGAGAGGATCAAACCATTGGCATGTTCTATTCCAGCTTGTCTGCAGACAGAATTGCCCTCTCTTGTACAGGACCATACCAAGTTTTCATAGTGTAGAACTGAAATACAAAGGGATGACAACCATTATCTATCTCATTTCTGCATGAGAGATGTCTTTAGCAAAAAATCTGGGTGTTTTCACCTCAATCAAAGCTTTTTCAACAATTGCAGGCATTGTGAACTTCTTCCACTCTTATTAAAAAAAAAAAAAGTTAGGAGTAGTAAAATAAAAAAGGTGGATGACAAGAATCATGCAGGAAAACTCCACAGAGAGGATCACATCAAAATAGAACTTCATTAGAGAAGCAAGGCCCTTCAAAAACTTTGGTAAAGTAATGGTTCCACCAAATGGTCTGCAAGTCCAGAGTACTGAGGAAATTGCTGACAGTGTTGATTTCATGCTTTAAAATAGAGATATGGAAATGTGCCAATAATGTAGCTGCAAAGAGGAACTGCAGCTTGAAATGAGAAAGAATCTTAGTCTTTGTTTCCTCCTAGAGACTCTACAGAGACAACTTCTTCATTCCAATTACAATTTTTATTTTGCCTATTGATGACTTGCGCAGAACACAGGTTATAAGCCTCCTCAGATCATTCTATATAGAATGGTCAGCAAGCCATCACATCTGTAATTCAGAGGAAAAAATGAAGTCCAGACCTATAACCAGTGGATTTAGAAGTAAATTTTTCATATTTGTCATTCTCAGTATTTTAAAATGCCGTAAGACACTTTGAGGAGTCTCATTAACTATGCAACAGAAAGGTTTTATCAGCTCTCCTCAAATATTTCTATTTAAGTCTGTTAATCTCTATGACCTGGTAATCACCACAAAAATTAGACTGAGACCTGGATGTCTAAAGCCATTCCTGTTCCAATAACAACCCTATAAACACTCAGAAGGCGGAAGCAGACATGAGCTGCTAGTTTGCCAAAACATTTCCAGTACCAGCTACCCGAGAGAAAGCTTCTTCCTCAAACAAAGCTTTTATCATGACAGCCAGATGGTGATACAGAGACAGCCGGCACCTTGCAGCAGGACTAAAGATGGCTGATATTGATAGCTGGACAAACAGCACAAGAGGTATTTCTCTACTATGGATTGCAACCAGTTATGATGAGTCAATAACTAGGAGAGAAGTAAAAGGACTCTGCCATTAACAACAGAACTAGGGAGAGTTGAGAAATTCAAGAAAGGAGCACAGTGCCTCTCTGGGAGGGAAATAAACATTTTCATAGCATTCTACCAGAGACATCTCTGAAAAGTCAAGAAATAAGCATCACTGAAACATGCAAGACTTTTAGTCTTTTCTTCTTTCTTTGAATAGGAATAAAACCAGCCACAGGAGAGGAAGTGTTTTGCTACTGTACCTGTTCAAATGGGCATAACTTTATTAATTATTTAAGAACTCAGAAAATTAGTAAGAGATATATCAGTTTTCATCATGAAATGTTATGTGTCGATTATTTAAGTAACTGCAATTTTGTGTAATAATCTTTCTGACTACTAACCAGCTGTGCATATGGAGCCACAACACTGTACAGCAAAGCAAGCGCCTCTTCTTCGAGATACACATAATTCTATTGTATTATTGTCAGGTGACAAATGTGACAGTTATATCGATATTATTATATAGAAGTGGTATGAATGTGCCAACATCCAAGACTGCTTTTCTATTGTTACACTTTATATTGATCAGGAACCCAAGGAAAGTCCAAGACACTCTACTTCTGGCAATGAAAAAAACTACAGACTCATTCAGTAATTTCTTAAAATTCCAGCAAATTGTCAGTACAGAAATCAGGAAGGTGGCTTGGATACCCAGTTCTCATTAATCTGCCCTCTGGCACGTGTCAGTGCTCTGAGAGAATTTTGCATTACGCTTTAATAAAATCATTCAAGAAATATTGAATGTGTAAGTAATTTTTCACTGAAGGACATTCATGTGGCAGTCTTTAGACATGGATTAATTTTTTACTTGAATATTTTATAAATAATATCTGGCTTCAACAATGCAAGAGTAATATTTTGTCATCACTCAGACTCATGTTATTAGATCTGTTTGATCTTCAGAGGACAGTAAACAACACATACGGTCTCATTTATTAATTTAAATGAACCGACTCTTCTAAGTTATTATGCCTACGTTCATTCATCTACATTTTCCAAAGTATTAACGAACAAGAAACAGAGTTAAATTATATACAAAAAGAAGCTAGTTCCCTTGATTGAAACTCCAAAGAATATATTCAAGATAATGTTATTTTTTTTATTTCCACAGGTATTTCTTTATCAAATAGTTTTATCACCATCCCAAAACAGTAAAATGACACTGAGACAGAGGAGATAGGAAGAGGACTATGTCTCCAGCAGCTCCATGTGTGTGTGTTTGCTATTTTTAGCCCAGCTTTGGACTTTCCCAAGTCTAATATAACACCTATTTTTTTCTTTTTTCCATATCATTAACTGGGAGACCTGTTAAAAGAATTCTAATGTTATTGTTTAGCAATGTTCCACTCCCATGATTTTCCTTATTAGAACCATTGCCTTCTGCAGTATTATTGGTGTGATTCTAATTATCTTGCAATGCACTCAAATTAGAGAACCTCTAGTTTCTTTTCTAAAAAAAAAGAAAAAAAAGGAAAGAAAGAAAGTAAACCTAGATCTTATAACTTTAAGGATTGATAAATTCTCAGTATAAAATCTCACTCTCTGTTCATTTTCAAAATAAATTATATTTGATGTGGAGAAAGGAGAAATGTGAAATCACAGAAATCCAAGTGACTACAGCACACACAAACGAAATGCCAGTTAAAAAGCTCTGAAAAATTCCAGTGTTTCAGAAAGGTCATCTATTTTGTTTCTGCTAGTGCAGGGGCAGTTTGCCTGACTTCTGTAGTAGAGAAAAAGCAGGTCATATTTTACACTGTGAGAACCATCTGACGAAAGAAATAACCATTTAGCACATCTGCCAAGAAGAAACACCATAAGGAAACATTTCCTTGAGCTATTTCATATACATTTCTGCAATTATATTTTCTTTAACAGGTGATTGCAGGACAGAAGTGTTCTGTCAATTCACTGTAGATTAAAAACAATAAATCAAGCACACGCGAAAATCTCCTCTGTTTGCTTTGCAGATTGTAAGGAACTATGTAGCTACATCTGAGTCTTTACTGCCTCTCAACCATGTTTTGTTATTCTTCATAAATGAAACTGTGAACATATATTGTGCTTACTCAACAGAGGCATGACAGGTTAGACCGAGACTGTCAGAAAGTTTATTGTGCAGAACTGCGCAATTTTAACTTCAAAACAGCTAAATGAAACACTACATACCTGACTCATCCTGATGGCCCTGCAGGCCCTTAGGCAGAGGTATCCTAGAATTTATGACAAGGAAACTCCTGTCTTTCTTCTCCATATACTTTATGATGAAGTCTTTGAAGAATAAGTTTAGAGACAAATTTCTAGATCTTTCTTTTTCCTTTTTAAGGGGGGGAGGAAATAATAATAATTATTATTATTATTGTTATTGTTGCCATTGTTGTTATTGATGTTGTATTTTATTTTTCTTATTTTATTTTAATTTTAATATATGATCTGAAAACTGAAGCAGCTTCCATTCCTCTATACAGTAAAAAGAAGTTTCATTAGACGTTTACTTTCCAATTTCTATTTTCCCATTACTGGTAGTAATCACTCGGTCCTATGCAGTTCTGATAGCTCTGAGTAAGCAGCACTTAAAAAAAAATAAAAAAATTAAGGATTCCAAAACCCGGAAGGATTTGTTTGACAATGAGAAATTTGAACTAAGTAACATTTAATCAACCACTCAGGACAACTTTGTTTCAGAAGTAAAGGGAATTTAAAAACGAGTTAATCAGACAGTGCTCACACTTGTAGCTTCACAAAGCACACACAGTTTGACATGTAGATGGACCTCCTTGAAGTTCATCATATGTTGTCTTGCTTTCCATTGTTCAAACTGCATTATCAGGTACAGGTTTCTCCCTATCCACACCTCCTATTACATCCAGCAAGTCTGCCTCAGCTCCATCATACTAGCTTTTCTCCTTGATTCAGGGAATACTTACCTCACCTGAACTTTCTTGAGAACCATGGCCAAATGTTCTTTTATATACAGCCTGATGAGGTGCCCTGAAAACTCTGCAGAAAAGGAGCTCTGAAAAATTTATACATTCCCGTGCTTTTAGATGTCTTGAAAAATTTCCATCTATACATCTTGTAATTGTCAATTTGGCATAAAATTTAACATTAGGTGTATGTGTGACTTTTAAATATTAATGATCTTCTGCTCTCACATAGAGAGTACTAAAAGCCCCAGAGAGTAACTCCTTTCAGTATGACTCTAGCAACAGTAGTCAGAAGATGCACTTCATCTCTCTCTGGTCAATTGATATCCTATTGAACGTGTATTCACTATGCAGTCCTGTGAACCACACAGAGGTCTGAAAATTACAGCTTAATGGGGGTGATACAGGCATTGTTTGCAAATAAGGTGTGCTGCTGGACCTTGTAAGGGGATGTGAAGGCTGAACACACAAGGGCGTGTGAAGGACGAAGGTTGCCTTGCCTGTAGTTACCATGAGATGGTGGAGTTCAGGATCCTGAAAGGAGAGAACGTAAAAGAAGTAAGATCTCTGGACTAACAGGTAGTATGCAGAAGGTGGAAACAGGGATAGGTGACCTGCGAGGAATATAGAGACACTGGCCTGAGCATGCAGAGATAGTTAGAAAAGCCAAGTGCATCAGATGCTGAACCTGGAGAAGTCTTTCACAAGTGTATAAGTAGCAATAAATGCAGCAAAGAAGTAGTAGCAAATAAGTTTTTGGTCCAAAACTGTCCAATGTCTTCATTAATGGTCTGGATGATGGGGTAGAGTGCACCCTCAGTCAGTTTGCTGATGACACAAAACTGGGAGAAGTGGCTGATAAGCCAGAGGATCGTGCAGCTATTCAGAGAGACCTCAGGAGGCCAGAAAAATGGGCCAACAGGAATCTAATGGAGTTCAGCAGAGGAATTTGTCAAGTCCTACACTTGGGGACAAAAAACCCCATGCACCAGTGCAGGTCACCCAGTTGGAAAACAGCTTTGCAGAAAATTATCTGATGTTCCTGTTGTACAGACAGTTAACCATGAGACAGTAATGTGCCCTTGAAACAAAGAATGACAGTATCTCCCGATCTGCATTAAATCTAGTTTTCCACAGTCTCCTACATTTTAAGATATATCTGTTATTGCTTAACAAAACTTTTACCAGGTAGAACAGTTCACTACATACATTTTCAAGAAGAGAGGTAATAGAAAAAAAATCAGAAAACAGATCAGTCAGAAGAAAAGAAAGATAATCAGACATTACCTAATCCTTCCTTTGGATTAGGTAATCAAGGTCCTTTCTATATTATTACATTGTGCAATTTCTAATTTTTTGAACTACATTACTGTTTAAAAAAAGTTTACATTATAAACACTGGAAAGGGAAAACTTTAGTAATAAAAAGAGAATGCCAATAACTTTGAGGACAATTAGCTTGAAAAGTTCAGAAATATTCCGGCACTACTACACTATTGTATATACTTCAGAGAGCCTTTGTTTACAATCCAGACTGTTTGAATCAATATCGCTACTTTTTGACTTTTCTTCAACTCACTCACTAAACATTTCTAGTCTACTTCACAAAAAAACTGAACACTTTTGTAAAAAAAACAGAGAAGATGTATCAGTATATGTAAGTAATGACATTTATAGTACTGCTTGTCTTTCTACACTTCATTAAATTTTCACATTTATATTTTCTCAGACAGAAGAGGATCAATTCAGGTATGGACAAAACAAACTGGTCTCTCTTTTGCAGCTACTACAGATGCTTTACAAAGTCTGAAAACAAAGCTGTTGCAGTCTAAATAACAGATGAAAGTGACATTTGCTGAGAGGACAGCTATTTATTATGTTACAGATGCAAAAATCAGGGGGATTAAAAGACAAAAGGGTAATATGATAAGGTTCAATCTCAAAAATGGCACATTAACAGACATCCAAGAAAAACTAAAATTAGAAAACTAAAAAGCTTTTTTATCACATCAATCCGACACATGAAGCATTCCCATTCTCAAGTTTAGGGTTGAAAAAGGGTCTGTCCACAAAACTGAAAAAAACTGCTGGGACTGTCCTATATACACAGGCTGCAGAACTGTATTTAATCACCGTTTTACCTCCCATCCAGTCATAAGGTAGCTAATCTTATGTATTATCTTTGATTACAAGATTCTTTACATAGAAAAAGAAAATTATATTTATTTTTACTGAAAGGTACTTATCTGTAAAGGTTTATCTTCATTTCACATCAGAAACAACCTTGCAAGCATCTTTGCTTCATTTTTGCATGTATCTTACGTGGAATATGCAACCAAAAAATCCCTAATATTATCCTAAACAAAGCAGTTGAAAAGACACTCAGAAAAAGAACTTAAATGAAAACCTGGCTTCACTCATCATATTCCTGTTGATACCAATGAAACCATGATTTCACCCATTCATACATGAGAAGATATAATACCTGCATATAGCAATGCCCAGGAATATCTTGGCTGTTATATGAGATAATATGAAATCTCGTGGACAAAATATGGGATTTTCAGGTATAAATTAAAAGTTCTTCAGAATGTAACTAGACTGCTTTCATTCAACATTTATAGGTGTCTCTGATATCATCAAGTGAAAGATACCAAGAAACATAAAGCATAATAATGTTTACACAGTGTATATGCTTGTTGATTACTTATGTATTGTGTGTGATATTGTTGTGATATATGCTAATTAAAAAAATTATTACATTTTAAACCATTGAGGATGACCAAGGGACAGAAAATTAAGTAGATTCTATTTTAAAAGTTCTTTCTTCAAAATCTGTGGATTATTTTAGAATATCAGGGAGTTTTTCTATTTATAATTTATTTCTTCCAGAGAAAGTAAGTCTGGGCATTCTTACCATATCACTAGTACTCTGCTGTTACCATTACACTGACTTGATGTATTTGAACTATGAAAAAAGAAATTATCCTAAACTGAGTTTAAACTGAAATATACAAATAATTGCTGTATCAGCAGCAGTTTACAAAATTACCATCAGGGACCCTACCTTACAGTTGTTTATTTTTAAACATATTCATTTATTATACTCTCCAAAGCCAGTGTTCATGCCAAGCATTTTTACATAGAAATATAATCTATACCTTTGATTTAGTTTAGAAAGTAAATATAATCTGTTTAAAATTAGTAGGGTGGCATGGGGTTTTTTTGGGTTTTTGTTTGAGTTTTGACATGAACAATGCAAATGGATTACTTTTCTGAAAAGAACAGTCTCAGAAACCATAATTATGTAACAGTGCTAGCTAGAATCAAGCACAGGTAGAACCTATGGAATTTTTATAACACATAAATACATGTTGAGCTACGGAGCTACTATAGTCCATGTTTTTATTCCTCTCAAACTTCAAATCACAGATCTGTGCAGCCCTAGTAATGCTGCACAGGGCCCTAGTAATGCTGAACTTGTGTTCTGACCTAGATTTATAGATCATTTTCACAGAGACTCTGAAAATAAACCTACAGAATGACACACATATCCTCCTCTCTTTCATCTGAAAGCTATACACCCAGATTTACTCCATGGCACTCTAATATCCAAGACCTAGGATTATTACAGAATGTGTAAGTTAGTTGTAACAAATTACACGATGATTCTCAGAGGCAGACAAGTTAATCATCAACAGCTTTGTATTAATACCAGGGTATTAATAAGCAAGAAAGAATAAAAGTCCAAAACAATAGGCCCCTGCTATTTCTGAGGATAAAGCAAATTCCAATATAATTTGTATGACTAAAATCACACTTAGGGATCTGTGCAAATTTTTAGGTCACTAGTGCACAATGTATTCTTTGCTTCTGCAGTCTCTCTCTTCCAGTTTCTTTCCTATACAGGTGGTTCAGTCACATCTGACCAAGCTGCAGAGACAGCAGAACAGACCCAGATAAAATAAGCATAGCTGTGTTTCAGCATGTGCAATGGCTAGTTGTATGTCTCCTTGACTAGCCATACACATTTCTTGCTTTACATTACTAATTGTATCGGGAAGTGGGTTTATTTAATTTACCTACTTGCAAATGTAATCATGGCATACCTTCTATATATTTCAGAATAAATGAAAAAAACATACAGTCCCCAGAAAGGGAGAAAACTGAGCATTCATCACTGGCATCTCTGCAGTTCATGATTTTGTTCCTCACCAAATGATTGCCCAGTCAGAGGCAGCACAGTACGTATTTTTTCATAACTTGCTGTTGTTTACATTCTGCATTATTAAAAAAATTTAAAAAGAAAAAGTATCCTCTCAAACATTGTCCACTTTTAGGGCCATATTTCCTCCAAAATTCACAAGAGAGACTGGAGGCTGAACAAGACAATGTGGTAATATAGTTTCAAGTCATTTTCATAAATGCTTTATCATTCACATTCTGAGTTGCATAACAGAAAGAAAATAAATTTATGCATCAGGCATTTAACCTTCACAGCATCTGTGTCAAAATTAGAGGTAAATGTAAATTTGCCTTACTTAGTGCAAACAATGCATTACACCAAGCCTCTCCACATGTATGTTTTCTCTGCTTAGATTCCATCAGATGTTGCACCAGTATTTTTCATGACTAGTATATCCAATATGATCAAGTAAGTAAATATGGGAATCCTGAATGGTTTCGTCCACTGCTTTGCTTGCATTCTCTGTTTCATAAACACTAATACCAACAACCCAACTTGAAGTGTCAGACACCATCACACACTAGTCCTGCCCAGCGACTACACTCACCTTCTGAGGATTCTCCAGCCTTAACAGTCATGGTTTCAGTCTTCTATGTTTTGTAGCTGTGGGTTAATAGAAAAAAAATACTATTCTCCTGCAAGTATTGAACATATTTTAAAATAAAAAGCACAAAAGTATTACCATACATATGACTGTGTTTATTTTTTCCATAAATTTCCAAATACATGCACTTATTATGTATACTCACTAAATTTAAGATCTTGATATTTATTTTGTCTAACTTGCAAAACTTTTTAATAATAACTTACTCTATTATTACATCCCATTTTCTTTAAATGCTTACTGACTGCTGTTTCTTTGATCTTTCCAGTACTTCCTTTTCTTGCATTCAACCTTTTCTATAAAATAAACAGGTTTCCCTTAGTCCACCTACCTCTTCCTACATTTTCACACTACTTTGTGAAAATATTCTGCACTGTTCCAAAACTGAAAAAGTTGCAAATAAGTTATACAGAATGATATCTCTGCCAGCTCAGGTCACCACATCTCAAGACTATTTTCCTTTAGGATAGGAGTAAGCTTTCCAGATGAACAGAGGCTATTTTTCCTAGAAAAACATATTACACTTGTTTTCCCTCACGCTGCCTCTTCCTTTACAATGGGAATTTTAAACAAGGAGTCACATTTCATTAACGTTATTGCTCCTTCTTTACTTTACATTGAATGCTGTACTAAAAATACAAGTTTACAGAAAAAGCTCAAAATCAGGCTTTAATCTTTTTCTGTATGTAAAAATCTCATGTATTGTATGATGCACAACTCTTAGAAAACAATAATGTGAACATGTAATTATCAACTGTATGACAATACAGAGATTCAAAGGAGAAGAAACATTCATGAAGTATCCATGTCTGAGAACATGATTTCAGAATCAGAACAATGTTTGCTTTTGAACAAATGTTTTCATAGTAGAGTGGGAGATGGCATAATGTGGCACACAGTGTGACTGGTAGAACAGAAGCAAGCACATAGATCTTTTTTTCCTCTCCTCCTTTACATCAGTCAATAACACTTTGCTTTCAGCATCATTCCTGTCTGCTGTAGGTGTTCCTGCAGGACCTGAATGTTTCAAATACACATTGTTCCTTCACAGCAGCAGCATGGACTTGTAGCCTTTATATTCAGTCATTTTGACAGCCTACAAAAATCTCTTTCTGAAATGCAAATGAAGTCAGGGAAGTGGTAATTTGTAAAATTTTATAATTCAATGAGAATTTAGAAATATTTACAAAAGACCGATCTCCTGCTGCAGGTCTTTGACCCTGGCAAACTTCAAAGGTTGGTGAAAAGAGTAAGGCATTAAAGTTTTGAGGAAAAAACCCCAACATACTACAGAAATCTAACAATGGAAAATGCTAGGCAATTTAAAGAGAGGGTTCACTATCAGCACTCCTAATAATTATTCTACATTTCTTATTTTGTTTCTTTCATAACTAAAAAGTTCAATGTTCATTTTTACTTTCTGCCTAATGAGGTCTATTCTTCCCTTGCAGCCAAAAAAAATTGAAAGTCCTTTAGAAATCTTATCTAAATATGTACATTTTCAACTTCTTGCATACATACTAGTTTACAGTACAGATAAAAAGAAGTCAGGCTTTTCAATGTAATGTAGTAAATAAGTAAGTAAATAAGGTCATTGTCACTGTCCAACAAAATTATCTCTATTCTGAAACTGTCAATTTATACTTAGCAATAAAGTTTGATATTTCTTTGAATGAGCTAAAATCCTTTCAAGGCATCGATCTATTTTTGCTGCATGTGTATATAGTTTCCCAAATCCTGAAGGCAAACTTCTAGGTATTCTTACAATGGTAAAAAAACCTTTAAAGACCCTATACTCAATTAACTCTATGAACAAACATGGGTATCACACAAAACATTTCCTTTTCCCTTCAGGAATCTCACAAATGTCATTATCACCATTTATTTATATGTTGATCCATTGAAAATAGCAATTACTCTGATTCCTATTACAGGAAAAAAACAAGTATATTTGAAGTTTTTCAAATTAAATCCCAAGTGGCATGTTTAAATGAAAATTACTTAAACACTAAAATGCATGCTAAAGAGCTCTCTATTTCATTTTACATGGTCTGTTTAAGTTTTAGCTGAAAGCATACAGGAAGAAGATAGTTAGTGCTGGAACATTTACTCTGACTAAAAAAGCAAGATGAGTGCATATGTTAATACCATTGAAGATGAAAAATTTGTGAAGTGGAAGGAAAGCAACAGCTCCATGAGTCTATGTAGGCACTCTAGCTTTAGATAATGATTCAAGAACTTAGGATTTCTGGCTCAGGGAAGCAAAAAAAATATGCAACAAAGAATGTCAGAACTGCTTAAATCTCTTCTCTCAGATACATTATGTTCAGTACACAAGGAAATATAGGGCAATACCCTTGTGGTCAGGAGTATCAGTAAGAATTAAAAACACTGCACAACCAAAGCAAGCTCATCAGCTGCATCATTCGGCTAAACTCAGAAACAACCTAATGTGGAACTATCTACAGTTACTGTGTGATCAAGCTACACAAATTATAAAACCAATCTGGTTATATACAATTTTTTTGTTTGGTTGATGCCTTTCCATGACCAAGGATACAGACTACAATTCTTACTCCCTGACTAGTTTTCAGGACTATATTGGGGACGGTATTATGCAAATCTTCATCAATGACAATTTCTTCTAGGCTGACTGCCACCAAAAGGAGCTTTAAAAGCAAGATAAATCTCCTAAATTACTTTTTTTGAAACACAAAGGCTTATATGGTGCTGCTATGCTTGCAGAGCAGCAAGAAGCCACCACTAACATTGCTCTTAACAAATGCCCTACAATGATTCAGCAACTTTTCCAGCATACTTTTGAAAGATCTTTTAGATTGTTAAGGTCTTTCTTATACCTGCACAGGCAGACCTCATTGTGTGTCTCCTGGTTAAAGAGGATACTCTTTTTACTTTAAAATATCTGATAAGATTCCTTCCCTGCAAGTATTCTCCAGGATGAAAAATCCCAGCTCATTCAGCATGGCAGATTTTTCACTCCCTTAATCTTCTTCTCGGCCCTTCTCTTGCTTCACATCCACATTTTTCTTGCACTGGTAAGGCCAGAACTGAACACAGCACTCCAGATGTGTCCTCAACAGTGTTGAGTAGAGGGGAATAACCACTTTTCTTAACCTGCTGGGATGCTTTTCCTGATGCAGCCTAGGATAAGGTTGACATATGTTGCTGACTTATTCAGTTCATTGTCCACCAGGAACTCCTAGTCTTTTTCTGCCAAGCTCTTTTTCAGCTGGTTGGTCCCCAGTCCCGCTCCAGTGCATGGGGTTGTTCCTCCCCAGGTGCAGGACTTGGCACCTCCCTCCATTGAACTCCATCAGATTCCTGTCAGCCCATTTCTCTGGCCTGTCGAGGTCCCTTTGAATAGCCCGGTGTGTCAGCTCCCCCTTTCAATTTTGTGCCATTTGTAAAATTGAGGTGCACTCTGCCCACATCAGCCAAGTCATCAATGAAAATGCTGAACTGTCCTAGGCTCTTGGATACACCACCAGTGACTGGACTCCAGACGGACTTCATGCTGCTGACAAAAACCTTTAAATTCAGCATATCAGCTAATTTTCACTCCACCCCACTGTCTACTTCTCTTGTCATAGCTTACTTCATAAGTTTGTCTCAAGGATACATTTCAGAATCTGTCAAAAGCCTTACTAAGATCAAGACAAACAAAGTTCACAGCTTTCCTCTCATCTGCTGAGCCAGTCAACTTTCCAGGATGTCTGGTTGGTTGAGCAAGACTTACCTATCACAAATGCATGCCAACTACTCCAAATCATCTTCTACCTTTAATATGTTTAGAAATTGTTTCCCCGATTAGCAGCTCTATGACTTCCCAGAGACTGATGCAAGGCTGGCCAGTTTGTAGCTCCTAAAATCCTCGTTCTTGCCTTTCTTGAAAATAACAGTGACATTTGATTTTTTCTAGCTCTTAGGAATCTCCTCCAAACAAAATAACTGTTCAAAAACAATTAAGAGTGACCTTACAGTGACTTTAGCCAATTCTATCAGCACTTGCTGAGTCAGGTGTGATCATGGACTTGCATACTCCCAGTTTGTTTAAATCTTCCCTAAACTAACCCTCCTCTATGAAGGGTAAGTCTTCCTTGTCCCTGCCTTTTCCACTGGTCTCAGAGACAGGTGAGAGATACAAGTCTCACAAATCTCTCTCTCATTTCCATTTTAAATTCAAGAAGGTATGACTTAGTTCATTCTGTCAAAGATGACTGAATACACCAGTACTCACAGCAACTGTCTGAATTAACCTTGAATGGGGACTTTGCTAATCCTGTTTTATGTCAGATTAATCTGAATGATGAATACAATGATCAGAAACTGCAACACAATCTCTGTGAAACTTCTGGAACACATTCACTGCAATATCATTTGAGTGGATGAGAATAAAGTTGGAAAATTGATTAGCACCTTCATGGCTTCTGGACTGAGGTTATGATCAGGAATTAAACTCTCCATGTTTAATAGTGCAGAGAGCATTATCATGCTCAAATTATGTTACCTCAGTGGGCTCCTCACTTATGCTATGGAGAGGAGTATCTTTTAAGAAGAATCTTGTCCTTGTCAGGAAAGTAATATTGCAGGAGAGCTCTACGGATTAAATAAAAATTAAATAAGCATTTAAGAACTTCGGAAAAAATAAAGGGTGTGACAGAAATTGAACCCTTCTGTGGCAAAGTGGAAAATAGACTTTGTCCAGGGGAAAAAAAAATCACAAAAATATCCCTTTTATGGGATTTTCTGTTTGGTAGCAAATTTTTTTTTTTTTCTGATAATTGATTATTCTCAGAATAATCACAACATTATTCAAATAGTGAGCATCCAAACAATTAGAAACAGGGATAATGGAGCATGCTGAAAAGATTTATCTTACAAGGGACCCATCATCAAGGCATAACAGGTCAAAAATGACAAGTAGCAAACAAAAAGAAAATATTTTATCTATCATACCTTATCCTTGAAAGAGTCACAGGAGAATTAAGTATAAACATAAAGATTCTACTCAATTCAAAAGAGAACATTCATTAAATATCCTTAAGTTCTCCCTTAGAATTTCATTTTTACAGAGATAGTTGTCACGAGTAAACAGACTTGAGAAACTTTCCATTTTTCAAAGAGCACATTGACTTAGGATCTTTTCACAGGACACAATGCTGCTTGTTAAGTTTATCTGCAAAGATGTCATTTTTCTTTCAAGGACAAACAAAGCAAACAGTACCTCCCCCATGGCTATGGTATGTTAATTAACCTATCATTTCTAGAATATAATAGCTTGTCAGCAGAAAAGGCTAAAATTGTGAACTGACTTCAATAAAGTTCCCCATTCCAGATGATAAGTTTCTTTAATTAGCATTTAAGCACTACTAGGTAGCCTTATTTGAATGGTCCAAACAGCTTTTATTAGGCTTGGTAGCCATTAGGGTATAAAAAGAAAAAATATCTTATATTAATCTTTGTCTTCAAGACATATTCTCAAAAGAGCAACTAGCAAGCTCTTAAATGCAGTCAACAGTAATTTTTTTTTCAAGTGCATCTACAATTAGGACTTCAGTGTTGTGTAGGTGCATTTAATGTAGGGTTACACTGAATGAAAGTGTAATCAGGCTATGACAACTTTCACTTTACTATGGTTAAACTGCTGCTGTTACTCTACCTGGTATATAAAAACTGTCTGAAGTATGTCTGACTGAATAACCCACTGGAGTACAGGCAGCAGACCATTGAGAAATGGACATACATGATGATCAGGACTCTCCTACAGTTTTACCATCCTCCAGCACTTATGGATTAAAGCACTATTAAAGCAAAACTGAATTAATTTATAATTACCCAGCAATAATGATTATGTTTTCTTTTTGTCTGAGCATCTGTCAAGAAATGTTTTCATCCTCACTGAACATTAGTCAAACACCTGCTTCTCTGAGCTGTGATGCTCAGAGGAATCATTCTCCAACAGGGGTTTAATATGTGCTGAAATGGGAATGCATATTTGTGCCTTTAATTAACAACGAAAAATGTAATAATAAAAAATCAGCTAACACCTCTTGGAAGTTGAAACATAAACATAAGTTCTCTTTCAAACTAAAATGAGTTGAACCACTTAAAGCCATTAAAAAATAAGGATCAAGACCAGTTACAAGGACTTTTTAGCTGCAAGAGAGTGCACTATCATTAATCTTCAGGGTTCAGAATTCTTCCTCCTCTTTGCCTTTGACATGTTTCATTTCTATAAAATCAGGATCCAAACATGTAAGAGTAGTTTAAATGCTTTGTGCTTTTACCTGGCACATGCAATTCGGTCTAGATTTCACATTCTCATTCCTAATATATGAATGTTACCTTGAAAAAATAAACTATCACAGTTAATAAATGATGACACAGTATGAACTCAAACATGAGTTTCTTATGTTTCACCGATTTTAAGGCTGGTAGGTTGGAAGCTGAGAGTTAGTCCTGCCACTAACTAATCTAATCTACTCAGGGCAATTGTAAACACAGATTACCACCTGATGACAGTTTTATTCATAACACTTAGGACAAGTAGAGTTGTTCACAATATATGCTCAAATTATGCATATTTCCCAGCCATTACAGCCTTATCAGTGTCAACTTCTAGAGACCAACATGGTTCCTGAAAATAAAAAAAATAAAGAGAGAATCGTAGTGTGTGCATAAATGATAATGCAGTTAGTTGAATAAATGATACCGGAAAATGGTGAATCAATCTGAATATGAGACAGACTGTTAGAACTCTAGTGAAGAAATTAGCAAGCTGCAATAGACAGTTACAACCATACCTACAGGGACAGTTCAGCATACACAGAGGCTATACAAACTTCACATCATAAATCACAATTTATTTTAGACATTTTATTCACTAAAAATTAACAGCTTTCTTCATTCGCTATTACTCTCAGTCACCCGAGTGCTATGCACTTAAAGTACTTTGTGCTTAAAGGTAAGGATGGTTAAGCGATTGATGCCTCTGTCTCCCTCTTGTTCCTGTATCCCCTTTCTTCACTTGAG
Organism: Corapipo altera; assembly: GCF_003945725.1. Taxonomy (NCBI): domain Eukaryota; kingdom Metazoa; phylum Chordata; class Aves; order Passeriformes; family Pipridae; genus Corapipo; species Corapipo altera. The sequence continues at coordinate 10,377,767 of NW_020884885.1, read as the reverse complement.
ACTGCTTAACATTAGATTTTTATTGTATACATCTTAAAAATACACACAAAAAACCAAGGCTCTCATTAAACATACTGCTAGATTTCAACCACCATTTCAGATACCATATTGTCTAAGAGACTTTAATTCTACCATCATGTATGCACAAGCTATTGATATAACCATATGGAAAACAAATTTCTGGGATTTCTTCTCTAACCACAAGAATATATGGAACAGTGCTGGATGTGAGAGTTTTACCGCACAACAAAGCAAACTGCTAGCTGAGTTGCATTTAGTACATCTTCCCTAAACTTGGGTAAAGATTAAATAAATTAACTTTGACCTTCAAGCAATTAAATTCTCAAAGAGATAACTCTCTGAGTTTCCCTAATTTGCATAGTTTAATTCTGCTGAGCCAGAGAAGGACTTCTGTAACTTCTCTCAGTGATGTGACTACATTGCAGTAATAGCTACAGCAAGTGTGTAGCTGGTACTAACCCAGACACGATTTTGCAGCACTGCAAGTACTCCGAGCTAAACTGTGTATCTAGTTCAATATCGTGAGACCTGCAGTTCAGGTCCCCCTATGACCTCATGATAACATTATTTTTAATTTAATTAAGAAGGAAAATTAACATTGCTTTCAAGAAAATAACTGAGCAGGCTCCAGTTCTGGTAAGATTAAAATATAAAGCTATAGGGATCTTGGAACCAAAAGGATTGGGGGTAAATAGTAACAAAGATCCATCATTTACGCTGCTATCTGCACATTCGCCACTGTTTGTAAACACCTGTAATAAGGGAATAAGCCTAAATTGAGTGACTTAAGTTTTCCCATAAAAGCACTCAGTCTGCTCAAACAATATTCTCTCAAAATACAGAGTATAAAAATAACATAGATAGAATGATATACATACCCATTCTAGAACACGGATAAATAATCTTAAGTCAGTGATGGCTAAAAACGAAAAATGTCACTATGAATTTGGGAACTATGTGTTTGGGTAAAAGCATTGCTAGTTATTCCATCTCTTAAACATGACTGTGAGGGAAAGAACTGATAGAGGAGTGATCTGTTTTTCTTGCCTTAAACCCTCAAAAAGAGCTATAACAGCCCTCGAGTGTAGTGGTTGATAACTAAAACACCCATGACACTGCATACCAAGGAGCAGAATAAATATGTAAGACAACTACTGAGAGAAGAGCAACTCTCTTAATACTAAACCCTTAATAATTAGAAAATACATACCCCTAAAGTATCTTTTTTTCTTCCTGATGTGTTGCTGTAATGTGCATTCCACTGGGGTTGGGCATGCATTTCTGCACCTAAAGTCAGAAAATCGAGACCCTTCAGTTCCTAAGTACACTTCAGCCATTTATGCACAGTGTAAAGGAAACATTCTCCTCCTATTTCTTTTTCATTATGGACTTCATAAGGTGTACAGAAATATGAAGCAAAGAGGAAAGTTAGAAAAACAGGAATACATTGGGGAACAGCATGTTACAAAGGTAAATCTGTTAGATAGAGGCAATTAACTTTTCTATTTCTTGACCTATTTATTCAACTGTCATTTTATTCCAAACAATAAATGAAGTAAGAAATCAGTCCTTTTTCAGTATTGATGGAAGGAATGACTAACTAGAAAACATACCCAGAACAATGCTTGTTCAAAATACTTCAGATAAGGACTTCAGAGAAGTCTATGCTATTTTTTTGTATTTGCCAATGATTAAAGTTGGTGAAAATTTTTGGCCATGTTGGAATTATATTGAGCATTCTTGTCTTTGACCATTCACAGCACTACACTTCACTTGTATCTAGTTTGAAATTTTCTGGTGCAAACTAGAAGATTTGTCAGACTCTTAAAAGAGACAAAATTTGATCAATTTTATTCAAAACCAAGTCAAGATTACAGCCATTGTGACACCTGAGCACTTTATATTTATCAGTATTTTTCGGAGTTTTGGTTAGGATTTAATTGAAACTCTGTAATGATGAAACACAGAGCATATGCACAAATGTCTCAGGGGGTTCTGATACCAAAACTTCCAAAAATCTGTTCTACCTACTGCAGTCTTAAAAAATATACATATCACAAAAAGATGAAGAAAGACAACACATGCATGAAGAGTATTAAAAAGACAAAATTTTAGAAATTTTATTAAAGTATAAGACAAAGGATACTGCTTTTTAAAGGACAGAAGACTCTACTTGCTTTCATGAAGTAAATCCTGGGAGTGCTCCAAAGCTTGCAAGGAAAACTACAGCCATTATCATCAAAAGATGCAATTAAACAAACAAACTCCCCCCCCCCCCCCCCCCTTTATTTCCCTATCCTTTTTTTTTTTAGATATTTTTCCTGGTGTTCAAATTAACCTTTTCTTGAATGCAGCCTGCATAGGTCAGGAATGCATACCAAAGTAACCTTACTAGACACTGTTGAAAAAGGTTACAGTGTGAAACTAATACTTTGTCATCAGTCAAAAAATCACCATTTTTTCCCAGAAAATGGGCAGATAATTTGAACTACCCTGTGAACTAAGTCTGTCTTATTTACAAAGAAATTGCCAGTATAAAGTCCTTTACCTAACTTCATCCTCAGGCAAACATGGATTCCAATCTTCGAAAAAAAGGCTTGTTTCCCTTCATTGCAGATAAGCAGCTAAATGATACTATTGCTGAAAATAAGGATCACTCATCTAGGGAATTTCCTCTTGTGATTCCTGGAAAAACATTTTCTGCAATTGCAAGCATGCTAGAGATACTTAACTTCAGTACTGACATGATAATCTGATGATGCACGCATGTGCCCATTCCAGAGCACTAAAATGTACACAGAAGGAAAAAGCATTTTGGAATTTAGAACAGTCTTGTCTGCTTGTGTAGCACACTGTTGTTATGTTGTCATAAACAAAGAGAATCTTGACATATGTTAGGAATTCTGAGATCATCAACATAAAATTCCTCAGATAAATACTAATAATGAGAAAACATGGGCACTGTTCCAATGCACACTACTTTGAAAACTAAATGTTCTCCAGACAAAATTTGAAGATTCCAGATCAGATACTTTTCACTGAAATCAATATGAGCATTTTTGTCCAATAACATGTTCTTTTCTTAATTTCAGTGATTTGGATGGGACCCTACTACCCTTTGAACCTATCTCCAGTAGTAAAATGTAGTTCACATACTTTATTATTCAGTGATTGAGTGTGTGCCATAATAAACAAGTGAGAGACTTCAAACTAAAATAAGGAAACGTTGTTAGTCATAGCTACTGTTCTTTAATAAAAACACCCCAGTTAAATAGACAATGATGTCACAAATAATTTGCTAGCCATACAGCTATGCAGTAAACAGTGATCACTTGGCACATCCTGTGACATCAAAATGATTAATTAATATGATATATCAGCGTATTGCCTTATGCATGAACAGCTGTTCCTACACCTTCCAGATGGATATACTTAAAGTTCTATCATTCATGTTATATACCACCCACTAGTGGTTATCTGAAAACCTTCAAGATGCAAAACCATTAAATACTATAACAGACTATCAAGGTAATTTTGTATTAAGATTAAAAATGTCTTGAGTCAAATTTTTATATAGTTGTTCTGAGAGGCAGTCTGCACATTGAAGAGTCTGTCCAGTTTCACAGATGCTAATTAAGGCCAATTTGTCACAGATAAGCAGCAACTTACATCAGCTGTTAAACCAACAGGAGAAAACCAGGGGAAAACCAAATTATAATCCTGTGTATTTCTACTCTGGCATTCAGAGTAATCTTCTATGCAGTTCTACTTTTAGGAACTTAATGAGTTTTGTATTTTTTATCATATTTGTGTTAGGCCTAAATGATCTAATGTTTTTGGAAAAGCTTTACCACTGGAAACCTTTTTGTCTATTGTTTCAGGTCTAAAAGTCTGAACAAAAATGAAATTTACTTTTTTTTTGCCTCTGAGAACTTAAAATTCAAAAATGTGACATACAGAAGACAAAATCTGATGAAAAAATCAGATGGGATAACTTCTTTGCATTTCATTTTCTGTTTTCATTTTTTGTGCATATGCAGGGTTTTTTTGAGATCTACATGAACAGAGTAGAAGACCACTCTGTACATAAGCAGAGACAGGGAGGAAATCAGTTGGAAAATAAGAAATGAAGTTGGCACCAGTGGTAGAGAACTTGCTGGAGAAGATATTGCATAAATGAAGAGATTAATGGACATTGTTGTGCCTTGTTCTAGCAACACGCTTAGAAAACTCATTTACAACTCCTTTCAATCAGCCAAAACTATTGCCTTGTATGTCTGCACTGCACAATAATTTTCAAAACAAAGCAAAGCTGGATAAAAGAGACCTAGGCAAAAGAGTGGCAACGTTGGCAGAAAAAAATTGTATCACATGAAATTAGCCCTGCCTAGTTCTTGTGGACTCCATACACCTACTATCAGGAGGGGTCACCACTCTTTCTCAGCAATAAGAGACAGAAGTATTTGCAGAGGCTTAAAGCTTACTTTCAGCATCAAATTGTCGTCTACAGACAACAGTAGTAAGCTACTTGCTATAGAAGAGAAGTTAAAACCTACCTTGTAGATTTGTATGCCAGCAAAGCAAATTACAGGTATCCTAGAAATATCAGACTCAAATCAGTAAAGAATGGCATTATTTCCTTTTTTTCAACCTTTGTGTATGACTTTACCAAAAGGAAATCCCTCAAGCAAAACTTTGAAGAGGAAGTAACATCAGCACTGCACTGAGAAAATCCAAACTGTTATACTACAGAGGTAGTATAGCAGAGCACCTGTATTAACATGATGCATCTTATTAGAAAGAAACAGAATGTTCTGGAACCAATGTCCATCCAGCATGAATTCATGACAAAATAATGTATGTCTGTTAAACAAATCCTGAAGGGGTAGCCCAAGAAGAGAACAACAACAAGACCTCCAGTAATCACATTAGCAGATAAAACTCCTTCATATCAAGCCAACCATTGCCTTGGTCGCATCCTCATCTTCTAGAGGTTTCTCCAGACTCTTCAACAGATTTTATACCTTCATATTACATACATAACTGTATATGGTGTATGTGTCTGACCTTGAGAGCATATTCCTACAATGTGTTTTCCTGAGAAAGAAAATCAGCATGAGTAAGCTCTAGACAGTTCAGCAAAAGGTGAGAAAAGCCTATTATTCCAATGGTCCTTACACTTACTCTCCTACATTCAATTTTAAAAGCACAGAAATAAAGGATATACATTCATGCTTACTGCAAAAATTCTCATTGACTAATATATACCAAACCAATCAGCATGATTATGAACCTGTTTCAATCCACAATGGAATAGATTTAGCATATGTATGGTCAGTTATTAAATTCCAAGAGAAGGAATGAGAGCAAAAAAAGTACACAACATAATTTCTTAAATCACTGTGCTGTTTCAGAACCAAACATATAAATATGCTATCAATGGCAAAGGTCATCAGCATGTAGGAAGGAACTAAGATAACTTCCTGTACCTGTATTCCTGTATATTTGGATTTGCTGGGGTTTTTTTAAGAATTTTTCATGTACACATGAAGGCAAATAAGCAATACATATAACAAAATATAAATGTAAAATAAATAAAAGCAAACTCAAAAAGAATCATATTGAATTTAACATTATAGATTAAATGTTTAACGCATTTTATGACTACAATTATTATTTATATTACTGTACTGTCTAGGGATCCTACTGAATGACAAGAATTGCAGTAGGACAAGAGTGTTGGAAACACAAAAAAACACTAGAGGATCATAAATCTTACAGTCTAAACACTGGACAAAAACAATGAGCAATACACTCAGAAACATACAAACATCAGCTAATATGAATCAGTGTAATAAAGAGTAGCTCATAACACATTAGCAGCCCTAAAGAAATACATTTTGAGCAGGTAGATGCATTGTAACTGTAAATCTGTAATGTTAATAAAACATTTTTCTCTGTTGTATATAAACAGAAGAAACAAGTAAGCAAACAAATCCATCAATCCTAAATCTATTACATGAAGGTTCACTAGTGCTAGCCTCTGTATAACCTCTACTGACACAGAGGTTAAAAAAATGGTAAAATCAGCCCAACAAGATTTTTCTATCTTTGCTGAATAACTGAATATTAGTCATAAGCAACAATCACTTTAAGAAATACTCATGCAAAACGAACTCCATCCCACAAGTCTGAACTTATTGTGTATAACAACTTTATTCTCAAGTGAAAACAAAATTTTATAGATGTTACAATCTGACCACATATTTAGAATTATAAACTTGTCACAGTTCATCCTCCAGCAATAAGCTGAAGCAGTGAAGCAAACTACTCTCACCAACTAGTTAATTGCTTTCCAGCACCTCGGTTAGATACAACACAGGCCCAATTCCTTCCCATTCACAAAGAACAAAGTAGGATGTCCTGGTTTTTGATTTCCTTCCATTCTTTCAGGTTGCTACTGTTTGGAAAGGTATCAACAAACATACTTGGGCTTCTTTAACAGACAGATCTTTTGTAGACAGCCAAATTGGACAGAAATCTTTACATTCAGTGGCTTCTCACAGCTGAGCTGTAATATCCTTGTGGCACTGTTTGCAGTGCAGTAATTGAGAATAGTGCAGCTGTATTATTAAAAAAAAAAAAAACAAAAAAAAAAAACCCAAACAAAAAAACCCCAACATGCCAAACTTGCCAGAGAGCAAGAATACTAAAACTAAAATAAAATAAAGGATTCTAAGGTTGAAGAGAAGAAAATTATCTGTATAGTCCTGTAAAAAGACTGCATTCACATTGTGTCTCTTGCAAACTAAGCTGCAGGCATAAGGGCATAATAAGCAGTAGGCAAAAATGAACAGGGAATTCTATAGGAATACATCTTTCATCTAGACAAGATACTTGTCATGCTATGAGCTGCAAAGCTGATTACATAAGGAATTTCTATGCCTTGTAAGCCCCCCTAAACACTTCTCAGGCACATCAGATTACAGTGTTTACTCTTTGAATCCTTGACTATACCAATTAGGGACAAAACAAAAAAATGCAATTCATAAAAAAAAATAATCTGCCAGTAATACAATTTCACATGTTATTATGAAAAACCAAATACAGACATATGTCCCTTGGACTCTCAGTCAAGTAACAACCACTAGGTAAGGAAATCAAAATATGCAAAGCAGAAAGGTTTGACAAAGGTTCCTACAGCCATGGTAGGTCAGGATAAGATGCAAGTAGGCAGTAATGCTATTGGAAGAGTAAAAAAAATCCATAGTCTTCCAGAAGCATAGATCTAGCTGATTCTATTAAAATGGTGTGACTGAAGGATGGTTTTAAGGTAGTTAGAGGAAAGAGGGTAAAGTCTGTTATACTTCTTGAAGAAAATGCAGGAGAGTTGAGACTTTATCTCACCGTGCTCCAGGAAAACCTTCATGAATATATCAAAATGAAAGCAAAATCTCAAGTCTGTATGAAGTGAGAAAATAATGCAAAACTGAAAGTAAAACCAGTACATGTGTGTGCCAGCAGTTATAAAACATGTACAGTCCAGTGGAGATAGCTCCTTCCCTCAACAATATCTCTTAAGGAGTCAGCCTAAGAGTGTGAAGTTAATTTTGAGCAACAGTAAAGACATTTTTGTTGTCATGACTTTGCATTAATCCAAACTTGCTTGATTTGCAGTGGCAATAGGATTCTGCTGACAAGATAAGTCAAAGGAAACAAGCACACAAAATAGAGGAACTCCACTGAACAGTAAACATGGTACCATAAGGGGTTAAGACCAGCAGACACATCAGTGGATGGCATTCTTGACTAATGTTGAAGATTTCTGTCTTACATACTTAGCTTCTGGAATAATCTTATACACAGTGATGCATTCAAACAGACTAGCAACTTTTTTTTGCAGATCTGGGAATTTTTTACTATCCTCTTATTTGTATCATGCAGTGCCACATTTCATGCTTTTTAGAAATGAACAGGATACTATGAAGTCTAACACAACCTGTATACAGTTGATATTCATACGTAAGTTACTTTGCTTCAGTCTTGCTCCAGATATGCTTGCAGGTGCATATAGGGGACCTTGAAAAAAGTCTGTAGCCTACAATAATAATTCTAGTGGTACCTTAGGGAAATGGAATTTCTGTGAGTTTAAAATGCAATTTTAGTTCAATACAATAAGAAAGCCAAACAGCCTTTTGTGCCCTTTGACAACCTGCTTCCAAGCCACCAAAATAGGAATAAAACTGTAATATAGATAGTAACAACCAATGATCAGAATATGACCAGCATGACTTGTATATATGTGACTGGGACTGGTATCAGGCAAAATCAAAATGAAGGTTGCAAATTCTAAGTATTTCTGGCAAAGAGTAGAATGATTTCGCTGGTAGAGGTCCTTAACCCAGTACTGAAATGTTTATTTGTGTCTTCTTATCAGATTATTTCCTCCCCATCTCCCAGACTAAGAAAATTATTTTTACCTGCATTCCTCAGATACATCAGTGATTGCATTGTGAAGAAACTAATGACCAGGAAACACCAAGCTCAATTCATTGTTTGGAAAAAGTTTCAAATAGTGCTACTCCACTTGCATGAAAGAAAATCTCCCTCTCCCATCAACAATTTTTCATGAAAATGTTCTACTTATTTTCTATTATGTTCCTAGCTCAGAAGACAAGATCCTTATTTTATAATTGCATACCAAAGAAACATAAAACCCGTTATGGAGGAAACTTTTACATTGTGAATATCTTTCTGTAAGAAAGCTATCACCAGTTCTCCTTTCTGAAAAATTGGTATAGGAGAGAAATCTTTCTGGTTTCCTTAAAACTCAATGGCTTCCTTAAAAATTCCTTAAAATTCAGTGACAGAGGGGATAAACAAAAGACTTATCTGAAGATAAACATTTAAAAATATTTTAAAATTTTGAAATAAAACATAATCCTTCATAAACAAATCCATAATACTCAACAGTTCACATGAGTAGGATCTTGGTAGAGAAGGCTTGTAAATCCCACGCATTTGACCACAGGCCAAATCAAGGACAGAATTCAGGTTGGTGGTAGCAGCAAACCGCAGATGACGACCCCAGGTGACCACTGTCACCGAAGACTAGTTAACTGAACTACCAAGAATAAATTTCTTGACTGGTAAGCAGCATGAGAGCTTCCAGAGACTACATTTACCTGGCAAGTAAGTTTTTACAGAGAATGTGACAGCAATAATGTAAAATAGCAAAGAACAAACGAGTGCTGTTCATATCGTTTTTATGTACACAACATGCACACACACATACAAATGTTTCTTAAAGAGGAAAGTTTAATTAAACAGCAGTTAAGAGAGTATGAAAGCTCTTTGTTTTATGGATGTCTGAGAAGGTGGTTTGGTATGAGGCAAAAATTACATGACTGGATTGTTGCACAGCTACAAGGTGAACAGAAGAAACATGATGTACACTTGCTCCCTTGCAAGCATTCCGGCTAGTATCTTAATGAGTTCACAACCTTCAAAAGATTCAGCTTGCTTTCAGGAATTAAAGACAAAATTTTTATTTCCTGTTATTTCACTTTTACGTGAGCTACAATAAAAATCTGGGGTTCTCTCTTCCACTTACCCATGGATGTTACATGTTACCTGTTCTCCATTGTAAACAAGAATAAAGTCTCAAATATTCATTTTGTTTAATATAAAACAAATTCAGTTTTAGCGTACCTATGTCCCAGGATTCCAAGACATAATTAACTGGTAGTCTTAACTGAAAGAAATCTCTAGAAACAGATGCATCTAGCAAGCAGCGTATTGCTAGATTTTTTCCTCCGAGAAGTATTGAATTATATGCACTAGAGGATCATAAGACCCAAGGGAATAAGATGATAGCATCTACATTAGTACATTTCTGAATTATTAACAGTAACTCTATAATTTTGTATAATTTCATGATCATTTTCTCAAAGATGATGACCTAATTATTCATTAGGTACTCAGAATATGTAAGGAGGCATGTGTACCTTGCCAGTACTTTGTCAGATACAGTCTGCAGAGGAATTGCCACACTGTATAGGTACATATTCTATAACATCAGCGTTTTCAGTTCTCTCATTGCCATCCATCTCAGAAGATCTGCTCTTGCCTTTGGGTTCATCCTAGATGTTCTGTTATTTATCTTCTTTAGTAGTATTTTCAACTGAGTTACCTGACTCTGAAGGAATTTTCATATGTTCATTTATTTATGAATCTTATTTGTGAACCACACTCTAAAAATGAGCAAGAAATTATGAGCTCTGAAGTCATAAGTAAAGAGCTTAAAAAATAAAACATTTTCAAAATCTATAAATATCAAACAGATAATGTAGTATTTGTGGAGAAACAATTAAATTAGTTTTCCCAAAGATAAAATGAATTGATTTAATTGTTGAGGAAGTAATGTGCATCAGTTTGGATTATTTTTTTTCAAATTGAAAAAGAAAGCAGCAATAGCTTTATCTGTACAATTCAAAATAAAATTAAAAGAAATTATAATTTACCCTACCTTTGTACCTCTGAAATATCATGTTTGCCTAAGTTAGTGGAAAATTTATCAGAATCACTTAGTCAGGAAAATAACATCAAGCCGCTTGTAGTTCCAAGATACAGAAACACCAGTTAACCCTAGGTATCTTTCATCACAAAAATTTATCATCTTTAGCATTTCTTGGTCACTTGCCATTATGCTTCAATTAGTCTTTAAATCTCATGTGGTATCTATGCTCATTTTCACTGATATGTCTGTTTAATACTACGATCAATGTATCTTTTTTCCAACAGAAGTTTTCAGCTTAGATTTTGTTACTCTTTTTCAAGACACAAAACAGTTTTCCACTTAAGGAACACGTTACTGGAACAGATCTACAGGATCAGTCCTGCAAGTAATGTCAGAGTACCACTTTGTAATTCCTTCACATTCCAATACAGTTCCATTTCACCACTATTTCAATTGGAAGCCTGCTGCTGAACTTCACACTGCCAGAGACTTCCTTTTATTTTTCAGCCTAACATTTATTCATGGTCAAGTGCCTCCATTCATTATGTTTACACTATCCTTCATCTATTCATAAATATAATTAAATATACTTTTGTTTTGTTAAGGTCAACCAACTATGCTTTTTTAATCTTTACTCACATGGCATTTTTTCAGTCCCTGAACAGTAAACATTTTCTGCACTTCCAGTAATCCAGACTGAATTGCACTAGAGCCTATAAAACGTTATTAATATTCTTCCTATTTGGAAACAATCTCTTGTTATCTTGCATATTTTATATATATATATATATTTGTTTATGTATATATATATATACACACACAACCGCCAAATCTACGAATTTGTTTGTAAAATTATTTTGTGATTTCTCTTTTCTTAATAGAGAGCTGACTAGCAAAAGATTTCAAAACACTAAGAATTACTAACAACCTCATGACATGCATAAAAATTCATCCTTGTGTATATTTTTCTCAAACCTACTATTTGGGGGTAAATTGTTAGATTTTTTTAAAGTAGTCCAGATTGACGAGTTCTATAAATGGGATAACCTGAAGTATTTTACTTCAAAGTAACTACACTCAATGCCAAAAAGAGGCCACCTATAATACCCTAAAACCTGAATTCATTTCAGAAGAGAAATACAGAAGGTAAAAAAATAGTGCTAGAGAGTAAATGTAAGAAATTTAGTCACTGAAGTAATTCTGTTGTTACCTACTGTCCACAAAACTGAGCAGCACTGTGCCACTACACAACTGTTGTACTACACAGCATTTTAAACTTCAATGAAACTCCGGCTACTTTTTCCTTTTTTGTGGGTTTTGTAGGTTGTTGGTTTTGGGTTTTTTTCTCAATCAAAAGCAATGTCCAGAAACATTATCACTATTAAAGAATCTGTTCACGGCCTTGTTCACAAAAGTTCCTAACAGACAGCGACTATTTTGTTGTCGAATTTATCCTTTATTTTATTAATGATGAGAAGTAATCAGTGGAATGCTAAAAAAAAACCCCCAAACTTGTAAAGAAATCTAGTCTGAAATCTGAATCTTGTTTGAAGCAAGTTCAGTGGTCACGGTAACACCAGATGAAAGTTGACTCTTGCCCATTGTGAAATAGGCATGGCTCTTCTAAAAAGGTCACAAACTTTTCAAATATAGGCACCATGTTTTAAATTTTGCACATACAAAATATGTTCATGTCACTCATATTACACAATGTGGCAGTGTTATAAGTCTGAACATTATTGTAAATTAATGGCAGAGAGAAGAGCCTAAAGCTCACGTAAGACTAATGACTGGGATAAATCCTGAAAAGAGACAAAAAGTATAAAACAACAGTTTTCCTGTTATATGTGGGTTTGTGTGTGCATGTGTGAGAGTGCATATAACAAAAATGTTTAAGAGTAAGTTCAGATAATAGCCCATCCATTTGTTCTCAGCTTCTTATCCAGTTTCATTGCAAAGGCTTTGATTTTAACTCCATGTTAAAATGCAAATTCAAATCCCATATAAACCATTAGTTAGTGTGTTGTTGGCTGGTTCGAACCAATCAAAACTGAGAATTACTGCTGAATGTCTTCCTTTTAATCTACTTGTCAGCCTCTGGATATGTAGGATACTTGACTGTCTCAATTTTCTCCTTAACTTTATAGGATGGGTACAGGCCTGTTCTTCCTAATTTCCTATTGATGCCTTTTGAATAACCATCCCAGTGATTTCCAGCTACTCCAATTATATCTCCAGGTTCCATGGGAATTTCATCAGCAGTTCGTGGATGATGAGCATAAATAGCAATCTGGTTGTGAGCATTCTGTCCCCCAAAGTAGTAGATATCATCCAAAGAATGGAAATATGCTGAAGCATCTGGATGCAATGTCTGCATAATTTCATAGGCAACTCGACAAACCTTAGAAATAAAAATAGAAGAGAAGCCATTAACACTGTGTGTGCCTGCAATACACCACAGAAGTCAGTAATCAATGTATGGTAAGTTTCCCAGGAGGATCAAGTTTTGGAATGCCCAAGTTTAAAAAAAACAAAACCTAATCAACCAACCAAAAAAACCCAACAAACAAACAAACAAACAAACCTCAAACCACCCACCCCCCAAAACTGAATATTTACTGACAAGATGCATGAAATTGCTTTTTATTTAATCCTCTGGTGATCAGATTCGGTAAACAAATAAACAAATTGATAAATAATTAGAACATTCAACTCTTCAGTAAAAATTGAAAACATCTATATGAACACTAGCAATCCTGCTTTTAAAAATAAATGATCTCTAACCAATCAAATGTAAGCACAAATTAAGTTTTTTTCTACTACTACTAAAACCTGTATTTACTTCCCTTTGAACCTTTAGAACTTACATTTTCTAAGTTTATCCTGCAATAATGAGGCTTTATGTTTACTTTTCTAAAGGAAGTTCCAATTTTCACAAGCAAGCAATTCCAGAAGTCCAAGGCTTTAAAATGCTGTTATAATATTAGAACAGTGATAGAATTATGACTATTGGCAACTTAGACGACAAGTAAACGAAACTGAATTTCAGCAAGACCATGATGTTGGTGAGAAGAAAGATGTATTTTTACTTGTCATTATATTCCGTTTTATGAAGGGAATTTTCTTCAAACTGAACACAGGTTCCCATATCAGAATTGTGTTGTACTTCTCAGAGTTGCCAGAAACACAAAAGGCTGCCACTATATTAAACAAAGCTCTTTTCAACAATTGGCTAGAAAGCTCTTCTCTGTCAAGTGTCTGATTTGGCCACTGCAAGTTTTCTGATTTCTGATCTGCATTATTGTAACTTTCCCTGATTTTGCATAAGTTTGATAAAGGTTAATGAACTAACAATACAGTGGATTTCTTCAATATGAAGAAGCATTTGAGTTTTTTCATAATTTTTAGTCTATGTTAATATAGTAAAGCTTGATTTTACTTTTCTCCCTTTGAAGATACAGTGAATAGAACTTTGATCAGTCAAACCAGACATATTTGTACATCCCTAGCTTCTTTGAGAGAGGCATTTACTTTAAAAATGTGACAGATTTCCTTTTATCCCTCTCTATCTGAACTTTAACTTTTGAGAAGTAGTTTTCAGAAGATCAGGTTGAAGTTAATTATTTGAAGTACCTGTTACACACCATAACGTAGAAACCAATTTGATTACCCATACATTTGTAAAAGCTTATTTTTTTTATAGCTTCTCTGACTGCTTTTGATGTTTTCTTCTCTGCATGTGTGTGTATCCCAGGAAGAGGATACACACACATATTACTAAAGATTTTACAGCTTTTTAGCAAGTGCTAAAAATGCTTTTTAGCATTTAGCTAAATGTTTTTTAGCAAGTGAATCCTGCATGAGTTTACTCATGTCTTGGTCTGAAATAGCCTATATTAATAACCTTCTAAATGTGCTATAAAAGGTCTTCTTACAGGGTGTGGCGAACAGTAAATAAAGTGTATCAACAAGGATGATTGAAGGATAAGAGGCTTTTCTATACTTTTTGTGATTTTGCTGTCTTCTTGCTATGGCAATGTTATTACGAATTCTGCTTGTCAAGATCAACATATCACCGTATTGACCATAAATTAGTATTAATATTATGCTTGTTACTTATTTGTAATTACAGTGCAGCAGACAATTTACATTTGAGGTTGTGGAGAAATTATTTCTTTTTAAGTGAATTTTAACTTTTGAGCTTTGTGTCCACTTCCATCTAACAGTACAATCACATGTGATTGTGTCACCTAAGAGAATATATGACAACAGCACATCAAAAACATTCAGTCTGATTTCAATCATATGTTGCCATATTTGAATCAGGTGGATAAGCATACCACTCCCAAAATACTGCTTGGTGACTTTTTGCTGTGCTTTTAATCTTAAAACAGCTTTTTATAAAAGCTTTTCATGATATATGAAATTAATGTACAATATAATGCAATAAAGAACCAAATACCAACAATGACAATTATATGATTCCGTTTCCTACTGGACTCCAATTTCCTTCATCACATCACTCAAGAAAGGAAGCTTGTAACATATAATTATGTGCAAAAAGAAGTCTCTACAGATTACAGAGGTCAGAATTCACACTTATTATGCTGCCACTGGATTGCTAGAAATGGAATAGACTGAAGAGAAGTTAAATGTCAGTGTTCTTCATCTTTTGCACTCCCACCATCAACTAAGGCAACAGCAGATATGTTTGAACTGTAGTAGAATGCAAGGATGTGTAGAAATGGATGGAAACAAGCTGTATATTTCCTTCATGAAAAATTAAGGTGTTAAACATGTTTACAATTATTTTTATCTATTTCAAATGCCTTACCAAGCTGCATAGAAATGGATGGATACAAGTTATACATTAACTTTACGCAAAACAAGAAACTCAAACATGTTTAATATTTTTTCTTGCTTATTTCGAATATCTTAATTAAGGCAGTAACTTCAATTAAAGAGAAGTAACCAATGCTTACAGTCCTCTAAATGTTCACATAAAATACCAAGCCTTTGATTCTTGCCTAAAATTTTCATGAGAGATCACTGAGAACAAGATAACAGGAGCATGAAGAAGACTAAGATTTAGAACTGGTACATATAATCTACACTGTATTTGCACTGCAGTTTACCTGGGATGAAAACGTACAGACCAGGAAGTCAGCCTGAGACAAAAAGTGAATATCCAAAATAACACCTCTAAGGGAGTTTTCAGTGTATCGGTTATGAAGTCCCGCTGACCAGGATATGGAGTTATCACTGATAAATTCATAATTTGGATACCTGTGAAAATACAACGCACTGTTAACAGCAAAGTCTTGTTCTATTTATTTTAATTTTTTTTAGAAGCATTATTTCTGCTGCAAGTTAAGGTTTATAGTTTGTGTTAAGTGAGTCTCTGCCTTATAGGAAGCGAATTAAAATTTTGCTGAACCCTGTAGAATGTTACTGCTGCCTCCAATCATGCCCTCTATCCAGAAAAGAAAAGAAATTAAAAGATGCTGTAAGTCTGTCTGATATATAAGACTGTAGAGGAAGTGAAAAAATATTAGGAATTATATGTCACATTCTGCAAATGATGCTGATATGCTGATTTTAGATTAAATATAGTCAGATCACTTAATTTTCTCTACTGATAAATAGGACATGGGATTCTAACTTTACTATACTACATTTACTACCACACTGTTTGTTAGATACTGATTATGACACTGCGCAAAAAACCCCAGTCACCTGTTAAAGGGACATATTTAATAAATTAATCTAAATTAACGAAAATAATAAAAAGCCACTGTTCTTAAAGCCACACGGAAAACAAATTTTGCAATTTACTGGTCAAAAGGAAATAAATGTAAAATTTCATGCCAATGGACTTTTCTTATTATAAAAAAAAGCAGTACTACTTTAAGTCAAAATACTTTATTTGAAATATAAAACCTTGTTTTATATTATTTTAAAAACAAAAGATTTTATCATGTAACAATAACTACTTAAAAATATTAAAAAGTAACGGTCTTTCTCAAAATATTTATGCCCCTGTAGTGGGGAACTGAATCTGAAAGAAACTGTGAAAAGGAGAATGAATTAATTAAATTTTCTATCAGCCCCCTATCACATTTTTAGAGACATAACAAAGATGGTAATTTCATTGATGTTACACATTAATTACATTTAAATCATGAAGTGCAACTCAAATGGCTAACCAGCCAACTACAAAATTTCAGCTGCAGGGCTAATTATAAAACAAATACATACATATATATATAATTATATATGTAAATATAACAACTTCTTTTCAAATTTACAACTTCATAGCAAATATAAATCAATACATTACATAAGAGAGTAAGGCAGCTAATATTACACTTGTAAGAATTAAACATTCTGATACTGTTTAATCAAGAAAAATGAAAACATAGAGCTGCCTGTAATGCTGGAGCAACAATAAACTAAACCCATAACTAGAGGTTTCAAAGTTTGACAGCTCTGTGATAAACATTGCTCAAAACAAAGTTTAAACCCATAAGGTCTTGTAAAGTTAATGAAGTTAACATGTACTTGTATACAACAATGCAGCATATGCATACACTCCGGACACATATCAGACATGATTATGACAATCTCTTGTTAGAATATGCCCAATTTATTCCATTGTAATGTTAAATATATGGACAAACTGTTTTCAGAAGTGAAATGGACAAGTAGAGGCTGGCTTTTGTGACTACCAAACCAGAAAATAATTTGATTTGCTTAAGAGCAAATCAAAAAACTGTATGCAAATCTCCCACATTTGATGTGGAATGTATGGTAAATTTTACATTAATAGCAGGACAACTTTAAAGGCTGTATCTGATCATGTATGTCAGGGAAAGTTCCTATTACATCAAAAACAAGATAAAACAAAACAAAAAAGGAAGAGAAGGTGGAAATAGTACTCATTTACAGTAAGACCTCTTCTGAGAAATTACAGGAGCATATGAAACAACAGGTTTTTTTAATAAGAACTCTTCCACAACTTTAATTTTCCTTCTCATCCTTTCATGCCTAACATTTTTTTGTTAATATTTAACCACCTCTCAAAATACAATAGACGGTACCACAATATTTGCAATATGTTCTATTTCAGTTTCCGCTGTGTTAATCATACTCATATTTTTTAAAAAGAAAAAAGTACAGACCAAATGGAAATATGTCCTACTCTACTCTGAAAACTAGCTGAGAAACAGAGATAAGCATTGAAATCTCAACAGAGCAACATGAACATTTAACAGAGGGTGGTATTTCTAGGGACAGTGAACATGGTAAAGATATTTGCACTACTCCTTGTAAGTTCTTGGAATCAAGAATACCGTTAAAATTAATCACTTTCTTCAGACTTCAAAAACCAGAATCCACATGCTGAATAGAGACAAAAGATCTTTCCTTGAAGAATCTGATTCCTTACTAGCAAAAGATCAGTCAACTTTAAGGAATGAAGCACAAGAAAAAAAAAGTATCATATTGGATCTGATTAAAAAAGTAGTCAGAATTATTTACACATCTTTTTATGCATAAATTTAAATTTTTTTCCTTCTTTCCTTTATTCTGGAAACAGTCTTTGAGATGCTTTTAAATCTAGTCTTCAATCCAGTTTGTAAAGTTGATCCAAATTCATCTAACCAACAGTTTCAGAGCCCATTTCTTCAAAACAGTGATCAAAGCTTATAATTTATCCACTCACACATTTAAGTTTTCAAACAAGTACTTTTATGTTTTCACACACACACAGTGTTCATGCTTGGAAAAAGAAGTTTCTTTTAAAATGTTAGTAATATAGCAGCCATACTCAGTGTGCCCAAAGAATCTTCTGATCCACTATCCTGTCTCCAACATAGGCTGAAAGCAGAACATAAAGAAAAAAATACCAAGAAAAAGGCCAAGCGTATACTTCTCTCAAGCCATATGTAGCCCACTGACTTCCTGCATCAAGTGAAGTTTAATTCTCCTTCCCATTCACTATAATGCTTTAGATTCTATTTAGGTTCGATTCCTGCAACAATGGCTGCAAAGAAAGTGAAAATTCTAAAGTTCTATAGTTAGCTCATGCTTCCTTCTATTCCCTTTTCCTTCTGTATTTATATTATGATGAATGTAACACAGTGTAAGCTTTTGGGAAATGCTTTTTCTATTGAAGTAGAACTTAGGCACAATCCTATTACTAGGATTCCTGAATGTGTGGCAAATGATTAATAATATATCATATTCTTACTGACAAAATCACCTAAACACAACATTTGGTAGGACGCCTTCTAGCTTTACTCACATATTCTCTTCTCTAAAACAGGAAAGGACCAGACTGTGAATCATAGAATCATTTAAATTGGAAAAGACCTTTAAGATTATTGAGTACAATCATAAACCCAGCACAGTCCTCCAGAAAATAATGTCCCTAAGTCCCACATCTCCAATACTTTTAAATACCTCGAGGGATAGAGGTATTTGGCTTCCTTGGGCAACCTATTCCAAGATAAATCCAAAGAATGGAAACCAGCACAACTCTGTTTTCTTTGTATCAGACTACATACATGTAGTATATCTCCTCCACATGACAAAAAATAATACGCAATTCTTCGAAAGTTATCTAACAGATTCTTGAAACCTATGTACAGGTCAGGAAGGATTTTTTTTTTTCTTCTAGGAGAAGGGGAAAACACAAAATCAGAAGGAGATAGGGAAGAGATAGTTAAAAACGTTTTCCTCCTGCACCTACCAGCCTCAGATAAGGATACAAATCAAGCACTATGGGACTATTTCAAGTTTCAATTGGTTTGAGAAGCTGACCAACTAACTGTGTAACTACAGCTTATTACTGCAGATGCAAACCAAGGCAAGTCCCAAGCTCCTGTTCACAGTTTGCTAGGCCTGTGGAAGTGTTCAGAAAAGGCACTGCAAATTTTCTTTCCTCTGAAAGAAGATTGTGAGCATATGTGTAAACAGATAGAGTAACAAATAATGTGTTTTGTCAGGTCTGAAGGACTGCTGAATTCTATATATCAGACATACTATGACTTGGGGCAGGGGGGGATAACTCAACTACAGATAGTGCACAGACATTAACCTGCTATTGTGGAACTAGATAAAAAGTGAAAAAGAAAAAGAAATACAGATGACTTTACAGGTAAAAAAGTCTGGAAGGAAGAATGTGATTTGTTGAATTTTTGTGCTCATATACACGAGAAAGAGACCTAAATAGATTCATATATAAACCAGAAACATATTAAATATAGTTTCTTAAGAATTTATGTGCATATTCAGCTGTATTATTTTGAATACCTTAAAGAGTATTCTGTAGATACTGTAAACTAGTATTACAGACTAGAAATACAAATACTAGACAATCAAAAATTTGCATGTGAAAACTATTAAATCAGCCAAAGAAAAAGCAATTTACACCATCCCTAACATATCACCTATATAGGCCAAATACCATGACCTCTACTCACCAGAACCTGTCAGATGCTTTATCCCATAATCATTACAGCTGTTGAACTCTCAACCACGGTTCTCTACTCAAGGTGTTCTTCATCATCCTAATTCTGAAAATATACCACTTTCGTTCTTTTGGAAATAAAACAAACAAAAACACTCTACAAACTGACAGTAGTGACTCCACTATTTTTACTACTGTAGTTGCAGTTACCAGACATCTGACTGCAATAGACTACGAATAGTTTAAAATACTTCTCTTAACAGAAACAAGATGCCTATTCATGTGAATGTTGGCTAATTTTTCATTATTTAAATGCCAACACTGTTTGACAGCCAATCACTCTCATGTAGAGAGATATAATATCTAGTACTTTACTAATATTATTGCACTAAATAAAGAATGCAACATAAGCTACTGCAATGTGACAGCCGTTTCTATCAAAGCTTGGTAGTTCAATGTGACTTTTTTGTCAGAAGTGTAAACTAATTTGTAGTTGATTTCACAAGAAGAAGAAAAGCTTCTTTACTGCCAAAAAATGACCTTAACCTGCCTTCAGATGCCCTTAAATGCCAAAACATCAAATCCTGCCTCCTGTAAAATCACTGTAAGTTTCAAATGCCTTCTGCTCAATTGCAAGCAACAGTAGAGTGTGAGTAACTTAGGAAATTATGTTTCAGTGTAAGCTTTGACCTGAAAACTTAGCAGTAACGCATAAAAAATTCTCCACTATTTAGAGATTCTATGCCTTTCATTAATTAAGAAAACATACAAAATCAATGCTGTACTATTGAGCTGTAGCTTACCATAGTGCAGTAAGACTGTGATATGGAATGGACCTGAGCTGCAATGCTTAACATAATCCAGTACTGTTTTACTGAACCCGTTACACTCCTATAATTAGTTTTTGTTGCTATTGAAAACTTGGGATGATATGTTTACATAGGTAGAACATCTCATTATTATTCACAAAGAGTGCTAAAAACTGAAAGGCAAGCAAAAGTAAAGAAAAAATGCATAACTAAGATCGTTACAGAAAGAGTGAATTCTGTTATGTTACAAACTAATTAAAGTTACGTAGGACAGTACAATGAATTAAATATTATAACCTCAATTTTGTATTACCTGTCTTTTCATTGTTTAGATTTGCACTTTAAATGTTATTTTATAATTGTTTCTGATACTGTTCTTGCTTCTACAAATACAAAAATGGAAGGATTAGGTTGCCATCATCTGGAGTTGTGTATGTTCATTTAGTTTTTATAAAACACCATAACTTTAAACAGCAGTCCTTTATAGATATGAAAGAAAAATAGAAATAGCACAGTTGAAATACAGAGACTTTCAATGCTGCAGAAAATTCCTCTAAGAGAAAATAACATTTTCTGCTTACCTTGTATATTCCAAAGAAAATTTGTTACACAGTATGTTATCTTACATATTTTTCCAAGGATGTCTACCAAGGATAAAACAGTTCAAAAGCTTGCCACTATTGAGTAACCTTTATTTTAAGAAGTATTCATTATTTAAAAGTACTAATTTATATGTAAATACAGGCCATATTAGGAGTAAATGAATGCAAACTGCACATCTACGTTCTAGAGAGCTAGAAGGGGATGAAGGGGATAAAAAGGGACAGAGACACTGTCAAGAATCCCAGATATAGTTAAGGACAAACTTTAAAACCATTCAACATGTAGGGTGAAAGTCTTCTAAGTTGTCAATATAGAAGTCTATTTGAAAGTCATCAGAAGCTTTTCAACCTACTTACAAAAATTCCTCTGGCAGCTATTCACAGAAAGGTATTTTTTGGACAGGTGAAACTTCTTAATATATTAACCAGTTTTTACAATATTCCTAAATAGTTTATTTTTAATATGTATGTTTTTAAAAAAGTTTGGTGTGTTTAATATTTATATTTCTACCTCCCTTTTACAGCCTTGCTTTGTTTTTAAATAGTCAGAGGTATCTTGCTCAACTCTTCTAGATTTTTAACACTAATCTCTGAAAAGCATACTTGGGGGAAAAAAATCCAAAAGCAGCATATCTTAGAGGAAAATCAAAATCACTGGAAAATGAAATGCAATCTGAACCGAAAAAAGGATGAAAAAAATTATACTAAAACTTGGGTGTGCACAAGACTCAGAAATTGTAAAGCTAACCAGAAGGAACAAACTGTAATATAAACATAATTCATCTTACTTAGACTTTGCCTCTTGCAACAAGGAAGGGTCATCTGTAGCCAAATACACTCTCTTTTTATCGACTTGCATTCTGCGAGCGAGAAGTTCAAACCGCTCTTCAACATGTACCATGTATTCTTCAATCGGATGAAATGCTGCCTCTGTTCCTACTTTGTCTGTCCTTCGAACGTGAACACTGGGAAAAGGTAGAATACAATACACACTTTAATAAATGAAATTTTTACTCTAAGTTTCATGCCTGTGCTTTTAGAATGCATACTAATTGAATTCCTACATAAAATAAGGAAGGATTAAAAGTCATCCACGTTTATCACGACACAGTGACAGCACGAAGTTAGCTGTCAGTCTGTTCTTGAAAGCAATATAGTAATCTTGAAAAGAAGGCACAAGGTAACTGAAGGAAAAGAACGAAGGACATTGAATTACAGCATACGAGGTGTTTCTTCTATGCAGAAGGTTATCTGTTGTAGCTAGATAATGCTTGATCAATACAGCTCAAAAGGAAATCAGGAATATTTCCATCATGGATATACTGGGACACCAACTACAATGCATGGTTTGAATGAAGGTTGATATAAATGTATCTTTTCAACCTTCTTGAAACCTAACAAGTCTTCATATACACCAGTGGTGAAGGGGCCTACACCAACTCAATGGTCAAAAGCCGACTAACATTTGGACAAACCTATTGTGTACTTGTCAAAAAGCAAGTTTAAGGTTTGAAGGAAAATTCTGGCAAAGGAAGCAGTAGTTGCAGACTCTAGTACAGCAGTAGCAACATTTTTCATGTTATATGACAGCAAAACTTTTCTTCCACAAGCTGCTCTTTATTGCCCACAGGTGCTTCCTTCCTTCTCCCCATACAGACCATTCCAACTCATAGCTACCACTGAGAAACAACAACTGTGAAAAAATCAGCAGGGAAGCAAAAGGCACATACCATGTCCATATGTAGCCAGTGATAAAATTAGTTGTGGATTGTGGCATGTAAAATGTAGGCCTAGCCTCTTTTCCTCAAATGAAAAAGCTATAGGCACTTAAAAAGAAGAGCCAGACAGTAAAGTGTCTGGGTCTTTAATTGCTGTAAGGCAATTAAATCAACAAAATTCTGTATTACTAGACATGAAAGGATATGTTAAAAAATCTTCTATTGAGATGCCTTTTATATATCAGTCCAACTGCAGGTAGACAAGGATGCTGAAGGAGTACTTGTAATCAGTTTGTATTATGCACAGTTAAAAAATAATAGCTTCATCTAGAAATCTCTACATCTCTCCCTACAAAATACTTGAGGCTCTTAGATAATCATCATAAAACAGTTTTTCCTGAACAGAAATCACTACATACACATATTAAAGCACAGAGAGTTAAAAAGAAAACTAAATACCCACCCGATCACTGGATGTTTGAAACCAAGTTTCCTTGTGGCTTCCTCTATTTCTTTTTCTAGCCAGGGCTGTGGACGAATCAAGTATTTCACAAACTGTGAAACCCACCACACTGCAGGATCCCCATGTACACGAATTAGTCTATCAGCCAAGTCTTCAGGGACAGCCAAGGGTAAATAAGGTGGCCGTGGGTGTAAGCTGTCAACAATGGGAAGTTCCACCACCTGAACATCCTTATCATTAGCCTCACCTGTTTTAAAATACATACTAGGATGAGTCAAGTAGTTTACTTTATTAATAAACTTTACCACTGGCAAACAATATCCCAAACATATCAGCTAATCTGTATCTTCTACTTCAAAAAGACTACCTAACCCTTGTTCTACTTTTTCAAAATAGCATTAAAAAAATCTAATAAAAATCATAGTTCTAGACTGGACTTATATATGAACTGTATCTAACAATGCACTTAAGTAGAACAAAATTGAAGGTCCTTGAATTCTTAGCAGCTGGTAGTTAATAAAATACAAAATGTGTTCTGCTTTACATATTCATACCTTTTAATATGCAACTACACCATTACTGTGTGGTAAGGCTTACTTGGACAGACTTGTTACCTAAAATGTCTAAAACTCAATTAATTGTTAAAAATTCAACAAAGAAGTATTTTGAGGCATAAGAAATTGTTAAAAAAATAACTACGGCTCTGCTGCTCTTTTGAATACATTTTATTGGAGTAAATCTCGGCATTTCAGACATCATTCCAACAACTGAATTAGCTATTCTGTTGATAGAAGAAAAGAAAGACAATTCCTGGCTTCAAGAATTTAAACTATGAAGATAAGTAGCAAATTAAACAGATCAAGGAAAACACAAGCACAAGCAATGTATAAGCATGTGAGGTACATCCAGGTAAGAATTTGTTATCTTTTAAATACTAACTATAGTATGGCACGGATGTTTTAGAAGGGCTTAAGAGCTACCAAACATTTTTTAAGAGTTTTTACAAATTACATGAACACAAACATCTACATAATTCATAATTCAAAGCTATGTTCATATACTGAAATAAATTATAATACATGGCAACATAAACCAAAACATTACATTTTTGAAGCACTGAACATTTCAGGTAATATTTCCACTGTGCTCATCTGCTCCAAAATAATGTTTCTGTTGTTTGCAGTGTTTACTGGCAAAGATGGTTAGTTCTCCCTTTAGTGCTCACCAGCCAGGAAAGAAAACTGCTTTAAATATAAGCAAATCAAACTCATATAACTGTTGACGAACAAGTAAATCTTATGGCCAAAAAAAATCGATTCAGGGCAGGAATAATGAGTTTAAGAACAGTTAAAAATCCCAAAGGTTAGAACACTTTCACATGTACTCATTTCAGCATACTTGGGACAAAGTCCTAGAAGCAGGATAATTGCATGATTAAGTCATACATTGCCAGAATGCTACATTAACACCCGTGAGCCTACCAAGACTAGTCAAAATTCAGCAGTAACTCTCTGAGATATGGCTATTTAAATAAGGAATGTTTGATATTCTTAGGTATATTTTCAATTAATTTTTACTAGATTTGGAAAATCTAGATTCCTATTCAATATTTCATCACTGCACTGTATAACATCACTGTAAGGGGAATATTTTAGAAGAATTTCCCATAGAATATGTACTACAGGTGTGGATGATCCTTTTTAATTCAAGAAGCCAATTCCTATTTTTATCATCTAT
This sequence comes from Corapipo altera, assembly GCF_003945725.1. Lineage (NCBI taxonomy): Eukaryota > Metazoa > Chordata > Aves > Passeriformes > Pipridae > Corapipo > Corapipo altera. Next base: position 10,352,426 of record NW_020884885.1, on the reverse strand, counting down.
TACATCACACATACAGGAAAAGATTTAATACAAGTTCATACATTTAGTAAAAATACTGAGCTTTAAGTCTTCTTACAATCTGATGGATAATATTTTATTAGTATGACTTCAGAAAGCTGCAATAAAGAAAAGCATCATGAAGCCATGGAAGTGCAAGTGCAGATGTGAACTATCAGGCAGAAGTTTAGACAAGAAATATTTAGCTTGGGAATGCTATGAAAGAATGTTAGAGGTTCCATTCTTTTTACCCTTTCCCCCTCAACTGACAGTGTGGGAAGGAAGAGGGTGGTAAAAGAAGTAACATCAATCTTAGCCAAGAGAAGAAAGAAAAGACTTTAATCTTAAGTTAGAGAAGGAAATTCACTGCAAACCTTACAAGGGGAAAAAGCACAGATGCAAAGTGCATATAAAAAGGTGGATTTTTGTTAAGTACAGTAACACTGACTAGCTTTTAAACTTCATTCTGTCACTGAAAAAATACACTGATGTGTAAAGACAGTCATTTGGAAAATTTTGCTAGTGATAAAGCTGATTGAGCAATCTAATCTACTATTTGACATTCTTGACTCTGAGAAGACCAATTCTGACACAATTTCAACCCAATACATTTTTTTCATCCTATTTAAAGGATAAGAGTGTGCTTCTAAAAATTTCCACAGGCTGTCTTAAGGTTTTGAAGAAAACGAGACTGGCCAGAAATAATTAGGAAAGCTCTGAGCATATATAGCAAACTATATTAAAATATAACAAAATCACAAGAATATCAAAGAAGATTGTTAAAAAAAAAACAGATTTCAGCTTTCAACTGTATGTGATAGGCTGTTTGATAGTAATGAAACTGCAAGACGTGTTGCAAACCGAAATCAGAAACAACCAAAATGTATTTCATTAAGGAAAAACAAATCTGATTATTCAAAATAACTACTAGGTTGAGTGTTAGCAAGTGCTCTTTGAGGGAGGAATAACTCCTTTTTGAGAAGGAACTGAAAATATAATATGGTTATTTCACAGAGATTAAGACTTCCTTACTTTGTAAAACTATAGAATAGGGAACCTAATAATGGAACTACTACTGAAAGTATGGGTAACAAATGGAAAGTCATAAAATGAAATATTTACAACTACACATCAAGGGATGTGTTGATATTATAATTAGACATTTTGAAATGGTTACAGAAGCCCCTCATGCTTCAGGATTACTGTTAACAGTTACTGATGACAAAATAATTGTGACACACAGTAGTGTGTTGAAACAATGCATATAACTGTCTTTTTAAAAAAAAAATTAAAAATCAAATGGTAAATATGGTCATGGCTATTTGCAATGATGTTTTATTTTATTAATGCTTTACACAACATTAACATCTCCATAATCAAACACACAGATATGTGTACAATTCAGGAAAACTTTATGATAACTCTCTAAATTTTATTACCTTTATCATCATTTTGAACAATGAATGAAAAACTTCCTGTTAGTCTTCACTTACTTTTAAAAGTATGGGAGAGCAGATGCAGTAAAAGGAAACCTTACAGCAACTTTCTCTTGGACAAAACCCGTTAAGAGTATCTCTTTAGTAACCCTAAGAAGTAAACAACTCTCTGGCAACAGCCATATAGGCAAGTGACAGCTTTCTTATCCTACTGATTACTTTTTTTTTGTGCAGTGTTTGTGGAAAGATTCCTAATATTGTCCTATTTTCAACAGACATAGTTTAAAAAACTGTTATCCGTTTTTGGATAGCAGGATATTGTTTTAGTTGACTCGAAAACAAACTGCAATCAAAATCAATGATAGAGGAGACAACCAAAACTCAGTCAGATCAATAGGCAAGCAGATACATTACAAAACAATTAAGTCACGTTCCTGATTCATATGAACTGTATCTGTTCAACTGAAGATAGTGAAGCAGAGTTAAAAATACAGAATGAACTTTTTATCCACACATTTCTTCAGTTTTTAGCTAAATACTCTCTAATTTGTAAAATATTTGAGTTTTTCAACTTCTCAGCTGTATTTTGTTAATAGATAAGGCATAAAGGTAATAATCCTTACTGATGTTTGTATCTTTTTCTCATGTTGGTAGTTCAAATCACAGCATTATCATGTCAGTCAGGTCCAATTCCCTGCTCACTGTTGGTCCAACTGACATTTGAACACAGAATCGTAGAATTATTTAAGTTGGGAGATAACTCTAGAGTAGTTACACATCATTTACATGTCAGCAATATTTTAAATTACTTATTCTGCTGTGATTTATTTTGCTTTTACAGTTGCCAAAGTTTGTCACAATAATTCTATTTATAGCTTGTTTAACTTTCATGATTCCAGGTGCTTTTTTTCAGTTTGGATTAACCTAAATAATTGTCCTCCAAAGTTCTGCAACTTAATTCATTTTTGCTTCACCGAGTAACCAAAATATTGAATGTGTTTGCAATAGTCATAAAGTAGTGCAATATTGAGAACACTCACTCTTACCCTAACAACGTGTTCTGGAGGAAGATCATGGACTGTATAGAAATTGATTTTTATTCAAATGACTCATGCCAGTTGCACCATCTAGTTCTTATTTATTACAGTATTTTGGATATGTTCACCACTAACACATCAGTAATACAGTTTCAATTTCCAGGAGTCGTACCAATTACTTTTTAAATACTGAAATGAGTTCCATGTGTTATAAAAAGCATAACTTTGCTTCTCTGCAGTATCCCAATGTGCCTTAATCACTTTATAGTCCTCAGGAGTTACATGATTTTTCATGATTTGGCACAACCTTACTATCTGTCTGGTTTTCAAATTTAATCTTTGTCCTTCTAGTTTAAAGCCCATTTAGAACCTTTTGCTATTTGTATCTTTCATATCAATTTCTTTGATACCTGAAAAATGTTGGTTTGGCTCAAAAAAACCTTTGGAATTTTGTCATTTTAGCTAACCTTACTTCCTGCTATCTGAACATTGGCTCATACCTGCACTTAGATGGGCATTTTCGTTGGGCATTCATTACTTTCTTACTTGAAAGGAGGCTGACATTTTGCCACGCAATCACTACTGTTAGTTAATGTTAACTGAAAACCTGTTTGATCATTTATTCTCCTATCATTTAAAAATTCACCAGTTGATTTTGAAGTATGTTTTTAAGAAGCTGTCCTTAAAAGTATGCCAAGGAATAGCATGCTAAGGACATTTCTGTCTTGTAAATGAGAACTGCAATTTAATTTCTGTTTCTGTTGCTAGAAACACAACTGAATAAACTCATGTACAAATGGAATCGCTTCACTGCTTTTCTGTTTCTATAATATACTTATTTAAGCTGATATAAACTTGCATAGACTAATCACAGATCTACTTAACCAAGCTCTACAACTTGAAAGACAGACTGCCAATTTGAAACCTTACCTAAATGAACAATTCTTAATTCAACCACATGAGATATGTCAGAGTGCTAAGAATGCTGTTTGATTAGCATTCAGACTATACTGAATTCTCACAAGGCTCCTTGTTGTCTTGCTGGCTACTGTTACTTAATGCAAAGACAGCAGGTTCAGGGTTCATCAATGATATTTTAATGCTTTTCTTCACAAATCAGATAAGGTAAAAAAATGAAAACTATACAAAGTTATGGTGTGTTATGCTACTTATGAATTGTCAACTAGTTCAGAAGAAAGAAAAAGTAGGCTTTTATCTGTTCTGTGATGCAGACTACATCTCCTACAACTATCTTTTGGGGATTTCCAAACTTTAATAAAGTTACCTCACAAGAACTTTACGCTATAGTTGAATTATAAAATGGAATTGGCATGAGATAAAAATCCTGTTTTTCTTCTAAAGTACTCAGTGTAAAATATCACTCATACATCTAAATGTTTTTTCTCTACAGTTTTACTTTGTACAATTTTTAATACAAAATTTTTGAGCTTAGTTTCTGATTACTTTCTCACTAGTGTTCCACTTACTAATCTTTTAATCATCCTTTACTTAACCAAACCTTTTAAGGTAGGCAGGTGTTGAATAAATTTGGTGCAATTCTGATTTAAAGAAACTGAAAATACAGTCCTTTTTCCCCCAGGTTTCATATGCCATATGAAGAGTATTGTTCCATTTATCATCCCAAGAGGTTGATTCTCAATAGCTTCAGGAATGAATACACAAAAATGTTTTCTAAGATGCCAACATGCCTTTTATTACTTTTTTCAATCCAGCACTCCCAAGGCTTTTTTCCTGAATTCTTTCCTCTCCTCTCTTGCACAACTCTTGCAACTATACTCACTCTTATGTCTCTTACCACTCTCTGTACTGTTTGCCTGTTGAAAAGTGACATCTGTGATCCATCACTGCTTCTCGCTTGCAGGCCCGAATATTGACTTCAGTACACAGTATATCCATTTTGAGGACTTCTGAGTGACCTTAACAAGACCTATTTCTTTTGGTCAAATTTGGCCAAAATTTATCAAACATTCAGAAATTGAACTAAGTTAGGATTAAAAAGAAAAAGAGCAGATAGAAAGGTAAAGCGTGACAACAAAACTTTCACTCTTATAAGACACTTGCCTAAAATACTTCTCTGCTAAAGATACTATTTTATCAGTTCCCTCCTAAAAAGTAAAAGTGTAACAATAGTCTTTCTGCTCCCGCAGAAACCCCTAACTTCCAGAGTTCCTGAACTACCAACATCTCTTTATAACACATGTGGCTTTCAATAGTATTTATCTTCCCATGTCATTCTGGTTCTTTGAAAATCCTACCCATAATCAAAACCATAATGTAAAGATAGAGAGTGCCCTTACTGTCTTAACACATGATGAGATTTCAGTAAATGTTTTCCCTTTTGAACCTAACGGAAGCCTGAACTGAGTGTAATGATTTCTGCATTTGAAATAGCTCTGTCTCTAATAAACTAAGGCAGTAGCACCTGCTGAAGCCTTTAGAGCCTCCATTCCCTTTTTAGCAAGCTCAGGAGAGCTGTATTATAAAGACCTACATTTCTGTTTCACTCTGTTGAAAACTTCTCATCACTTATTGGAAGTTTTTTGTGTCAATTGCCACATCACTTTGAGAGAACATCAAAAAGTAAAGATTTTTCCCTTCCTCAATTGTTTAGATACGCAGCACGACAGCTGGAAAGTTTACAGATGAAGTGACTGCACAAATTGACTTCATATAACAGTCAGCAGACTATTAAACTAAGAAAAAATCAAGAAGCTTACTAGTAATTTATTTTTCCTTTAATCTTTATATATTCAAACTGCTTTTGAACAGTGCCTTATTTCATCTAAAAAGCCTATATCAAAAGGGGTACCTGCCTAAGAGGAGTTTCAATTCCCTAGCTACCAGAAAATATCATAAAATGTATTTGCAGAGGGAAATACACTTTTATAAATGAAAAGGGGTTTTGCCATGTTATCCAAGTTTAGTCATTCAAGTAAACAGTAACCACAGTTGATGATTTAAAAGTAAGATCTTACATAAGGAAATAACTTAGGAAAACATTAAAAAAAGACCTTTGCAGCAATATTGAAAAGACTGATTTTGGATTTGATTTCAAATAATTCCACTGAAGCTTATTCTCTATTTCAGTCTATTGTTAATTACTATATACTTGAAAATTCTTCCAAATACTTGCTTTGTATATTAGGTTATCTTTTCTGGAACACAAGATAGACTACTTTTATAATAATCCTTCGACATCTTCAGGGACTTATCTCTTTCATGCATATGTTCATTGGACATACATTTGAGCCTGTAACAAGCATGTATAAGCACATCAAAAACAAGACAACATGCAGACAATATTTTATATCTCATGACCTAGAAGTTTGCAACAGGTCATGAGAATGGAGTTAATATTTGCACTTGGTTGTCTAGGTGTCTTTTGGAGGAGTGCTCCCAGTTTAGATAAGACATTTACTGTGTTTTTGAGCTAGTGGTTTATAACTCCCAATCTTGTATTGTCCTAATATGAACACTTGGAAGATTAATCTTTCAATGAATTAGTAAAAGTACCTCCATATGCAAGTCCAAATGGAACAAAACTCTCAAGGTATGAGTAGACAGAAAGACATTTTAGTTAGCCATAAATCAAACAGGAGACAATAAAACTGCTGTGTTGTTTGAGATTCATAGAAGTGAGGCACACGTCACCCTAACAATGCATCTGAAAGAAACAGGGATGCATTCTACATCATATGGTCTACCAACATGAAAGGAGAAAAATCAAGAGTGTAACTTTGCAATAATGGAAAAGGAAGTTTTTCTGGTCTTCAGTCATAGGGGAAAATGTAATGGAAGTATTAATAAAAAAAACAGGATAAATCACATATAATGTTTCCTCCATAACTATTACAGTAATAAACTATTATTAATTTGCATACTACTGGAAATTTAAAGCCACTACCATTTCTTACAGGAATTAAGAATACTTGCAAACAAAATACCTATGGTTTTGAGGTTTGTCAAGTATTTATGTAACAGTAAATAGCAGAAAAAGGAAAATTAACACAATGGCATTTATGGACATGCAATGACAAAAAAAGGATATTATAGTAAATATTTTTCTTTGAATATTACATATTTATTGCTTCATACGAAACGTTAACAAAATAAATGTGTGTCTTCCCATATGGGTAGGAAACCAATGCAATAAAATGTAGCTTTTCAAATTTTTTATCTTTTCACAACACTAGAAAGAAATCAGTGGGCTGATGGCCTAAAGATTGAGAAACAGAAATATAAAATGCAAGAAGTTACTTCTGCCTTAAAAGCCTTAGTATAGCTTTCAGCTATTTCACATGGTGGAAAAACTGTTTCAGAACCATTTGCCTGCAAGCATCTTTTCTTCGTGACATTCTGAATCTATTCAAAAAATATATCTTGAGAATTAGCTGACATTTTTAGGTAGTTTTTTAAATTCATTATTCAAATGCAAAAAGACAAAAACTTTTTAGGACTTGGTGAAGTTACACTGAAACAAATGAAATGTCCAGCCTTGCACTACAGCCTCTCTATACAGAATTAATAGTACCTGCATTAATAGAATAAACAACCCCCCATAATAAACAATACATTCCCAAATATCAGGGTGATAACTCCTAGTGCTGGAGGTGCTCTGGGATGTCTTCTACCTGGGAATGGTGCTAGCCATTTTCAAGACATAGGAAAGGTTTGGATGAGATATTTGCAAGACTGGAATTCAACTCCACAGTTGGCAGTTCAGAGTACCCCTGTTTAAAATTACTTAAAAACAGGTCATATTACTTAACCAGAATGCTGTAATGACCAGTGTAATACATGAGAAAGTAATCTGAAACTTGAATGCAGGTTATAATTCCCCAAAAATCTATGAATGCTTCAGTTTGGATTGAAACTTACGCAGCCAAACAAAGAACTCAGATTAACATCTGAAACTTTGTAAAGATTGCTTGAGACCTAACATACTTCTAAGGTAATTTTACTCTCAATTTACCTCATGCTGTCTTTTTATATTCAAAAAAAAAGGATTTTTTTTTCATTTAAACACAAAGCACATTAATATTCTTCCCTACTGTGCATGCTGCAGTACAACTTTTCGAATTTGTTTTTTAAATCAAATAAACTCTAATATTAGTCCAATCTGTAGCTCTTTTGCTTACAAGAAGGTTTACAGTTACGCAAAAAACCTTTTTTGCAGTTTAAAATGGAAACTTTGTTTACCAATCTGTAATTTATCATCTATGATTTAATGCTCGTGAGAAAAGTTTGCCCTTAATCACTAACCTACTACTATCAGTTTTGCTGCTACACTGGGGGTAACATCAATCTTTTAGGAAAATGACAAAGTCATGCTTCAAAGGTAATATTTCATATGAACAGCATAAAATCTGTGATCAAATATGTGAACAATTATTAGTACCACTGCATAGAACAAAGCCAAGAATCCTTTTCTCCTGCTCCATGTTCTCCATAGATTTCTAAGTCTACAAAGTACCAGCAGCGTTTCAGCTTCTCCTTATCAATCAATGTAGGGAAGTAAGTCCCTGCTATTTGGAAAATAATTATTTCAGTGGTAAATTACCTTCATTCACTTCAACACACTTAAACAATTCTCATTGAACAACGTGTTTGCTAGTGCCCTTATGGTCCTGCCCATGCACTGAACTATTACCAAACAGTCAATTGCCTTCTATACAGACATCAAATCTTAATCTAAATTAAAAATTAGATAAGGAGAACTCACTGTATAAAATCCCCACATATTTGCTTCTTGAACATGATTGGATAGATAGCACAATTATATACACCAAACATTAAAGAAATACATACATTCTCACTTCTGCCACCAGAAAATTTACTTAACAATGGCTGTATTTAAAGGAAAGTATTCCCCATTTTTATCCCATCCTGCTAAAAATGCTGCTGACATGGAAAATAACCTTCAAGAACACCATTCCTTCATCAAGAATAGACTTGCTATAATTCCTCACACAATTAAATGAGAACCAATAGTACACTTAGCCTATGTAAATGGTGTAATTACAATCACCATTCAATGGGTGGGCTTGATTGATTATAGCATGAAAGAGCACACACATGTATTTTATGAAGAAGTTATTAAAATACAAATTAATTTAGTTTAATATGGCAGATTTGGGATTGCACAAAGGAACTTCATGTCACAAATTGTAAAGTATTGCTACAAAACAAACAAACAAACAAAAAAACCCAGATCCACTGAAAAAACAAAGGCAAACATTCACCTATGTAAAAAAAACCCAAAATAAATAAAACTAGTTTCAAGAAATGACTGCATCTCCTGTAATTCTAATTTCAGATCATGCAAGCTTTTCCGCTTCTGGACAGGTTGTCAACAGGGGTCAACAGCAGGAGCAAGTTGTTAAAAAACAGACCTCATTTTCAACTGTCCAGCTACATCGTTGTCTAAAAGTAGAAATATTTCCCATACAGAAGTGGCAGAACCAGCTTTTAAAACTTGCTTCATTTTAGAATTGAATTATATTCTTTAATCTCCTATGGTGAAGCACATTTTTGTGGCCTTGAATCAGTGCAGGTCTTCCTCAGAATCCTTTCATATTTATCAATATCCATTATGAAGGCCAGATAACAGAACTAGACAGTTCCTGCAGCCTCTCATTGCTCTGCAAGGCAAAACCAACTTCTTGCTATTATTCAATAACCCTCCCCTTAGACATGAAAAAGGATCACATTTTGCTCCCTTAGGCTACTGCATTGCTCTGAAAACTTAGACCTATCTCATTAAAATTCCAAGGTTCTTCTAAGAGTTACCACTTCCTAAACATATTTATATCTTTACACATACAAATGTCTTTCTACAGAGTATCTTACAAGGTACCTTGAGGACAAAAACATCTACACAGTATCAGTAGCTTGATTTCAAGTTAACACAACTGAAAAAAAGGGAAAATACAGACATTGCTGTTACGCTCTGTTTTCTCAAATCACCATTTTCCAGTATGCTTCACAGAAATGGAATTTGCTTGAATTAAAATGTAAATAATGAAAGTCCGTGTATAAAAATTATATTAAGAAATAGAAATGGACCCATTTTTTTCTGCAGGATTTTATAAAGAAGATTGAAACGTGGGAGCAAAACATAACTCATACAATTGTATGCAAGTTAAATGATTTTTTTAGGTCAATACTAAATATTCATCTGATTTGCATAAAAGAAAAACTACTCTCAAGGAATATCTAGTTCATGGAATGAAAGTTTTATTTATTGCAATTAATTCTGCACAACTTTTTATGCTTTGATTTTGCAATTTTTATTTAGTCCTTTTGATACTGTTGCCTGATAGGCTTTAATAAATTAAAAATTCATTTTGTGTACCCACAGCATCCTCTTTCTTGAATTATACATATAAACATATTAGTTAATTCATATTTTAAGATTATAGTTCAATTAATACTTAAAAGCTGGCACTACCAACAAATGAAGAGCTCTGCCATTTTTTTCCCCTCTGGGTATCCCTTCCTTAAAAGCATTAATTCATCAAACCATAGCTAGAGGCAGCAAAATCAATATTCAAGGGTAACTGCAGGAAACTTTGTTTCAGGTTTCCTTTTTCAAGTTATCTTTCATCCTAGTGGCTTGTAGGCCTAATGGGAAGGAGTACATACTGTTATTTAAAGCATATAGATTGCTTCTTTATTTGCACATCCCAAGAAATGCAGATATAACTTCTAACTGTACATTAACCTGTCCTTCCTCTTAATCTGTTTTCTTTTCCCATTTATTGTTTAATTCCATTTTTTTATCTAGTTATTTTATAGTCCTTTTTCAATGTATTATTGGGGAATGCCACTGTAACATCATAAATCAGCAACTAAAAAATTATAAGAAGAGGCCTCCTCTGTTTTAGCATGTTGCAATGACAACAGAACGTTATGACCTGACTAAATAATTATTTTAAAGAACATTAATCAAAAATTTCATTATAAATATGTCTTCAAAAGTTCCCTATATTTTGGCTCTTATTACTAAGAAATCATTCATGCTTCTTATAAAAATTCCTACCTAAATTATTAATGAACAGTTTGACCATTGATATCAAAGGAAAAATTAATGACAAGATGCAATTACAGGCAAGACAAAATTTTAAAATTAAAAAGAGCATGCATACCATCATCTCTTATTAAGATTTTTTTTTTCTCTAGAATGACTGTATGACTGAAACAAAGGAAAATGAGAAATTATGCCATGGTGTGAAATAACTGCTCTATTTACAAAAACCTGTAATAGAATTCTCAATCTGTTAACATGCTTAAGCTAGAAACGCTGAACTTGATTATAGAAATGCCATGTCAAACACAAAGAACAATTCCTGCCAGACATGACACGAGCTGAGATGATCTCTAATTCTCCACACAGATGAGAATATGCTTCACTAATCTTCTGATATCAGGTTAATATCCGCTTGCTTATTTAAATTCACCTTACTTCCCAAATTCCAAAACCAAACTTAGTTTTTATGCCTAGTTAGGAGAGGACTGGACAAACAAAATTTCAGAAATATATGTATTCTCAGCTTATATAAGCTTCTTAATTCTTTGTAGAAGATAGTAATATCTAAATTGTTTCTCTGAAGATAAACTTCAGAAACTTCCAAATTTTGTGCTGCTAATAAAACTAAAATAAAAGTGTCGAGTAGAGGCAATTTAATTAAAAAGAAGAAAGATAAATGTACAGATTTAAACAATTTTGTCATGAACCACATTTTACTGAACTATTATCTATGCAGGTCTGCAAATTACATGAAAGCAACTCTTTTAGATTATATACTTTTCTGACTTTTTGCCTATTTCTATAATTTAGATTGAAATCTTCTTAAATTATTCACTGGTATGAATACTTTTGAAACATAATTAAAAAACAATTTTTATTAAAAATCCCTATACACAGCATAGTAGGTACACTACATAGGAGAAACACTGAAATGGAAATTTATACATGTCAATGCATTTTTATACATTTATTTTGAAAATCTAAAAAATCCGACACTTGAGAATTTGTGGAGGAAAAAAAAAATTAAAGGTGTGGTTTTGCAGAAGAGCTGCTGCTAACTAAAGTCAAGAATTTCAGACTTCTTTTGTCCCTGTAAAGATACAGGGAATAAAATAAATAAATATATAAGTAAATAAAAATCTATATAAATTTAGGGAGACACAAAAAACAAAGAGAAACCTTCAGCAAGACCGAATGTCTTTCAAATTTACCAGTAACTAAGTATCCAGTGTAGATTCCTACTGAAGCCACATGGAAACCAGTAAAAGAGATTGATTGTCAGTATCATTCTTCCTCAATGATCATGCCATTACAGAAGATTATAATTTAACACAGTTTATAGTGTGTGTGGCTAGTCAGTAGGCTAACTCTAGAAAGATCTTCTTTCATAGCTGAATGTCTTCTAGTTCTAGAACATCAAAACTGAGATTAGTGGCATTCATTACTAGAAAAAAAAATGATCACATAAACATATTTCATGCATTCAGTCTTCAAACTATTCATCCTGATAGAAAAACTCATTGGAAAAAAAAACAAACAAACAAAAAACAAACAAACAAAAAACTGTAGGGAGCTAAAGTGAAACATTATTTGTACCTTTATCAGCAAGAGTCCATATTGCAGCAAATCATGATCTATTTTAACAGATTTTCATAAAAAATATTTAGTCTTTTAAAGCCACGTGTGCATCAGTGCCCCAGCACACTGTTCTCCAGCTTATGATGCTAAATAGTTGCTCACAAAACTGCCTGCATCTAAATTCTGGAGTCACATATTCTGCCGAGAACCATGCCCAGATGGTAGTTTCACTTGCTAAACTTCATCTGGAAATCTCAATATCAGTTTTCCATTTCTAGATGCTTTTATAAAACATTCAACCATTTCTAAGAAATATCTTTTGGAAAAAATCTCATTCACAAAATCCACTAGAACTCTCAAAGCAAAGTTTGGTAGCATCTTGAAGCTTTGAAGAACAGATGTTATTTCAATGTGCAAATATTGTTTCAATGTGTAAACACACAAGTAAGTTTACACACAATCTGTAAATTGGATTTTCTAAATCTGAGTAACTTAATTTCAGATCTGTAAAACCTTAATAGTTACATTCTTTAAGATTCCATATGCACTGAGCATGCAGTGTACTACTGAAAAGACTGATGTTTTGACTATCAATCACATGGTAAAAGATGTAATTTAAAATGAATGCTGCTTACTTTGAGAGAAACAAAGATATCTGATCCTCCAAACATCAATGCCCATCTACTTATTCTAGGCAAATTGTTCAACCTGGTATGAAAATGGATCAATTTCCTGACCTACAGATAAAATGCATTTTTAACATTGCTGCTGTTTTTACAACCCGTATTCTGCATCTGTTCAGCTTACATTAAGAATTATTTCAACTATTTCATTACTTTGTTGGTGTGTGAATGACTACTAGATACTATTTTCTTTATATCTATTTTGCTTGATATTTGAAACATGCTTTATTTTGTTAAAAGTTTATCAACAACAGCCTCTATTTAATACTCTCTTCCCATAAAATTGGATTAATATCTGGCACACAACACAGTGGCAGACTGCTGAAGGATTATAATTTGAATCTGAAATACAAAACTTTTGAATTAAAAATACTCTGCCAAGGCAGAGATATCTTAATAAAGAAATTTTTTTTTTTAATAAAATGCAGAAATAAGATGTAAAAGATGCTTCCATATACAACTGCACTCATAGATAGTTATTATGCTCCACATAACACTAAAGAAATAACAAAACAATTCTACGTGACTGAACCTGCAAAAAACAAGGAGAAATTATTTGAGTTATTAAGTCTTACCTGACCAGTGTCCAGTGGTGGAACCTGATCTGTCAGTACATGTCTCGCTCACGGGCCTAAATACAGTCTCCCAGCCACCGGTAGCATAGCGCCAATTCTGGGACTCCAAAATAAGCGTTCGCTGAGTGCCGTAAGCGATCATGAAGCAGTAAACTACATGATGAAGTTGACAACCATAGCCACAGCCTTTGTTGATATTACACACAAGTTTCTTAGCTTTGCTGCAATCCTTCGGGTTCTGTAAGGATGGATGAAAAAGCGAAGCTGAAGACAAGATACGCACAAAGACGTACTTTTTTCCTGAAAAACTGACAAATGTCATAAATCACACGAGCCGTCCTGCTATAATACATCTCATATTAAAATGGATGAGTAAGCTTCAGCTCCATGAAAATTTTATGTGGATTTTTCACTGTGAACGTGAACAGTTATTGAACATACTTCACTATCCTAATGTAAAATAGAATACCTTCAAGATTTTAAATTACTTTCTCATTTGTGAATCTGTCAGAATAAGCCCACATTTGGACTCAGAGTTCACATTTCATCAACATGATTTTCAGTGTTGGAATGTATTTTCCTTTGGCATTTTTCCAAGTTTGTTAGTTCTGTTACAATAAGTATGGATGTCATCCAACAAAAGAAAATTTCCACCTGCCTACATGGTACAGAATAAAATAAATGCTTATTAATGGACTACTTCCCAGACTAGCTGACCACATACCAAGTACAGAAAACAAAACACATACCTGAGCAGATTAACAAAGGAGAGAATTTTATTCTGCATGTACTCTGTAAAATAATATACTTCACTTCCACAAACCAAGAAATCATAACACAGGAGGCAAATGCCTACATTATATGAATGCTATGTTTAAAAGTACAAACTAATAAATATTTTTATATATGTGGACAACACAACAACATAATCAACAGAAGATTTCCTTGCTGTAAAATGCTTCACTGTGTGCATTCATGCTTGCATGCCTCCACACATACTTCTAAATTCCAAAAAGGTTTTCCATAGAATCTCTAGAACGAAAGTTAGTTTCAGATAAGATGTAAAAATACTGATATTTGAGCATCAACATAATTTCTGTTCCTCTCACATCTGACTTTAAATAATTTTTTCAGTAAATTTGCAACAAATCAAGTCTTTCCAAAAAAAAAAGATCTCTGTCTGGATAACTGAGATCCCTCCTTCAAGTGATCTTAAAGATAGTCTGAATATTCTGAGTACTAAAATATTTTTAAAAAAAATTTAAAAATTGTGAATTCAGTTGTGTAAAGGAGGGGAGAAATTCAGATCTGGGAAATAAATTTAAAAAAAAAAACAAAACTCTAAACCCTACAACATGTGCTATAAATTCAGCATTTTATTTTTTTCATTTTAAGGAAAATACATCTGATTCAAAGCCTAACTAGGTATGAAAACAATAACTTAAAGAAAATTTCCATTCCTTATTTTTGTTCCTCAGACCAGTACTTCTGCTATAACAAATTTAAGGGATAACTTGAGACTAAATCTTTGAAACTATAACAAATCTACTTCTCACAGTTTTTCCAGAGAGAAAGTGGGGCTTTCTAGTATTCTGTGCAGGTCCTCATAGAAAGAATTCCATGAAACAATACCTGGTCATACCATTAGCAGTAGTAGTAGTATATTTTTATCACTATAATTATCATCAGTATTATCATATTTTACTTGGTTTCAGTTATTAAATTGTTCTTATCTCAACCCACGATGAGGTTTCTTTGTGGGATTTTTGTTTATGGTTTTTTGGGGTTTTCTCCCCCCCTCCCCCAATTCTCATCCCTGTCCCTCCAGGGAAGAGGCAGAGTGAGGGAGCCTCTGCATGGTACTTCGTTGCCAGCTGGAGTAAAGCCACAACACTAATTTGAAAGGGATAATCTCTGAGAATTTTTAGAAAATATCAGTAGGTAACATTTTCTACACTTGCAATTACCTTCAAATGCCTGTGTTCTCTTGAAAATTAAAGCATTTAATTGATGGTATATTTGAAGTTTTGTCTTTTATAAGGAGCGCCCTTCTAACTTTGTTTCAGGAAAATGTAAGAGTTATATAATAGTTATGAACAATATTACAGAAATCAAATAGGAATCACATAATGAAACATAATTTAATAGCGTGACTGCTTATCAATGTTAATATAATGCACTTACTTGGGTTTTAACATTACTTGAAGACTTAACTAAAAACTATATATAAATATTAGTTTGTGACAAACAGGAAGCTAAGCTAATTTCTTTATGCCTGTGGGTTTTTTCAAATTGCTATACTCAAATAGCAAAGAGACAAGGCAGTATTTGGGCTTCAATTACCTACTGAGAATTTGAAAAGAAAGGGAAGCAGAGATACTTATATATATTGCAGTTTCAAATGGTATTTCCTGGAAAAGGTGGAATTATTAACCATCGATAAGGAAGAAAAATTACATTGCATCAGAACAGCTTGTGTGTTCATTAGCCAAAACTGCCATAAGCAACCCATAAAGGTACTGAGCTGATAAAGGGTAACAGCCAATTTCAAAACCAGCAAAGACTGACAGGAGATTTTCCCTCCTGGCCCAAAGTCACAGAAAAGGATTATGTTATTTTTGACTTGAATGAGCAGTGCACTCTGTTCTCAACCATAACAACACTGCTCATGACAGACTCCAATATCCAATTAAACGGTCTACATAATCAAGAGAGGGGTGGAAGGGACTCCTAGGAATGTCAAGCCCTGTAACGTTAAAGCCATACAACTGCGTTAAAAACAAACACACACACACAAAAAAAACCCAAACCCACACAAAATCCTAAACAAACAAAAACCCTGCAACTAACCAATCACACAAAACATACTTCAATATGTAGAAGACTGGATGATCAAGCCATGCCAGAGTTTACACCTTTTATTTTTCTCAGAATTACTTCTATGAACAGTGCAACTGAAAATGGTAACATTTTCAGAATAGTAAAATGGTTAAAATTATAAATTTCTATGCAAGAGAATGTCACCTAAAATTAAAACGGATTTGCATAACTGGCAAAATGGATTTGATGGTCTTTCATCACAAATAACATGGGCATACACTGTTCCTCTTACAAAATTCAGGGTTTCCACTGTATTCTTCTCCAGGGCTTTTGGTTGGCCTACTCACAGAAAGTAGGATCAAATGGGAACGATGTCAGAAGTGCCTCAATGTCTCACCACCTTCCAGTGTTTTCAAGTGTGCAGTTAGCCATCAAAACACATGACAAACTGGTAAAAGTAAACTCTTCTCCTTAACATACATTTTACTATACAAAAAAATAACTGTGGTTTTTGTAAATTTAAAACAGAGAAGTGTACTTGATCCAACAAATCACAGCAGGATAGAGTAGAGCAGGCAAGCAGTCTGCTACAAATTACTAAGTAACCTCATAAACACAGTATGATGTTCATTAAGAAAGCTGTTCTTTTTTATATTTTCAATAAGTATTTTATTCCTTGATGCTACCCAGTCTGCTGGAAGAGACAGTCCCACCCAAAATCTGTGAAAAATTGGGGTATTTTGAGAGAATGATGTCAAGGAAGGGTGTTACTTATCCTAGTTATCACAAATGTAGTTCACACCATCTTCTTTTGTCCTTTCTTTAAGATGCCACTTGTAATGGTTCTTTTTCATATCAGCTCCCCTTAAGACTTTGGTAATGAAAAAAATCCAAACAAACAAAAAACTAAACAAACGACCAGAAGTTTGCTTGAGCTGCTGGAAGAAAATGTTCTTCTTTCCCTAGTCAGAAATATTACGTATTTGATTTGAGAGACAGAGATTCTTATGTCTCTAATGTTAATTCCTCTAGTTTGCACCTACCCTCCTACAACACACAAGCTTCAGCTGGAGTAAAACATTCCACTATGCAGATGGACTAACCACACTACACTCCTCAATCCACTAAGTAGAAATTCTAGAGAAAACCTCATATAAATATTAGCAGTGATCACACTTTAAGTGGTTATTATCCTAATGCCATAATATCAGATACTGAATTTACTAAGTAACCTTATGAGGAAAATCCAAGACATGTTTCAAGACATTCAAAAATCAAATAATTTGTGATAGAAACAATTCAGTCCCTTTCTAAACACGCATAAAAAGTCAGAAAAATTGGCTCTTTTTAACTCTTCTGTTTCACTTTCATATCTATTTTGTCCAAAATGTTAACTTTAAAAATGCTTAGATTCATTCATATGCCTAAATTATCTTTTCTAATGTTACAGGGAAGGAACTCTTCCAGTGCTGTGTAATAAATTCAACAATCTAGTAAAAATGGGAAAAGAACTGCAAGATACAAATGAGCTTACAATATCAAAGTGAATTATCAGGATTCTCTATATTTGGAGTACATAGCATAAAACTTTTAAGGATGCTGAGTCTATCACAGGGAAACTGAACCACTATATGGCCTATTAAAGAAATCATCTCTTCTCCCAGAACAGTGCCCATACTGACAGATGGCTGAAATCCTTCGGCTACTGTTCTCCTTCACCATAAAAGTAGTAAAAGCTGATGGAGAATTGTCTATGACAATTTTTCTATTTTGTGTTTCAAATTAGTTTGAATATATCAACATCAACAACACAGTATAACTATACTACAAGTTGTTTCTCATGAGTGAAGTGGAACAACTGGGAAAATATATAATACATTTGATTTGCTTGATTAAAGGATACATGTTTACACTTTTCAAGACTTACAGTTGTGAGAGCATCCTTTTGCATGTATGCAAAGTGCCCAGAGCCTTTTTTTATTGTTATTGTCATCTTAGCATAAGCACTTTTATTGAGAATATGTATCAGTAATTTAAATGTAAAGGAGAAAGGATTTAATATACTTTAAGATAGAAAAATCTAAGCAATACATTAAATCACCAAAAATACAGGGAAACCTAGAAACCTCAGAATAAAATCTTGTAAGCAACTTGCTTTTCTTTGCATACATACAAACCTCCAAATAAATAGCATAAATATGGCAAACTATGACTAATATAACTGATGTGTTGTTTAGTTCTTAGTAACCTTTCTCACCTGCTTATATTTTTAGCCTTCAAAGCTGAACAGAAAGCTCTGATTTTTTTTAAACAAAGGCAAAAATATTCTGCTACTGGGAGACTGCACGCTGAATCAGAAACTTCCTAAAATAAACAGAACAAAAATAAGCACAAAAGGGAAGCGACAGAAAACTGCTGCTCTCGTAATCATTTACTCACTTGATTACAGTACTACAGGTACCCTTGTCTCTTGCACCTTCTCTTCAACTATTTGATAATAAACATCTCTGAAAATAAGTTCTTTTGCTTAAATGTAAGTTTCTAGCTTTTAAAATGTTGCTCTAACTACAGGGAACTAGTTACATGTAGCCTCATTAAATCAAATTTATGGTAATGTTATCCAAATGAAGTAGCAGTCATTGCTATTCACAATCATTCAGCTAAATGACTTCCCAGGGAGATGTCCCAAAATAATGCAGCTGTCACTGTTCAACATCTACCAGAAAAAAGCTATACAGTCCTTTCCTACTTAACTAAAATAAAAAATTACAAGTATGTTCCATATAATTCTTTTTGGCATTGAGTTGAGGGGCAAGGATTTTTGAATTTTTAATTAGATTTTATTTTTTAATACAGGTATATTATTAATAAAGGGGTATATATGTGTAATTTCAAACCATGTAGTGCTTTACATTGCTGCTTATTTGCTAAATCCAAGAACTTAGTACTCTTTTGATGACTTGTACAGTCACTATAATAAAAATATCAACATTTATCAAAGCTAGAATTACATTTTTTGGAAAATATGTACTGCCCTTCCTCAACTTAAACCACAAAGACAATTACAAGGAAACACATGTCCCTTCTTTGTGGTTTCTAGACCCATTCATACGAAATAGTCACACGGAATTTCATGTGCAGCAGTAATACCTCTGTATGTTTCCAACTTCACCAGTGATAATTTATTAAAAATACGAAACAATGTAAATTCCTCTGTAATAGAGAAAAGAGGGAAATACTAATTTTTGTGTTTCTCAGTGTCATGAGATGGACCCATAATGATTAAATTCAAATTTTAAATGCATAAATATGAAAAAACATGAATTTTCCATGACCAAAATTTTATAATTGACTGCTTTTTAATAAATTTATAAATAAAACAGAAACAAAATGGTCTGTATGAAGTAAATTGATCAAGTATGTCAGACCTATTTCTAATTCCGAATCTAATACCACAGCTTTCTGTAAACCACCTGCTCATGCTCATCAACATGTTTTCTTCTGAAGATAATGAGGATAAAGATAGCTACCTCTCTTGGAAGTGCCTGAGGATATAATAAATTTCCTGAAAGACTTAACTACTTGTGCTACTTGAAATGTTAGGATTCTGTATGTGTTGTGACTTGGCATTGGTTTCACTCTTAATATTGCTTCTACTTTTTTTTTTTTTAACGAGAAAAAATTAGCTCAATAAAGAGGAAAGTCCATTATCATAGATTATATGCATCTAAATAAATTTTAGGAGCACCTAACTGGTCTTCCAGCTCTTCAGTCAGTAAGTAAATTTATTTCAACTTCACTAGAAAACAATGTACACATTTACCTAATGCTTCAATTTTGAGTTTCTGCTCTCCTAAGCAACTTTTATTCTTGTTATTCATTATACATACTTGGAGGTCTTAGTCTTGAACTGTATCCTGACCATTGTAAAACATACAATAGGAAGACAATCACCCTTCAGAAATATAAATATGTCTAAATAAGACAACAAATGGATACCTCATTTCCATGAGGAAAAGGTAAAGAAAGACTATATTTATCAACATGAAAAGTAGTTACAGTAAACCACTGCCAGACAGTGACACCAAAAATGAAAGAATGAGGAACAGTTCTCAGGAAAGAGTTGAAGTAATACAATTAAGTGATGACTCCTGCATAATTTACAGGGATGTTTTTTCCTCAGAAGGGTGCCTTTTTTTATTTAACAAGCAACAAATACATAGTTTGGTCACAGAAGATTCCAACAGCTGAACTGTGAAATAATGAACATCTCAGAAACAAATTCAGCTATTTACACAGGAGAAAAGATCAGGCATTAGGAGTCACCATACAATACAGGTGCACACATGCCACAGAAAATAAACCAAGTACAAATAAAACAGATTACATTAAATATCTTTTTGATCACTACATAAATAGCTGCATGCATTCAGACATGAAAAAAAAAAAAGTCCCAAAAC
Organism: Corapipo altera; assembly: GCF_003945725.1. NCBI lineage: Eukaryota > Metazoa > Chordata > Aves > Passeriformes > Pipridae > Corapipo > Corapipo altera. Next base: position 10,331,790 of record NW_020884885.1, on the reverse strand, counting down.
CTTCAGAACAAGTTTTATTTAAATTTATACACACAAGCACATGTATTAAAAAGGCCTTATGCACTCAAAATGTGAGCATCTATGAGAAGTCTCACACATCTGTTGAAACAGTCTAGACAATATACTATACAAGCACTTCAAATTTGCATCCTCATGTTTTTAAAAATGGTTTTGTTCAGAAGTTTGATACAAGGACTTTTATATTTTTGTTTTAAACAGCGTGCAAACATATTTATGCATTCTGACACTCTAAGGATTAAAAAAATAAACCAGACTTATCTTTTATAATAAAACAAGGAATTCAAATAGCTAAATACAGCCCACTGAAAACCACAGATCCAAAAAAATAACCACACACACAAAGAAACAAATAACTAACAAAAGTCCAAACCCTAAAGATTTCCTTGAAATACTATCTTCCATATACATATAAAATATGTGTTTGAAACAAATGTCATAATTTCTTTTCTATGTAATTCATTCATATAACAACATTTATTTTAAAACATTGTGTAATTACTCTTTCACAAGGGCACAGCTAAGTGCTATATATATAATAATAAAAAACGTTTACAGAATCACAGAATATGCTGAGTTGGAAGGGACTCAGAAGGATCATTGAGTCTAATTCCTGGCCCTGCACAGGACCATCCCCAAGAGTCACACCATGTGCCTGAGAGTATCATCCAAACACTTCTTGAACTCTGTGAGCCTTAGTGCTGTGACCACTTCCCTGGGGAGCCTGTTCCAGTGCTCAACCACCCTCTGGGTGAAGAACCTTTTTCTAATATCCAGCCTAAACATTGACTGACACAACTTCAGGCCATTCCCTCAGCTCCTGTCACTGGTCACCACAGAGATCAGTGCCTGCCCCTCCTCTCCCCCTCATGAGGAAGTTGTAACTGCAATGAGGTCTCCCCTCAGTCTCCTCCAGGCTGAACAGACCAAGTGACCTCAGCTGCTCCTTATACAGCTTCCCCTCGAGGCCCTTCACAATCTTCATTGCCCTCCTTTGGTCACTCTCGCACAGCTTGATTGAATTACCTTGATTCAAAAGCACTATTCTCTTACCTGTAAATAAGTTATTCTCCTCTGTACCAAATCTGTTAGATCTTTGGCCTCTTTTTCTCGCCAATCTCCTGCTCCATCTGTTTGACTGAGGTAGTACAAGTCGGTCATTATTGACCTATAAACAACAACGGAAAACAATCTTAAAAAAAATGGGAAACAATCTTGGCATTATTAAATCGGAGGATTAAATTAAACTAAAGTGATATTTCAGTTGTAGCCTCAAAAACAGTTTCTTCATGCCACCTCCTACTCCACAATTCAAACAGCAGCCAAGAAAGACTGAGTGTGCTCTTCACCTAACATATGTTCCATAACATGAATTAAACAGGAGATGGGTTAGAAAAAAATCTTAGGTATAAGACTTGCTTGATACAAAGCATTTGGGTTTGGTATTTGCCAAAGTAAACTAAAAGGAAAGCACAGTTCCATGCTAGATACATTATCCAGTGGTGCCACATGGAAATGCAATAGTGATTGCTACAATACCTTCTATTATAATGTATTGTTAATTTTCCTCTTTCAATCATCTCACTATGCTTGTATAGAATATATTATTACAAGTGTCTTAAGCACAGGTACAACATTTCTTCTATTTCTGTTAATGAAAAGTAACTATAGGATATTATTACAAGGTTTAGTAAGCAGTATGTTCTATAATATGGAGCTCCTCCTGATTCTGGAAGGAGACAGCAGTGTTCGGCCTGCTTACAATGACTTCATGCCACTAATACTCAAATAGAAAAGAAATAAAAAAATTAAAAATTCTAAACAGACTCATGGCCATACAAGTCCACACTACAAAAATTGAATTTTGATGAACTATCAAATACTAAATTGAGGTTATGTAATACACTAGAGAATCTCTTCTTGGGGTTATAACATTTCATTTGCCAAATAACAGAATAAAGAATATCTTGTTATGAGAAGATAAATAATATATGGCATTTATTTGTTAAAATTAGCCAGATTATTTAAAATTACTGATTTTGTGAAAACGAGTTCAAACAGTACCATCTAGGAAAAGATTTTTTTTTTAATCTCTGTGGCTTTCGGGAGGAAATACTAAACTAGAGGCATATTATTTAAAGTGTTTGTTTAAAACGTTAATGGTTATTCTAAAAGTAAAAGGTAGCCCAATTCAAAACTAATAATTTCAGAGTTGGTTTCACATACTGAGAATATTTAAAATTGCTAACACTTCTCCATAACAATGCTAAAGTTTTAACTTTGCACCACATTTCTTAATATTTTCATCTGAACTTTAGATGTTGCAATTTATTGCCTGAAATTCTTGATAAACCACAAGTTTAATCACTTGTGAGAAAGAGATGCAACAGAACAAAGGCAGAGAAATTTGGGAAGTGACAAAAAAGGAGTATGAGGATAAGAGAAGTATATTTCATAACAACATGTGAAGGTCCCGTTGTTGGCACCACCTGTTACTACTGGAAGCACAGAGATAGCTGGCTAAGGCAAACAAGCTTAGCAAGTGAGAGAGGAGCAGACTGTGTATCCCTATTAAGGTAACTATTTCCAGTGACACAGTATATAAGCAATAAACACTGAGATAAATCAAACTGGAACAGGCCTATCTTTATCAGCAGAGTTATCACACAGAGTTCTCCTGCTAATAACCACATTCATGGATCTGTAGCTTTTCACTCTCATACACTCATTCTGACCTTTACACCCACGCTTCTAAACAGGGTAGCAGTGACACTGACCTATATAGCACCTAATGTTGTTGTATTACATATTATACCCAAATTGTTCAGCAGCAGTAATCTTCACCTTCTGTCAATCAACTGGAAGAACTTTATCTACATTCTGTTCCCAAACAATATAAAGTGGATTTTCTTTTGCATGGTAATTGAGCTTGAAACACTCTATTGCAGTTTTGCAAACAAATAAACCATTTAAAGTTTCACCAGGTAACTAGTATTAAACCAGTAACTATTAAAGACACATAATACTCAAAGTAACATGCGAACAGAGTTTAGGGAAAATCAGAACAGAATTAATGATGGAATAAACCTAATATAATATATTATACACAAATAACAGATAAAGAGTCTGCTGCTCTTAAGAGAGTGTTTTCCAACTTACAGAAAGCATTTAGGCTAGTAGACATATTAGAAAGGGAAACCCGTGTACTTTCTTGGGAGTTTAAATATATTTTTCTTCCCAAATGGGATGCAACCATGTTGGGTGTTTAAAGACAAAATATAAAGTTAAGGTCTAAACACTAAAAAAAAATCTTCTATCATTAAAAGCAGCTGTGCAAGCACACAGCCATATTTTAAGCAATTTTCAAATGCTCTTTCACAAGCCTTAAAAAGAGTCTTTTGTGTACTTCTGATGTAAGTAACCAGTATAGCCTCCTTTTACTCTACAGAAATATACTTCTATTAAATATTGACATAAAATAACTGAAAATATAAAGCTTACTAATTAAAAAACATTCTCTCTCAGATCTTAAGTAATTTTACTATTTCTTCAGAAAAAATTGTCCAAATTTTATATTATTGGCCATGGTGTCCATAGCAAAGGAAAGGCAGTAAGTAAGTTTTAATAATCAGCCTTACAGATGAAATATAATTATTTTCCATCACCACTGAGGTAAGATAAATGATGAGAGAGCCGTTATACAGCCTCAGTGGCTTGACACTTTAGGTAAAGGCAGCTTTGCTCACTACAAACCATAAAGAATATCAAATAATTTGCAGGAATTTTTTATGAATTCATGAAAGAGTTTTCAGATAGTACCCACAGTCTTTAAAAAAAAATTATAAAACTCTGAAGTAAACCAGGAACTGAAAAATTAATAGGTGTTATCACATAGAAATGATTATAAAGGTAGTTCTATTTTAGGACACAGTCATAGAGACCTTCTTTCTTTCATTGTTACTACTGAGAAATGTGCATTTTTAAGTTTACATCTGCAAGGGTTTTTTGAGTGTGACCACTATGAAGGCTTATTAATGCAGATTTAGAAAAGACACAAATAGCAAAGACCAGGGTCAGGGGCCATGTAGAGAGTTAAAAGTAGATGGACCAGTGATTCATAAGCCCAGGATAGGCAAGTGCAGACAAAAGATTAGCCTGCAAAGTATTATTAGAGGCTTCTGCAGGTGATAAAATGCAGAAAACTTCAGACAGTGGCATTGCAGATATTTAGTATCACACTTGGTCTTTCATTATGCTACTAACCAACAATATCAATTCATTGTCGTTGTTGTTTGATATCATAAAATAAATCTTGAAGCTGCTCTTAAAAGCATTTTTATCCTGCAAAGTATAATGAAGGAAAAAATCTGGCTATATATTTCATATGCATTTGATTGCCAAAATAAAGGGAAGGAGAGTGGGCATTTTTAATAATCAGTCTAGACAATTATTCCAGTCATAAGGCAAAATTACACTTAAATCTCCTAGGAATTTTACATCAACAAATAAAAACTAAAAGAAAAATCTGTGATTCAATGGAAATAATGTGAAAATTTGTCCAAACATTATGCATCAAATGTTGGCCAGATACCACAAAATCCCTGCTGACAGCTGTTCCCCAGGAGGAGAAGGAATGAAACTAACTCAGTAACAGCCACCTTGTCAACAAAGGAAACAACCATGACAACTAGAGCATTAATTTGCTCTTTTTTATTAACTCTGTATCATGTAGTCTTTCCAATGTTAAGATGAAGTTACTCTCAACAGCTCTCTTCCCTATAGCAACGACAAGAACACAATTATGTCATTCCCAATGCAGAAAACTCTGTGTTGGGCAACGTTGTTTTTCAAACAGAATCAGTAGTGAAACACTTCACAAAAACATATGCAAGACTGACACTTTCTGAGGGAAAAATCTACACAGCCTCTAGGACTTAGCCAACAAACAGAAGCACTACCTTACTTATCTCTTTCCTTACAAAACTATCTCATCATTTGATCACTACCCGCCTCTTTTATTTCCTTTCCCACATAAGGACACCATGACAGACTGCTTTAGGTAATTATAATTAACAATAATCTTTCTAATTCAAATATTAAAATATGTATTAATGTATATTCATGTATAAATATATAAATATCTAAATAAATAATACCAGCTTCACTTGCAGTGTTCCATTCAAGTAAGACAGCACTTTTTAAGACAGCACTGTCAATGAAAGGGCATTTGGCAACTTGTTTAATGGCCTTTAAAAAAATTCAAGTGCACATATACTTGAAAAAATTAAACCAAAAGAACAAAAAAAACCCAGCAACAACAAAAAAATCCCAAACACTAAAAACCTGTTATTCTCAGAGTGAATGAGAGCATCTGATTTGCTCATTCCAAACTTATGCTGTGTTCCTTTCAGGAACAGAGACCAGATGGACTGTGTGGAGGGAAGATGAGACCGCTCCTTCCCTGGGGAGCTCCTGTGCATTGTGAGGGCAAAGAACACTCCAGAGACAGCAGTGCATAACATGCCAAAGGATGTGCACACAAAGAACTGGGAGTTTTCTGCAACTCACACGGCAAGACTGAAAGATTAAAGGAAAAGCAGCAAATAGCTTGACCTTAAAGTGAAAGAAAAAAATTCCTTGGGACTAGAGGCAACCAAGAAGACAAGGTAATATTATTGTTTGAAGGTAATATTGTAAGTACACCAAGAACACAGGCTGAATATTGTAGAAACATTTTTGTATCTGTTTTCTCGTATGCAATTCCTTTGAATTTCCATATTTTAAAAAGATGGTCTACATTTTAGTTTAATAAAACCTAGTTTCTGGCTGTTTGGCTTTAGCTTAAATAACTTTAGTTTTCTTTGAGGACCTTACCATACAGTAAGGTCTACACAGATCTACTTCTAAGACTCAAGAGACTCCAGGATATTCTGCTTCTGATAACCACTGTGACAGTCAAAAGAAAACATGTATCCAACACAAAAATTGTCAAATTAAAAAAAAAAAGAGCAGATGCGATTGCTTGTATCATATACAAACTTCTGCCAGTACCACAGTGGTTTCACACTTCCACACTGGGATTCATCTCATAACTTTTAAAATTCAATGCAAGAGAGCTATGCATTTCTAGAATGGGTTTGACTTCATCCTTAAGTACAGAGAGATGTGAACATAAGGCTGTCAGAAATACAGATACTTGCAAATTGGGCTTATTGAATTAATAGTCATTGGTGTAGAAAGGAAAAGGACTCATCCTGGGAGGCAGGGACATAAAAACCTTCTGGCATCAAACACACATTATTCAAGGTTTCACTGTGATGACAGCCTCATCCTGGCTTTATAAACAGGGCAAAAATGTGTACACAAGTGATTTTATTACCATGATGAACATCAGAAAGTCTGGCATTAGACTACTTGCTCCAGTTTTTGGCAGAGATAGTTTAAAAAGTACATAAGAATCAATAACTTGTAGTCCAAGAAACACAAACAGAAATAACTTTTATGAAGAACAAATATTTCTGAGGGGACATAACTGTAGAAAAAACTGTCCAAGGAAGTGGCAGATTCTCTGTCAGTTCAGTGTTCAACTGAAGATCTCAACTCTTTAAGAAAATTCTGCTTCAGCCAAGCACTACTTTTATTTCAGTCAAACATATATAACTGCACTTGACTGAGAAATAATTGGATGACATTCGATCACATCTTTTATAAAAATAATAACTCTCAACAATCGAATAGTCCCTTCTCACTTTCAATTCAATGAAATTGTGACAAACTGGATTTTGGGATTGTGGAATATTAAATTACAAAACTTAATGGACTACATTATTTTCCCCCACTGATAATCATAAATAGAAATAAATACATATTATCTTTAAACTATGTTTTAAATAGTATTTAAATTATTTCTAAAGAATTGAAAATTCTTACCATTTTTTCCCTTTAGTACAGTATTATTTTCAAAGGCTCATGCTTTATTACTGATGCTTACACATGCAGATCGCAGCTTTTTTTGGGAAACTGATACTTGTTTAAGATGGTATATCTAGTTAATTCAACTATTTTCTTATAACTGTTTACTGATAAGACACAAACTATCACAGCAGTTTGGGAATAGAGATAAACATAATACGCTTAAAGACAGATTTCATTGAATTTTTAACAGTTTCTGGATTAATTTTGTTCAGCATGAACAAAACTCATATAGAATATTTTAATATGATACAAAAGGCACTTCAACAATGCAGGGGCCAAAAGATTGACAACAACTAAAAATATAAGTTCCAATGCACCTTTGAACAACATAACGACAGTTTAATTAAAAGTCAAAATCAACTAACAGAAGTACCTTTCCTGATGACCCAAATCAGACAGAAATTCATCAATGCGTGTTTGCAGTTCACTTCCTTCTAGATTTTTCAATTTCTTCAGTTCACTCTGGAGGAAAAACCAAAGTTCCTTAGCCCCATTTTCAATCCTCCTCCTCAGTATTTCATGGTCTTTTCCAAGGCCTTCTATTTAAAAAAAAAAATAAATCAAAAAGGCATAAAAGCATCAGTAATTGTAGCTTTTTTTTTAAGGGTTTATTTGTTAAGAAGCCAATACATTTGTGATATGAAATACCAAAACACCAAAACTTGTTTCAGAAGTAAAAGAAAACTTATCTACACACCATCTCCTGTCCGCTTCTTATAGTTTTCTATCTGTTCTTTGGCCTTTAGAAGTTGCTCCTCTAAAGCATGTACCTTTCCTGCAGCTGGTCCCTGATCAATGGGACCATCTGGTATCCTAGGATATAGAAAATAAAAAAGCCATATCACTTATAGTTATTTGATAAATTATTTGCACTAACAATTCAACTCTTCTCTCATTTTTATGTCATACTGATTTACTGATAAACCTTGGTCATATTTTCTTAAAACCAAGAAGAAATTAAACATATTAAAGATTTTAAAACCTCGATCCCATAGAAGAAAAACAGTGCATAACACAGCTGTAGCATACAGATTCAACCTGATGCTAAACTGTGTTGTTTACAAGACTTCCACTCACCGACAAGAACAATTCTAGGCTCCACTTGTGAAAACAGTATTTGTGGCAGTTTAACAACCATTTGTTGAACCGACTGGCATGCAAACAAAGCCTAATCAACAGACGTACCTTCACAAGACTCAAGTTCTGACTACTTTTTACATTCACACATAAAGTACATTCTGCTCTTGAATGCTGGCCATATATTCTTAGAGAACCAGAGTTCCAGCACTTCAACTGCATTCTTAATTCTTCCTATACATTCGCAAAGGATTATTTCAATGTATTTTCTGTACTCAGAACAAGATCCAACCTTCTTAAATTTACCATAATGATGATTTTTTATGACAACTCTAGTATTTTAAACTGTTGGTCACCAAAAACAACACCAAACAACAGCAATTGTAACATCCAGTTATGAAATCTCTGGTATGGAGCACAGGAAAAGTACGGAAATACGTATCATGAAATCTATGAGCCATAAATCAGCCCTGAGGGTATTACTGAGGTATGTTCATCATCCAAACTTGAATTCATATATTAATAAACTGAAATTATTAAAGTTTATTAATCAGATGCAAACTTCTATTTGCCTCATAAATTTAATGTAGGGAAAAAAATCCTTTCCATTTCAAGAGAAATGACACTTCTGGTTAAAAATTATTCCACCTTTTATTAGCTTTTGTAAGAGCTGACCCTGAAAAGGATTAGAGGAAACAGATGTGCAATGAAAAGTCTTGAGAACTGCAAAGAATACAGAATTCTTGCAGAACATAAAGACGATTCTTCATTCGTAAGGGAATATGAGAATAAAAAGAAACAGATATTATCTCTACCCACAAACACACAGTTTCAAGGCACCATACAGGAAGATGCCTCGACAGGCAAAAGATGCCTTTAGCATAGTGAAAACAGTAGTTTGAGGGAGCATCTTCACTGTAAAAAAGAAATGACAGCATTTTAAATATCCAACTGAGATGTCATTAACTTTAAGGTCTCTCAGATCTAGATAACTAAACATCAATAAAATTTCAGGAACTGATGAAAAGTTCTTTTCCACTGGAACAGCTGAAGGGAATAAAGAACTGATGCGGGCATCAGAAAGTTGTATCACATAAAGTACAGCATTTAAGCCCTTTTTTCAGAAGGGGGTGAGAGAGGTGGAAGAGGAAGCTACGTAGCTTGAAAGAAATTTAGTAAAAAATCTATTAAAGCTGCTAAAGCTTCCTGTTGAAATCAGATTTGTGTTTTAAAGCTATATATTGTGTTTCTGTGGCCAGGTTTTGGTAGTGGGGGGGCTACAGAGGTCGCTTCTGTGAGAAGATGCCAGAAGCTTCCCCCATGTCCAGTAGAGTCAATGCCAGTTGGCTCCAGGATGGACCCACCACTGGCCAAGGCCAAGCCAACCAGGAAAGATAGTAATGCCTCTGTGATAACAAGAAAAAAGAAGGAGAAAAAGTAGATGAAAATTCCAGCCAGAGAAGAGCAGAATGAGAACATATGAACAACAGTGCAGACACCAAGATAAGTGGAAAAGGAGGAGGTGCTCCAGGACCAAAGCTGAGGTTCCCCCACAGCCCATGGTGCAGACCATGGTGGAGCAGCTGTGCTCCTGTAGCCCATGGAGGGCCATGGAAATGCAGAGATCCACCTCCAGCCCATGGAGGAGACCCACACTGGTGCAGGTGGATGCCCGAAGGAGGCTGTGATGCCGTGGGAGGCCCAAGATGGAGCAAGGTCCTGGCAGGGACCTGCTGACCTGAGGAGAGAGGAGCCCATGCTGAAACAGGCTTTCCTGGTAGGATCTGTGGCCCTCTGGGGGCTCATGTTGGAGCAGCCTGTGCCTGAAGGACTGCACCCGGTGGAAAAGTGACCCACATTGCAGCAGTTTGTGAAGAACTGTTGCCTGAGGGACTCACGCCGGAGAGGTTCGTGAAGGACTGTCTCCCACGGGAGGGACCCCACGGGAGCAGGGGAAGGACTCCTCTCCCTGAGCAGCAGCAGAAACAACAACTGACCACAACCCCCATTCCCTGTCCCCCTGCACCACTGAGAGGGAGGAAGTAGAGCTTGGAAGGAGGGAGGGGTGGAGGGAAGATGTTTTTAAGATTTATTTTACTTCTCATTCTCCTGCTCTGATTCTGTTAGTAATAAATTTAATTAATATTCCCACTTTGAGTCTGTTTTGCCCATGATGGTGATCGGTGAGTGATCTCTCACAGCCCTTATTTACTCATGAATCCCTCATTATATTTTCTCTCCTCTGTCCAATTGCAGAGGGGAGTGAGAAAGTGGCTTTAGTGAGTACCTGGCATCCATCCAGAGTGAACCCACTAAAAGACACCATGATACATAAAATGCAATTATCATTAACTGCTCATATATCTGCTTTTTTATGCACTGAGAGAACAAGCATGTAAAAACTGCATAAAATATTCTAATCTTAAACATGTGCACTCTCTAAATATACTCTATCAACAATCCATTTGTGAATTTCTTTCTACAACAAATTTACAGTATACAAATAAACTTTTAAAAAGTATATTGAAAGACATTTAAGCTCTTACAATAGTTTAAAACCACCAGATTGAAATGTATCTGCTGACTTGGCTCCACAATTTGTATTGTGACAGAACAACTAACTACAAAATTACCAGAAAAAAATGGCTTATCTTGTACAAGTCACATACCCTAAAGGTAGAATCTGTGAAGAACAACAGGGTAAGAGGATACAAAATCATTACCATAAGAAGTCTTAAGACAGCGCACACATCCTCTTAACATAAGGAAAGTCTGTTAAAGTAGTAATTACAGAATCCTACAGAAGGATGGTTGCAGATGATATGAAAGAAGGACAATAATTCTGCTCATTTGATATAATTAAGATCTTAGAAAAGTATATTCATTTTAACAATCAACTTGCTTTGGCATACTTCAATAAAAATGTTTATCATACTTAGGCTGTTAGATAAAAGGAGCTAGGATGAGGGGGGACATTCTCCAAGCTAGTTGTTTGGACTTTCAAAAATTACATCATTTTAGGATAAAACTAAGATATCTTATGCTTTTGCAGTTTTGTTTCTACATCTGTTACCTCATCAGACTCGGAATTACTGTCTTCCTCACTTTCATCCAGTCTCAAAATTAGGGAAAAAATTCTTCTCTGCAACCAGCACAGCCTGCCTGTTATTGCCCTCTACAAGAACTTCAACTGAGTTGGAGATAAGACAACATTTGAAGGAAAAGCATTTGAATTAAAATCCTTATCTACTCTCCTGGCATCATCAATGCAGATAACTTTTAGAGCACAATATCCTAGCAATTATGTGTAGGTATTAATAAAAATTCCTGTTGAAAAACAGGAATTCTTACCAAAACAATTATTACCAGAATAATTCCTGACAACTGATTTGCTCCTTAGAATATAAGAAGTCAGTTTAAAGTAAGTTCATCTAAACTATGACGATCCTAATCAGCAATAAAAAACATGTCAGTAAGCATCTAGCACAGAATATCCTTCACTTATTGCTATGACAACACTGTAAATTCAGTTATAAACACAAAATAAATACAATTATAATTCACTTAAATGGGCAATCAAGTTAATACACCAAGTAGTGGGTTTATTTGAAGTCTCAGTACTTATAAGGTGTGATGATGCACGCTGTTTCCTATCACTTTATAGTAAATACAAATTATCTTTTCCATAATCAACTCATCAAATGAAGATATTACTGTATAACTTTAAACATTAAAAAAATTATATCGTAGAGAAACCCTGTTTCTGCTTTGTCCCTTCTTTAGTAATCCAGCTACATTTTAAGACATGAAAAATAATTCTGTGTCCATCATCCATACCACTGAGGCCACTTCACCTTCAGGTAACACAGAGGGGCAATGACAAAGTTGTGATCTCTAGTCTGGATCTCTGAAGGCAAAAAGAACCCCTTAAAAATTAATCATAGTGAAATTCAATTTAGCTAGAAGAACTGCCGTACTATGAAAAGAATTGTAAAAATAATTTAAAACAAAACATAAATTATAAAAACCATTTTAACCTTTTTCTGTTTCCAAGATATTTAAAAAGTTACCCTAATTTATCAGTAAAAGGAAAAACGTAAGGTTTCACAAGTTCACACCCAACTATTTTCTCCTTTTGTTTATACCCAAGATCTTTGTATGAAGCTAGAAGGTTTATAACTAAGTAAAGCCATGTTATGATTACCTTTTCTTCTTTCACTTTTTTTTCTTTCCCAAGATGAAAATCACATTCAATTATTAATGACCACTGACATAAGTAAAAAGAATACAGGTTGTCACTTCAACCTCCTCAGATAAAACCTCCTCAGTAACTAAAACTGAAAGAAAACACTCAGTGTTATCTGCAAATAAAAAGCAAGCAGCATCCATTATCAGTTTAAATCAGCACGGTCCTAATTAGTGCTGATTTATATCCATTGAAGATGTGTCCCTTCCCTTAATTCAAAATTGTACAAAAAACAGTAAAAAGAGCAGAGGTGCACACCATACAGTTCAGCTATCTTCATCCGTTGCAACAGCCTCAGCTTCAAACCTGAGATTCTTTAAATACATATAATAGGAAACCACACTTTAAAAGAATATTTAAGTTTTATCAACCCAGAGCTACTCATCTATCCAAAACCCTTTCAGTGTTTTCCACAGGCTTACTAGGCCCAATAACTGCCCAGAATTATGTACTTTTAATAGAGTTGGTAAAGATCAATTGATCTGGAGTTTGGATTCTATAGTAGCCCCAGCACTTGCTACTTTAAAGCAACTGTAGTGCTCTTTCAAAATTAAACTCTGATCTCTTCTTTCTCTTCTTTCTCAAGCTACTCAGACCTATGAGAACAACGTCTAGAGATGCCTGTGTTTGGTTTTATTTGTTTGATTACATTTTGCCCTTTTCCACTCTTTTTCTGCTTTATAACACATAGTCCTATTCAGATTAAGAAACAGGTTATCAGATTTATCAAAAGAATTGCAGGTTCTACAAAAGGCAATATTTAATAGACTCTAGGAAGCAAATACAGTCCGAATGAGATGTACTGGTAATATGTACACAATACGAATACATTTAACAAGGTTCTCTATTTCTCTGAAGAGAACTCTGAAATTACTGGTTCCTATACTGCCAGGCTTATCTTCCACAAATGTACCGTAAAACATAAAAATTTGACTACCACCCAGCAATACACAAAGGAAGCCCAGGACAGGGATGAAGCTTAGGACAGGGACAAAGGCATACATAGTTTCACAGTTTCCATCTAAGAAAACGGGACATTACAAAAGCTGACATTTTAAGCCCTCCTCCTCCTAAAAGCCTTATATCACCTATATGCAACAGAGACAGTCTTTAGTTTTCATAATGTAATCCTAATAGTAAATAAAAATTTTAGGTAAAACTACATTATAAGCTGTGTTACAGGCAAATGATGAAAAAACTTAATGTAATACTTTGATTTGATTCTTACTCTCTTATGGACTTTCTCTTAAATAACTACAAAAATTGTACTAAAGATTTCCCTTTTTGCTGCAAGACCTACTATGTCTGTACTAAGTGTTCTTGAAGGGGCTCATTCAGTTCTACTGGATATAGAATAGTAAAACAACAATCTCTAAAAGCCTCAGTTGTATTACTATTTGCACTAATGAAATCTAGACTGCTTCTAAAATCAACCCAGCTTTGCTCACACAATATTGTTTATGATCATACAAGGACTATGGTAACCTCCAAATCTCATTATACCACAATATTCATGCACATAATTTAAAAAACTCAGACAATACAAAACACTTCTCATTCCATTTATCTTCTGCATCACTAATATACATCTGTGCCTCTTTACAGCCCACAAGTAAGGTTTTTACACAGCATCATATCAGCAAAAGAAAAACTACAGTATCTTCTCATGTAAGGCTTTTTAAATGCACCATAAAAACTAAGTGGTGCCTGAAGTCATTACAAGTAATCAGGAGTGCACCACAAAAGTGTACTCAGTTCCTAAAGGATTTTTTTTTTTTATATTTCAGGTACTTTTCAAAAAGATGTAAGTGTTTCAACTTGCACTATTGCAAAGGTACATATTAGAAAATAAGTTTCTCAAAATACGCTCCCCAAAAATCCGTACAAAAATATGAACTATTCTTATCCAATACTGGTAATAAATTAGAAATAATTTTTAAAAGATCATAAAATCAAGAGAACATGACGTATTTTGTGAAATCAAACACAAAAATGCTTGGGGTGGGAGGGAAACACAAACTAAAATAACCCAAAAAAATACCTCTCCCTGTCCTAAAATTCTACTCCTCATGCATCCTGTGTGAAAAGAAGAAACCAGGGGAAAAATTAAAAAATCAGACATGATTTAAGTATCATAGAGCAAAAAAGGGCTAATATTTTTAAAAATTTTCTTGCATATATGAAATTTTTTAACTTTTGAATGTTTAGTTTTGCATGCACATAAGGTGTGTTTCATAAGGCACATTTTTGGTTTTCTTTTTTTGCTGCTGTTGTCTTTGGGGAGCTGCTACATAAATTGGCAGCAAAAGAGGATTCAAATCTCGGGGTGGAAAGATCACTTCTTGTCGTTGTATGTTGGCATTCATAGATGGTTGAATGAAAATAAGCACAGCCCAGCTCCTGTTTTCAGCCATCCCAGAGGACTGATACTTTTATCAGAAGGATGTCAGAGAAGTCACAGGAACTCATAATAATGGGAAATTCCAAGCAATTGACAGGTATTGTATTTACACACAGTTTGCCATATAAATAACATCCCAATGTAATTAAAGATGAAATAGCAATTTCCTCTAACTTCAAAATGGAAATGAAAAAACAACTTATACTTTCATTAAACTACTAATTCTTGTAACCATATCTGCCTTCTATTCCTTCCTCCCTATCCTAACTAGCTATTATTATAATAATTTTCTACCATTCACGAAATTTCAACTTGGAGTTTTTTATCATCAAAACTAGTGTAGTTACTCAAATGTTTGTTTATTGTTACAATTTTACAGGTAGGCACTCTCATCTTGTTTAAACTCCTCCAGAAGTAACATTAAGTTAGATTCTTAATTGAAATACACTTAATTTCATGCACCAGCATGTTGGATACCATAACATATTGTATATTTTAACCACAAAGGGTGTGCTGCTTTGTTCTCTAGATGTAAAATCTTAGTGGAGCAGGGCAGCAAAAGCAAGATTTTACCTCAGTATAACAAAATCCAACTCTGCAAGAGGGATTACCTTTATGAGTTACCCTGGTGTAGAGACTCAACTACTCAGAGTTCACAGCCAGTATCAGTAAATAGAGTTTTCAGTACAAAATCAAAAATGCTGGCAATTAAATCATATTCAATAATAGTTCCAGCCTTTCTGTTTCTGATCAGCAAAGCCTAAACCAAACTATGTCTTCACTTTAAGATGTAAACCAGAGCAAAAATAATCTTTTCTGTCTAATTCAATTTCTGAAGTTAATAAGTGTTTTGTTTCTATAATGTATGGTCAAAGGAGCAGTGACCTTTTCCAGGACACAGATACTGAATCCATGGACTGTTGGTTAATGCCCCATTTTAAATAGACATACTGCTATAAAACGGTAAGTCGGACAATTTTAAAACTAATAGCTATTTTCAACACAACTTGTTCTATCTGGCAAACGAAGAAATGAGACAATGAAATTCTGTATCATATTTATGATTTAATACTTTAATAATGGAGGTTGACCAGAATATTTCTCAAACGTATTTGTGACATTTCTATGAAAACAATATCATGAGTTGGCACAATAAAAATAATGAATTTGGCTCTATATTGTCATAGATCACTTCCCTCAAAGTCTACTACTTCATCAATTTCAGATTACTTCCAGCAAAAAAATAGGCCTGATAATCTTCCAGTCTTAAACTGGTTCATTCCTGAAGAGCCCTAACTACAGAAGCTGGAAATGTGGTATTTAAAATCATTTAGGCTTTCTCATGCAAGAATTTCAGATTCACGCGGGGTTACATACAATCACTTTTAGCAAAGGTCTCAAATATTTTTAAACAACATATTCACAAAAAGAAGCTGAACAAAGTCCTGTTAACATAGCTTTGGATCACCTAATCTAATTCTAGAAACTTGAAGCAACTAACTGAAGCATAGAGAGGGAATGCTGAAATGTTTTATTCTAACATGGTTAGATCAGAAATAAACTAACATTTCTATTTTTAGAAATCATTATCAATAGTATAACCTATTATATAAAACTTGCCCACCAAAAATGTAACATTTATTTGAATATAGATAAAGTTAGGGAACTATAGAAAGGTATCTAGAAAAACCACCCCTGCCTAAAGTATAGTTTAGCCTCTATTTAGCATCTCCTGTCTCTACTGCATCCTTCTTGAGAGGAAAAGAGCACCCTGTCATCCGTAAAACCATGTACTCTCTTCTAGTCACTGTGTAACTTGAGCGGGTTATGTTTCAATGACTGTGTAATACAACACATTATCATTTATTCAAGTCAGACAAACATGGGAGGTTGAAAGCCTGGAGGGTAGTAATCTTTACATTCAAAGTCAAATATTACCCCCTCTGAAGCAAGCATTTATTCAAATACAGGATCTTGCTTAAATTTCATCATATCAGCATACTCTACATTACAGCATTTTGTCAAAAAAATATATTACAGGCTTTGCCAATGCTGTTGTTATCATTTATTAATAAATTGATCATAGAAAACTACAGCCCACTCAGCCATCTATGGCCACATTACTCAAAGTGAAGATTATCTGTTCTTACTGTAGAGAGCACTTGGGTCAGCAGCATTTCTCCACCTCTGAATGCTGAGGTATTTTCCTATGCTAAGAAGCCTCATCAGCACGCAGCCACATCTACAGTGCATTCCAGAAACCAGGAACAGAGTGCAATGAGAAAAGATTTCAGCAAGGCAGGGAAGCCTACCCAGCCTACCAGATCAAATAGCCCTGGCTATTCATGAAAGAGAGAATGCACCAGAAGAAACATCAGGACAGGGTTAAGAGGAAAGGTATTCAATTCACTGCTACAGTCCATGTGTGATTTCATTAAACGAACGGCGGAATCAAACTGACTTAAAGATAAGGTAACAAAAACAGGATTAGAACCCTACAACACCCTAGTAAAGAAAACACATTTGTGCAATTCTATAATTTTTTCTGTGAAATACGAAGCAAAACATCAAGGCAGAAGATCCAAAATGTCATCTGCTGCTAGAGAGTATTAAAAGGCAACTCCAAAATCAGTCTCTGCCTGCCAAGCAAGGAGTAACCAAGGGACATGATGAAGACTCAACTTTCAATGCCCCTTGCTCTCCATGTACTACGCAAATGATCCTGGCCACACCAGGGCTAAACACATCTCCTGGTGCTTGTGAGTACATAATTGTAAAAGAGACAGTAAGTGAATTCAGCTAATTTATAGATTTTTAAAATAAACAGTACCCTCCCATTCTGAAAAATCTTGTACTGAGCTTTACTCTTCTCTACCTTCCTACCTTCTCTACCTGCTCTTGTCCCCATGATCCACCAGGATTTTTACGTTGCACATGATGATGTCCACATACTTAGGTCCAATCTGCCTAAGCAGCTTTCCCTTTCAAGTTCTTAAGAAAGGAGATACCATAAGTCTATGTTAAAAGCTGTCTGTCTGAAAAGGTGAAAGAAAACACTGTAAATTGTAAATGTACGCATCTACAATCTAATAAATAATTATAAAAAGCGAGATGATCCTACTACTTTACAAGTATTTCTACAAGTTTAGCAGCAAGGAAGAAAACTTAGATAAAAAGATTCATATAATGCAGCAATCTATTGCAGCTCATCTTCAGCTTAGCTTCAACAAATTGCACAAATGTTTTCAGTGTTTTTAAAATTAGCTCTTCCAGATACTGCATGCAGAGTGTAAAGAACTAGTTGTTCTAAGTTGTACAAATATCATAATAATTGCATTTGTTTGAAGTTGACATTGACGGGTGAATCACCTATAGAACCTGTTATTGTGACAGTAATACTTGCACACCATTAAATAATGACTGTTAAATAATAACTACATTAGACCAGAACTAAATGTACATTATTTGTTTAAAGGCTTTGCAATATATTTTCAGCTACTATAGTACAGATTAAAACACTCATCTATACTTTTAAATGTTAAATATGACTTTACAAGAAATCCCACATACAACCCTTACAATTTAATTTCTGATATTTCATTTTTAACCATTTTCTGAACAGTTTTAATTACTTTTAGATCCTACCTGAGAGATTCTGCCATCCGCCTTAAGTCTTCATTTTGCTGCTTTAACCGTTCAAGTTTAGCGAGGATCTTGGATAACTCACGACTAGAGTGATCTGGGTGCTCACTGTCTCGTACCAGGTGTCCACCAATATAAAAAAGTAAAGTTCCCCAAGCAAAGAGGATAAGCATAATCCAACGCCAGGAACCAGTCCATGGCCGCATTTTCAGAAGTTCAATTCACTCCAGAACTGCTTCTGCTCACAAAATAACAAACATTTTAAGTCCTTAGCTTGTACAAAGGTGGACAATTTCACTTCCTCTGCTTCACCACATTGTACCAGAGAAAAATTATTTTCAGTGTTTATCTTACTGCAACTCCTTAAAGAAGATTCTTATAGGGCTGTATATAGAAATCATTAATATTGCATCATTCTTCATTTATATTCTGTGGGAAAAAAAAAAAATCTGAAATTATAATTCCGATATGTAAAAATATATTGGATTGCAATTAAGCTAAATGTACTGTCATTAACATTCAGGAATGATAATAGACAATGTTACTACTTTCTGTCACAGAGACAAAGAAATAAGCTTTTAACTTTCCACAGAACAGTTGAGTTCATGAATGAATGACAAAGAATATGCAATTAATCCTAGGTTTGAAATGGCCAGAAGAAACACTGCTTTTTATAAGAGAAATATTTACTAATTTATGTGTCATTTTATACATTAAAATAGTTCAAAAATCATTCTGTGTTAAAGTTGACAGTCTCCTTTACTATCAACAAATAGTTTTTATTTAATTACAAATACATATTCACTTTTTTTACTTTTATTTACTTTCTTCTCCATTTTTACCATGACTTCCACTTTATAACAAAGGAGTTATAGCCACTGTAACAACATATTCTGCTATTTGCAAGTATTTGAAAACCAGGCATGGCTTTAGAAACCTAAGTTTTAGAAACACTTCTCTACTGTTTTAAAACTATCAAACCCATTTTGATAAGTTATTATTAAACTACAAAAGCGCAAAAAAAATTATCAAAAGGTAATATCATCTCCCACTGCAGCATTTTAAAAAACAAAAAATCACCTCAACTCATTTTCTACTTGGCAAAATATCATTTAATGAGTGTAAGAATCTCCTCATTCTATCTAGAACAGATTTTAACTGACAGCATGTCTAAAATCTTCTCTAAGTACTTCTCCCTTCACTTCCTTTCTCAGCAATGTAAAATTCCTACCTTTTTTAAAAGGCATATATATATATGTCATTCATATTCAATTTCCAAAATAACCCATATTTTGAAGTCTCAGATCTGTAAATCCACAGTATTTCCTTTGAGATGCTATCCACACCTACCTTCTCTGAAATTACTTTTTTGTTTAATTCTTCTTTAACCTTAGCTTCTTTTTTATTTCATTTAGTTATCCAGTTCCAACTTATTTCAAGTTTAGAGAAAAGTCTTCCCAAACTGCAGTAACTTCCAAACTGACCCACTTATGGAGATATGCCTGGAGTATGCATTTCCAGATGCAATAACATTAACATAGTACTGAAAATGCTCAAAAATTTCTCTAGTTATCTTTTAGAAGGGGGGGGTTGTATATGTTTGAAAGAGGCAAAAAAATTTCACTTATGACTGATAAGATGGTACACAAGACCAACTATTTGAAAATTGAAAGTTGATAATGAAATGGAAAATATTTGTAGTACCTCTCAGGTTTTTCCACCTAATGTATCTGTGACAAGGGGAGTTATAAGTAGAACAGTTTTCTTTGAAAGTAATGTCAGAAGCCCACTTTAAGGGCACGTCATTTTCTAAAGATCTCTAAGAAAGCTGTATATAGCTTTTGCTTTAGCTTGGTAAAAGCATGGGACTGCCTTCAGAAAAACAGTGGTTTTTCCAATAATCTTCACAGATCATTGCATAAGTAAATGGAACCCACATTGCATGTAACAGAATAAACCATTCCCAACCCACAGCGGATTGTGGCTATAAGCAAAGCAAGCCTAGTTACTTGCCAGAATGATAAATATAAAACCCTGATGGATTGACATTTCAGGTTTAAGTGGGAAAGTGCATTCTTATATCTATACTAACAATCACCCAGAAAATGTTTGACTGTGATTGCAACATGGTAAGTGAAATCACAAAGTATATGACAGCAGCGGAAAGAAAAAAATAATAGGAGATTTTAAATATTCCTCTACTGTTTGGGTAAATATTATACTGGGAATTGTGATAGAGACTAAACAGATGCTACAGACACCATAAAGTTACTGCTTAAGAGAAAAACTACTGTTAAAAATTCTTGACTTAATCATAAGCAGTTTGTGGAACTTTGATCAGGAAGTTTCTGCTGGAGGACCATTTTATAACAGTCTGCATAATATACTCAGATACGACTGCCTCCTAGGAGAAATAAAGTAAAAAACTGCACTACAGCTGTGATTAAATTCAAGAAAGGGAACTGTTTTAAAAGAGAAATGGACTTCACACCATGGGGAAAGATACCATGTTTTTCATTAAAACAAGAAGTAAAGGTGACTGTTATAATTAGTAAAGAAAGTATCCTAATAAAAAGTTATAAGCATGGTCAAGTGATTAGGTAGATAAGACTAAATTCTGGTATATAAAGCACATAAAAATTAACACTAAACCTTTTATCCAAAGTAGATAGCTTACTAGAGACTCCAGGGTCCACAAATGACAAGAGTATATAAGAACTGTTTATAGAGTACTTTGCAAGGAAAATATTGACTTTCTTTTTTTTTTAATCTGTTTTTTATAAAACATGAGCTTAAATAGGCTCACAAATCAGGTACCTTCTTTACCAGAGGAATTGTTGGTCTGTCTCAAACAACAGTAGATCAGACTATCAAACAAATCCGCAAAATTAACATAACAAGTCGTCAGGAAGAGATGGTACTCTTCCAACAGTTCTAAAGAAGTTAAAGAATGCAGTAGTTTAATTATTAACAGTAGTGTGTAACATCTTACTTATAATCACCATGCAGCAAAGCAATGGAAAATTAAAACACTAAACTGAATTATTTGTAAGGGCTACAGGAGGAATTCCTGCAGCTACAGGGCAGAAAAAAATTATATTCATGTCAGGCAAACTGGCAGAAATTATTGTAAGGTGAAATAAATCTGCAGACATTAGGATGCATGTAATCAAAATAAAAAAGTACTAAATGGCTTTTAAAAAGAAATTGTGCCTCATAACTTTATTGAAGGTCTTTTGAAGGCATAAACAAACCCATCAGCAAGAGAGAACCAATCCTAATTGTTGATCTAGTCAACATGGATTTTCAAATGACATTCAACAAGGTCCCCAAAATGTTTCAAAAAGCCTAAGCTGCATGGAAGAAAAAAGTTCATCATGAGTTAAAAGAGATGAAACGTACAGTAAGACTGTGTTTAAGTTGAAAGAATGATCAGGGACCTCTCTGGACCCATGGTAGAGTTCATACAGTTTGATATATTCTTAAATGATTTGGAAAGCAAGGTAAAACAAGAGGTAAAAAAGTCTGATAGCAATGATCATAAGGTCATCAAGATGCTGTTTAATGAAGAAAAAAAATTAGAAAAAATCAATTAATCAGTGTGTAGAGTTGTGTATAGATGAACTTTGAAGGCTATCAGCAATGGACTTAGCTGTGATTGGTAGTTCTATAAAACACCAATTCATCATTGGGCTAAATGCAACCAAGTCCTCACAGGTTTTATCTGATTTCTATCAATCTCTGCTGATGTCATTGATCTTTTTATAAGTTAGGTCATGGTCAAATATAAAATAAAGATGCCAAACTAGCTGAATAAATCGGAAGAACATTCTGAACTAATATTAAACAGTCAGCCCGTACATCAAATGTGGTGTATCTAATTATACATGAGTTCTAACAAATCTCAGCAACTGACTTTGTACTGTAATGTGGCTTTCACATTATTTCTTCTATTTCATACTGTTCTGGGAATGCAAAATGTCAACGTATTTGACATTCCAGTAACTCTGGATGCCCCATCCCTGGAAGAGTTCAAAGCTGGATTGGATGTGACTTTGAGCAGCCTGATCTAGTGAGTGGCAATCCTGCCTGTGGTAAGAGGGTTGGAACAACATGATCTTTAAGGTTCCTTCCAGCCCAAACCATTCTATGATTCTGCCACTCATTATTTCAGTCCATAAATCAAGTTATAATACACAAAAGACTAGCAGAAATAAAAGTTGAAATAGGGAAACAAAAAGGAAAAATTATCACATTTTTATAACTCTTCAATTTATAGCTTGTGTCAGATTTCTGAAAGATCTCCACACGCAGACATATACCACAGATATCTGCCTGACAGAAGGTCAAGATGTTATGTCAATATTTACACTTCCCTAATTTTCTACAGCTGCTTATGAGTTTTCATACTATAAACTACGCTCAGGACTGCCAAGACCAAACACATGAGCCTCAAGTTAGAAAAAATCGTAGCAGCAGCCAACAAATGCAGTAATTCAAACCTGACATGAATCATACCAAACATGGTCATGAACATCATCTGACACTGAGCATCTAAATAAGAACTCACCAAACCTAAAAGATGTAGTACCAATCAATATATTGTAGTACCAATCAATATATTTTATTAAGTGGAAGACAGAATAATATTTAAATAGCAATGATTAGTGTCATTATAAATTCATGTTATCATATAGTGACGAATCCTTATTCTAAGAATACTATGTTACTTTTATTTTACCAGAGGAAGCCATGTATTTTAATTTACTAGTTATCCCCTGAGATTTACCACAAGTTCTTGTCTTACATTTGATTAGGTTTACCCATACCCTTGCATTTTCCAGTGCATAAGCACGTCAAAACATAGCATATTGACAATTAGCTAATTTACATTTTCTTCCCTGCAATTTCAGATTATTTTCCCTTCTAGGGGATCTTGAGAATAGCTGACTACATTTGTATAATGTCACTTTCTAAAATAATCTAATAAAATATCTCCTTTATCTCTTTCAAAGGGCTTACACTGGATATACAGAGTGAAAAAGAATGTATTCCTCTATTCCCCCCAACAGCTCTAGAGCAATCTTTCATGTTAATTTTCTTTTAAAATTTATCACTATACCCAGTTAAGAGGGTTTCAATCTGATCTCTCAGGGAAATCATCTCCCATTTATAAGAGCCCAGCTATCACCCGAATTTACTGCCGAATACATAGCCCAGAAAATGTGGTTAGTGTCACAAATTTATTTAGACTCCATTAAGAGAAGACAGAATATTTACATAAAAATAAGGGTCTGCTTCAAGTCTTAATTGGTAAATCAAATTGTGCATACTATACACATAAGCCAGAACTGATTGTAAGAACATGAAAATGTTTTGTTACCAAATTATCAGGGAAAATTTTGTTTAAAAAAATTGCTTCAATGCAAGTGTCTACAAAATGACTAAAGGGAACCGTAAAGAGAACATTAACTTCATTAAAATTATAACTAAAAAGAGACTGAAGTGTAGCACCAATATCTTAATGAGAAATGTCAAAGCTATTTTGCCATAGAATAAATGATTTATCAATAAAAAATAAATACACACTACCTTTCCACATCTTTCTTTCATAAAGCCTTCTAGTTATTTTAAAGTTTTAAAAGGTATTTACGAATTAGAAACCTGAATAGCCCAATACTTAATTTCAAACAGAAGGACATATCCCATGACTTAAATAAGGTCCTTATTAACTTACTATTCCAAACATGCTTTCAGTAACAAATTCAGTGATGCAGTGGGGATCTCCTCCTTTTGTATGCTCTTTCTGTTTGCTTGCTCTTCAGAATTATGGCCCCAGAATAGCAGTACAATTTTTCTCAGTAATGTACAGTTTCAAGTTACTTTAGATTAAATTGAAAATGAACTAAGCAAGTCTCCTTCTGGCTCAAATACCTACTGACCTAAATTCAATCAAAAAAGCATACCTTAAGTTGAAAAGAAAAAAAATTACTCATTAAGTAATACTCACACCTCACTATAGCTAACATATACAGCTCTATATTTAATGGAATGTTCATCACCTACAATTGTATGATGTATGAAACATGAAATTCACTCCACTTAAGAGCTATCACAATGACTTATCACTAAATTTGAAACACCCAAAAAGCGTGTTACACTGTACATACAACTTAGATTGAACCTTCCCAACCTTGTTAGTTTCACTTAAAAGTAAATTTAAGTAAGTAAAGTTAGTATTTATAAGACTCCACTCATAAAAATTATCTTCTTAGGAGAGCATGCTACCGTACTTAGAGCCCGTTGTGCTCTAAGAAAACTAAAACAACTTTCCAATTCCATATAATGATGATGTGATGGTACAATCTCTGACAAAGGATTAGAACCTAACGAAATAATCCTTTTACGATATTAAAATAAAACTAAGGATTAAAGGACAAAAGTAACAGGTAACAAGCCTCTGTAACATTTGATAAAAATAAGCAAACATTACAAATATTATTCATGGTGTATGCAATGCACCCTTTATGAAAACTTAAGAGAATATTTGAAGCAGAATTCTATATGTTACACAAGGTGTTGCTGGTGTCTCATATGAAACAAATACTTGCTTTCCTGTCTCGGATCTGCCTCCTGTAATATATCCTAGAACAGGATTTGTCTTCCCTGGCCACGTTACTCTGGCAGTCAGTAACCATTTTACAAGGACATAATACCACCAAATCTTTTTGCATCTGTCTCTCTTCAAATTTATAAGGTCCTATCTTATACAAAGAAATTCTTCATCCTTTTAACTTTGTGTTATTACATTTTATCCCATTCTACCACTCCAGTATCCCAAATAAAAAATTATTGTACATTTTTCTGACCCCAACTAGAACACTCTTCTACTTTGTGACCTAAATTTCATTATAATCTATTATATTTTTGTGACATTGTCACTACTGAAAACACTCAAAATGAATAACACCAGTAATCCACCGCACTAATAGGGTGTCTCCTCCAGGCTAATACTCTTCCTTTTAGCACAAGTCCCTGTCACTTCATCCCTTTAGCTACTTCCTTTTCCAATGAATGATTTCACTTTTCATCTACCTTTTCTCTCACTCAATACTCAAAACTTTCTACGTGCCAAGAAATGCTGAAAGGGAGTTTACATACAGTTTCTCCCAAACTACGTTTCATTAGGAAATTTACCTCATTGAAACAGTAAGTAAACCCTGAATAATACAGATAAAAAATCTTTGACAACAGATCTGTGTTGCATTTATCTAATTTTCCATTTTTATCTACCTCTATTTTGTTAATTCTCATTTCTTCAAAATTTGTCTTCATGCTTTGTAGACTACTGTGATCAAGCCAGGACTGGTAATTATTTCTAATTCTAGCATTCATATACATCAATCCCAAGACACTTTATCCTACTTAGTTCAAAACATTTTTAGACTATTGACTGGAAACAATTCAGAAAGTATTTAATTCATCTATAACTTTTTCATTACCTTAATTAACATACAAATTGTATCTATTATTTTCTTCAACTGGAGAAGAGAAACCCATTCACAGAGTATGTATTAATGTTTTGTGTTCTAAAAATACCCAAAATGAAGTCCCTTTAGTTTCCTATTCAAACTCACTGTTGCAGGTATATTTTTTCTACCCACAAAAACTATCCATTTCCTCTTTTTTTCTGGTACAAGGACACAAAATTTGTAGTATTACATAAGTATAATTGGTGTATAAAATTACTTCTTTTTTTTCTTCTTAACTTCTATTCACATGTATAGGACATAAGTAAATATAATCATGAAACTTGCTTAGGATTTACTCCTACATCCACAACTTCCTCTTTATTACTGTTTCTTTCTGTAAAGCCTAATTTGATATTTGTATGGATTGCTCTGAGCAATTTGAGTGATTTTCTCTTCATATGCTCCCTTATAATTTTACATAAATAAATATGGCCTGCTCATCTGACACAATCTGAAGATTATTATCAAATTAAAATTTTGTTAATGGAATTCACCACCCTTTTCAATTTCATTGCAAGTGGAGATTTATTCAATATTGAAGTCTTCAAAGACTACAATTTTGGATCTTCATCACAGAAAACTCCCTGGCAGGAAGAGATGGTACTGAGGGACTTCCTTAACTATGTGAAAGCTACAGGTCCACTAATTTAATTTGGTTAGAAAACAAATCATAACCAATAAGAACAACCTTTGGAGAAAGATGCAGTGTGATTTATCCTTCCTGAAATTTGGCTGGAGAGGTTCTGTCAATGAGTGTGGAAGTTTGATGACTTTTCCGACTTAAAGAGATTATGAAGGAAGTAAATTACTACAAGATGAGCAATTAAAAAGCTAGAGTATAAAAGCAAGATTATCAGCTTGAAAAGAGTCATCTTAAGATTCATTTAGAAGCATTAGCAGAATACATATTATAATACAGAAAAAACATTCAAAGTAGAAGAATGTAGGGGAAGATACTGGTATTACTTTGGAGTAATTGCCAAATTTCTTCTTCTTTTAGGAAGTCAATATTTACTGATGCAACCAAAATAAAGTCAACAGGATGAACACATGTAGAATATAAATGGAGAGTTTATTAAGAGTTTTAGAGTTCCTGTATCTGTAACCCAAGTAGCAGCAATAAATTCCGTACAGTGACTGATGACCAGTGAAAACATAACAGAAATCACCAAACCAAGGTTGCTGCTGCTTTTTTCAAGTTTTTAAGGTGTGTAGCAGACGAACTGAAGAGAGAATAGTAAATGTAATTTCCCTTACAATTCTAAGTTCAATCAGAACCATGTAGGAAAGTAATTAAGGAATGTACACACTTATTTTCTATAGGTCTCCTCCTCTATCAGTGATCCCTAACTATCACAAATAGCTGAGTTTTTATCCAGAATAATAATCTTAGTACCATTAATGAACAAGGTCTTAACTCTTTCATCTCAAAAGAATTTCTAATATTATTTTGTATTTTATTATATTCCT
This sequence comes from Corapipo altera, assembly GCF_003945725.1. Taxonomy (NCBI): domain Eukaryota; kingdom Metazoa; phylum Chordata; class Aves; order Passeriformes; family Pipridae; genus Corapipo; species Corapipo altera. The sequence continues at coordinate 10,304,429 of NW_020884885.1, read as the reverse complement.
TTACATTATCTTGTTGATGTTCAAATTGGTAAATATTACCCAGGTCTTCATCCAACTGCATCTAGTTACATGTATTTTTCACTTTGGTACTGAATCTCCTCATGCTTCTCTCATTTACACTCAACAGACACCAATAAATATATACTCCTGGCTTTATATCATATCTTTATAACCTTAGCTCTTTGCACACTTCTGTAGGCTTCCTACAAAGTTCTAGCTGACGATGCCACAGACAAAATCATTTTGGGATATTTAAGGTTCTTCACTAAATTACTCATTATCTGGCTTCTTTAAGAATTTAATAACATTGACAACGACATATTCTTAAATATTTCTCTTGTCCTGCACTGACCACAAGTACTAAATTCTTTGTATTTACTACATCACATGGTCATACTGGTGCAAGTCCAGTAAACAGAGTTAGTGAAGTCTCCATCCCTGGAGGCTGGGTAAAGACCTGAGCAACCCACTCGAATTGATCCTACTTGATCAGTGGCGTTGGACTAGAAGATCTCCAGAGATACTTTCCAAAGTCAGCTATAAAGTGATTCCATGAAATAAAGGTACTTTTATAGATTTTGATGTGAAAAAAAATATTCTAAAATGCACAGCACGCAAATGGTACAACATACTTTATCTTCCACATAAATAGTAGTAATTTTTTAAAATCATTACCTTATAACATATGAAGAACAGCTTACCCTCTCCACGACAGCAGGAAATAAACACAACTGCATCATGGAGATTGGAGGTTAACATGCAATTCCACTGTTCCAGCAGTCAGTGAAATTAGTAACTGAAGGAAAAAAAGAAAGTCCTTTTAATTTCACATTCAAACAAAAGTATTTCACATTCTAAAAAAAATCTTCCTTTTGATTTACTCTTGTATCATAACAGTGAGAAAGAATCTAATGTTTAATTTTAAAGTATCATATTTTCTGCTTGTTATTTAACTAATCATGGATTACCCACAAAGATAAATCATTCAATCAGAATATTTTTAACTACCATCTTGCATTGTATCTAGCTTAGATACAATGTGATCTAGTAATCAAAGAATTAAATCAAAGAATATTTTAGGGTCTGTACTGAATTAATGAGTGACTTGTACAAGTCAGTCTCACCAGGCCCCAATTTCCCTTGTTAATATTTGCCAACTTCAAACCTATGTTTGAAGTTGAGTCATTAATATTTACAGATACTATCAAATTTGCAGCTGAAAGATGTTATACATTTTGAACGCAAGATATAAATCTGCATAATCAATTAAAGCAATTCAGTCATTTAGCAGTTTTGTCAAATAATTGTTTCCCCATCTCCAAGCATTACTCCCTGTTCAAAATACCAATCTAACTTTCACACTGAAAAAAATAAAAAACAAAAATTCAGGACAGAATGTTTATTTTTAACCTTAATTTTTATAAAATGAATACAAGTGTATTCATGTATATTCTTTCATATATGTTATCATTTATAAAAAACATAAATATGCTAAGGAACATTGTAAAGAAAATTAATTTTCTTGCAATCAAAATATTAAAAGTCACTAGAATAATCATCTAATGTAACTGGAGAAATTACAAATCCGGAGACTTGGAGAAAACAAAATACAGATAAATTGAATAGTTCTTTAAAATTATCCCATAGGAGAAGAATGCAACTCCCACAGTTTCAAGAAAGTTTCTGCTATCTTGCAAAAAAACATAACCTCTCTTCATAACTTCTTAACCCAAAACCACAAATTATCTCTCAAAACAAAATTCTTCTTTACTCATTTTAGCTTTTATTAGAGACAACACACATATTGCTCCAAGGCCTGCCTTTTGTGAAGTGTAGTAAGACCTTCAGAATCATAGAATGTTAAGTGGTTGGAATGGACCTTACAGATCATGTAGTCCCAACTCCTCTGCCAAGTGCAGGAACACCTCCCACTGCACCAGGTTGCTCAAGGCCTTATCCAACCTGTCTTTGAACACTGTCAGTGTTGGAGCATCCAAAACCCCCCTGAGTAATCTGTTCCAGCGTCTAACCTCACTCAGAGAAAAAAATTTCTTCCTAACACCTAATCTAAATTTCCCCTCTTTCAATTTGTATCCATTACTCCTTGCCCTATCACTACAGTTCCTGGTGAAGAGTCCCTCTCTGGCTTCCCAGTAGGCCCTCTTCAGGTACTGGAAGACTGCGATACGGTTTCCATGCAACCTTCTCTTCTCCAGGATGGACAGTCCCAACTTTCTCAGCCTGTCCTCATAGGGGAGGTGCTCCAATCCTCTTATCAACTTTGTGGTCCTCCTCTGGACTTGCTCCAACAGTTCATGTCCTTCTTATGTTGGGGACACCACAACTGTACACATTACTCCAAGTGGAGTATCATAAGGGCAGAGTAGAGGGGGAGAATCACTTCTCTCGACCTGCTGGCCACACTCCTTTTGATGTGTCCCAGGGTTCGGTTGGTTGTCTGGGCTGTGAGTACACACTGCCACCTCATGTTGAGTTTTTCATCAAATGTGCCCTCCATTCTTTCTGAGAGACAGCATTAGGGGGGCAGAAGGCATTCTGCTTGCTTGTTCCCAATCAATTTAATGCTTCTCTAAGATGATCACACCAGGTATGGCCTCCTAGAGAAAGAGGGACAACTCGCACTCCTTGGAGATACCATGACTGTGCTCAGATCCAGAATTCAAGAAACTGTGCAGTATGACAGTCAAGAAAATTCCATTACAGGAGCTTGCAACCCAATAAAGAAATTACAGCAAGGAGCAGAGAACAGGCTGTTTGACCTTTGACATGTTAGGAAAATCTTCCAGCAGATCAGAGGGCACTGCACAGTTCACAGCTTAAAGTCACTGAAGTAACTGCAACCAAGTAGAAACAACAGCAGACTCACAATGACAGTGTAGGCAGGGAAAAATTTGGTAAAATAAAAAAATTTCCTTTTCTTCTTTCTTCCTTATTCATTGAGTTTGTAATACTTAAAATGTTAATTATCCTAACTGTTATTCTAATAAAACTTGGCATTTTTTCAAATAAAAAACATTTGGTTTCCTTTGAGGAGATAATTATAAGGAGAAAGCCTAAGCTGAATCACATCAAAATTGTTGCCAACTCAGGGTCCCGTGTCCCTGTAGTTACTATATTTATTTCTACTGAAAAAAACCAAAACCAACAACAACAAAACAAACAAACAAACAAAACCAACAAAAATACAATAAAGTTAAGTATTATTATTAATCCTACTTCAACTATATAGCTCCTGCTCAGAGATAAAAAACAATCAAATCCACCAATTTAGGTAATTTTAGTATCACAGACCAAATATTCTCAAAATTATGCTATATGAACACCTAGAGGTTCAGTTATCACAACAGAAGCGGTTCAGAGAAGTCTGTACCCACAGCACTTGGGTTTTTTTAAGCTAAAGATATACACAGAACACTGACCTCAAAAGATTTTAACAGGAGTTAAGAACTAACTGGAAGTAATAACTTTTCTAAACTAGATAAAATAATTACATCGACAATTACAACAAATACAGTGAAAATACTAAGTACTCCTTTGTTTTACATACAGTAATAAATACAAGTGCTCACGATTTTTGTAACATGTTACATTTGAAAGCTTGAAAAAAGATACAGTAATTTCTAATTTTTTTTACAATTGATGCAATTTTGAACAAAAGAGAGAATTGTACCTTAAAAGAAAAAGAGCAGCTTATCTGTCAAATACATGCAAGACTGTCTGTCAAACAGATAAAAAGTAATTGGTGATTTTTCTTTTAGAAAGATAAAAGAGTCAATTGCAAAAACAATACACTCTTCCAAGAAAATTATACATATATATATATATATATATATGGACTCATTTTAATAAGCACTGGATAAAGCAGTCTTCAGTTTTACAGCCTGTTTTAACTACAAAGATAATACATTAATCAGAAACACAGCAAAGTGAGAAGTTATCTTTTGTCTTATCCAAACGAATTAAATGTCTTTGTAAGATAAAAATTGTCTTGGAAAATGAATAGGACAATTACATTATAGTAAAAGGGTTTTTTTCCTCTTTACTTACTGTATTGACTTCATACAACTCTAATTTAATACAGCCACAGTCAATGATGAATAATAAAAATTCAAACATCAAGCATGATCTTCCTTCAGAGTAATAAGTTAATAAACTACTGATAGGCCTTGCAGAAACCTCATTCCAAAAGAAAATACAGAGTGAGAATCTTTGGAAGCAATGAAATAAAAGAACAGGCTATGGAAGTTACAAGGACATAATTTGTGTTAAAAAAGAAAGAATTTGTGACATCAAATTGCTTCTTACACTTGCAAACAAAAACATAACAAAATCTGGGGATTAGAAATTCAACCTGGATAAATCCTGCTCATGAGAAAGGGGAAAGTAGTTCCTAAACACACAAGTGTAAAACAGATAAAGGCATCAGCCACTGAAACAGATGCTTTCACTAAGTAACAGATTCTCAGTTACTCATTCTCTTTTAATTGAAGCACCAAAAATGCTTTCAAAAGCCTATAGCAGTTCAATCAAGAGGCTGAAAAGAATTGGGTTTTCTGCCCTGCATTAGTCATATGAGAGCTGATGAAAAGGTGCATCCCTTTTTTAGCAGAACTCAGAGCTTAGTATGTTCAATGGAGCACCAAACTTAATACTCCCGATTCCGTGAAATACTTCCGGAGATCAGTAAACCTCTACCATGAAGAAGGCCAATCTTTTTAGTCTATCCAGTTGCATGTCAAAATTTTGACACAGCACATATCCTGAAAAGATAAAGTGTTCAGAAGCTTCCCTGAACAAGACTCGATAGAACATCCTGTTGAACGTCACTGCTGCTTCAGTAGCTGGGGATTTCTATTAACCAAGACCTCCTGTGCCAGCATGTCCCCACTACTGGTCACATGATGTAATTCTAAAATGTGAGCTGCATTTACACCGCATGTAAGCTACAGATTTCCAACACTTCTCTAGAAAAACAAACCCCAAGGCCTCCTAGCATGATCTTGTCAAAATGTATGCAAACACACTTAGTCATTAATCTTTCAGACTACTTTCTGCCACAACAGCCAGACTTTTGATTTTTTTCTCCAAAAGCCACAAAAAGCCCAATTAAAAAAAAAAAAAGAAAGCTATTGGTTTCCAAATTCCTCTTGAATTAAGCTGAACTTCTCATCAGAAGCTAAAAGAAGAACATTGTTGCTTTTCTACCATTTAGAATATATAGCAGTAAGGTAAGGTCTTTCATGCTGCATGTGACATGGTTCCATAATTAAGAAATTCACAAAGTAATGAGATGCTCCTTTACACCCAAGATGTTACTTTGTTCCACAATTTTGCATTAGAACCCAAATTTATCAATATCAGACATACAATGTTTGCTTTCTGTTTCAGTGCTCTTCTGAGACCAAAGTACAGCTGCCTCTTCCGCTTGGGGAAAATGCAGCTTATCGTCAGCAGAATAATCTACATGCCTTGGGAAAGGAACAGAGTGGGACAAAAAGCAACGGACAACCTTAAGCTAATATTTGATGTTTCCATTCTCATTGGCATTGAAGCTCTCCACTAAATCTTTTTCACTAGTTTCCCCATGTCATTCCTTAATGGCTGCAAACATCAGAAGCAAGATCAGAGGTAATAACTTTCTTCTTTTGGCTGGCATCAAAGTAACATGCAAAAATCTAATAACCAACAAACTTAACATCAGTCTGTTCACAACTCAGCTGGATGTTTATAAATCAAGATGAAAAACAGGCAGATGAGAGAGCTGCTGAGTTTGTAATAGTTATGCAAAAATGTATGACACTTGGCAGCCATAAGAAAACTGAAGTGCTATTTGCAACTAGGAGGTTTTGCAAAATCAAAGCATAGTCAAGACTATATGGTATTCAGATGCTGAAAAAAAGAGTCACAGAACTGAGCTAAAAGCCTTTCTTCTTACACATGGCAGGCTTGGAGACTGGGTGATTTGACAACCCAGTAACAAAAATGTCAGAATACGGTTTTGAGTGGGCCACATCAGGGAAAGAATGTCAAATGTGATCATTATCTAAATAATCAGACTTGCTTTGTATCACCATTTTCTAGTTTAAATTGACTGTGTTTTATGCAGTGCTTCTTTAGAACAAGACAAATTTTACCAAGGATTATAAATACTAATATTGCCATATGATGAAGTACTTGCCTTAACTTTAATTCCACTGTGCCACAATATATGGATCTTAACTTGTAAAACAGACACATCTAATAAGCTAATTCAAGTATGGGAAGCAGTTTATTTGCATTAGCATATAGGTTCATGCTGTCTAATTTACACTGGTTTACAGCTTTCATAGAGCTCCATGCCACCAAAACTTGATTGCTTTCTGCATGTGATTCTCACCATGACCATGGCCCACAAGTACCACTGATCTAAGATCTATTCATTTATTTAAAAGTGAAGGAACTGAAAAACTCAAAGTATTTTGTACAATAATAAGGCTACGAATAAAACAGGACTGTGTAAGTTGCAAGTCAAAACCTCACATAATGCTGTCAAAGCCTTTTCCTCTCAAAATTGGTGTGACATATCATTAAGGGGAAATGACAGATAAGTTTAAAACTTACTGAGTTTAAAACATCTTTGAAGGTATTAGCTTCTTGTTTAACTCCTTTTATGTCAAGTATTAAGTTTACACTATTGCTTTTGGAAGTAGGTAGCAAGAGTTGAATTCTGCAGATGCATAACATCTGAATTCTCTGCTGGAGAATTTAGGGACAACCTTTGCAAAACTCTTACCATATCAATGCTAATATAGATTAAATATATAGTAGAGCAAATAAATTTTACTTAAGACTCTCACACTCTTCTTTTTCTGAAGAGCAGCAGCAAACTGTAGAAAGACAGAAGTCGCAATGTGTGCCCAATCATGTGAAACCAGAGAAAGATGAAGGGCTATCACACAATACAGACATTTCTACAGAAGAAATGTTATAAAAGATATTTAGATGGTAAACTAAAACATGAAACATAACTTTTTACCTCTAGTTTATAAAATGATCAGTATCAAAGTTTAGAGGAAACAAACCTGTTACAGGACACATTTTGTCTGTAACTGCTCTAGTCATTTCTCATAACAAATTGACTAAAAAATCCCAGTAATAATTTTAGTAAACGCAGTGATTACTATGCTCTTCTATGAAATAATAAGGCATTCCTAGCACAAACATAGTTAAAGGCTCCAAAAAGCAGCCTATTCAGAAAACAAGATCAAAGAAATTTTGTAATTGTCTGTGATTTTTATATCCTAATGAAATCTGAGCATACCAACACTTGGTGTTCATGTTTTAATTTACAAATATACACCATTTCATGTGTACATGTACTATTTAAAGCACAAGCAGACTGCACTTTTCAAAACAGTGTAATAAACAAAAGGGCTCACAGGGTGTCACACGCTGCTGCTAGTATAATTCAGTCCTTCTGTATTCAAAGGACTTACTGTTCCTGCTTTGCACCCCTAACTTAGATCCTGATCCTGCAACTGGCATTCCCATTAGCACCCATACATATCCAAAGTGTCAGCTGCAACCATACAGGAGAATTCTCAGAAACAAAACAGAACCCCATACTACCTATGAGATTTCACATATTTTAATTTTTAAAAAAATTGTCTGAATTATTTTTAATCTTTTCAAAATTATATTCAGTCATCAATTTGGAGAACTATTCATGTTTCCTTTTTTTTTATTTACATGCATTTGTGTAAGTGATGTCAAATAAAAAACTATTTACTAAATACAATTATTCAAGGGAAAAAAACCACAGAGTACCAACACTGCATTCTCAGTGCAATTGTGCCTGACCTATTTTCTAATCACATTATATGGAGTAGAAGATTTAGACTGCCAAAACACCAGAGGCTTCATTTAAAATATAAATAATCATAAAGAATTACATTTCAAATCTGTCAGAGATTTAAAAAAAGCACATTAATGTACTAAAACTTGTTTTCAAAGGTCAGGGAACACTACCTGCCTTAAATTCTAAAAATTCTTAATGTCTGCTATTCAAATATCCCAGAAGTGTAGTGTATGGAAAAACATAGACAAATTAGAAACATCGAAAATTAGACAAATAACACTGATAAAGTGGTAATTGATTTTCTCCCCATGCTCTATCCATCACCACACAATACTACCAATATAACAAGCACTGGAATTCTTTCTTTAGAAAAAATTTCTTATGTTCAATTGAACTTTTCAGATATACCAGTTCTTCAACAGCATTTGCCTGCTGCATGTACATATGCTTTTATAGAGACCGAATCAAACAAAAACTCTGACTGCATTTTACAATCTGTACACAATTGTAAATTGTAAATCTGTGAAATACAACTTGTATTTTATAATCTTCTTTTTCTCAAGCGGCACAACTTGCAAACATTGACTTGTAAAGACATCAAAATATCTAATCATATCACTACAGTATCTCAGATGCAATTCTAACTCTCTCTCTTCTGCTCATAGTTAATTCAAACTTGATATAAATCTAAATAATCCTGGACCACATACATCTGCTGTTTTCAGAATTTTCATAAAGGTAACAACTTGAAATGAAATGTAATACTGGTATGAACACATTTGTAGACTGGATCAAGCAATAATAATAATATCACCTGACTGAAAATCCTATGATAATTGGTTCTTCTGAAAAATAGTTTTATGTTCTGTTAAGCCACCTTTTCAGGTGTTGATTAATTCCACATAAATGACTTCAAGACTGTTAGTAGCTGCCACTACATTTATTTGGAGTAAAGTCTTAGCCTTCTTTAGGCACTTAAACAGCTTGTATGACAGAAGGAATGTTCACACTGAATTTCTTTCAGAGAATGTGTAAAAATTTTGCAATAACATTTCTTCTTTATAAATTCAGAATAAAATACAGAAGTGTTAAATTCCCTCATTAAATTATAACACGGAGGTTAAATGAGAATGCTGTACTTTTTTACTTTTACCTAGAGCACCACTACTAATTACCTCTGTAATTGCTATCTTACCACAGTGTTTATTCAATACAAGTGAATGTTTTGCTATGGTCAGTGTAATGCTTTAGCAGTTTAAAATATTTACAGGTCTGGTGGCAAGACATTCTACTTCACATTGTGGTCATCAGTCTTCAGAAGCATAGTGATCAGTTTTCACACATTAGGAGGTCAAAACTCACATAAGCTTTCTTAAATAAAAGAAACTAAAAGAAACTAAAAAAAAAAAAAAAAAAAAAAAAAAAAAAAAAAAAAAAAAAAAAAAGAAGCTACCAGAATATGACAGGCAGATGAATTTTGCTATCTATTTACTAAATACATTTCAAATCAATATTAAAGATAGCAATATGAGGGAAAGACAGTAAAGAGAAATGTAAACATGCAATACCACAACATCCTACTACTATAGTAAATCAGGGTGTTTTTATTAGCTAATGATTTTCAGAAACCTATTTTCAAATACCAGATATTTAGCAAAATATTTTTGTTTTCTTTCAGAAAAGAAAATGGAGGGATGGGCATGTAATTTATGATTACAAACTGTTACTTGTTATTTTACAGAAATATATATACAAAAGGTTACAAAAAGGTTCCTTAATTACATATAACAAGAACCTTCCTACTTTTATACAGTATCAGTCTAAGTATTTATTAATATATTTCATAAGATTCCTCTAGGAATAACTCTCTATGAAATAATTGATGGAAGGGAAATTACATACACTGAGTTTATCTCACTGTGATTTACACAAGTGGTTCCAGAGAAAAATAAATTATTTCAGATCCAAACTTGAGACTGGGAATCTTTATGCATTTCAGTCACACGCAAGTAGTTGAACTTCTTAAAAACATGCATGCAGTGGAATACATACTTTATGTATATCAATATACCCTTGCATTTCATAGCAATCATGATAGATAGAAGTCTAAGAGGGCATTGGGTGATCAAAAATTCAACACTGTTTTTTTTTTTAAAAAATTGATCTATTAATGTTTTCCAAACTGCAAGAGATTCCTGATGCTAGCAAAAATAATGGTGTATTGACAGCCATATCTACAAGAAAACAGAATGTTTTCATTTGTCTCACATTACTAAATAATAATACTAAATAATAATAAGAAACTTGGTTATTCATAAGTATAAAAACATTTATGTGTTGTCAAAAGCCAGGTAGGTTTTAAAAATATTATTAGAATATTTATATTGCAACACACAAAAAGAAATTATTTGCGATAAACAGCAACAACTGTCAGACAATACTGTTCTTTCCTATTCTTTTTCTTTAGCAATGTATATTAAGATTATAACCAAGAAAATGGCAACACTTAAGGTCACTGTTTTGAATGACAACTTTAACACAGTGAGTTTATTAAACACCATCTACAAACTCACCCAAACTCTTAGTTTTCCTTGAACTAGAAACGAACCTAAAGCTGTACTTTGACACTTGTTAAACCTAAACCACAACAAATTGAACCGAACTGAAAAATGTGCTGGTTGCTCTTTAGGTGTACATACAACAGTACCTGTCAAATACAGAACAAGACAGAGGGTAGGAGTGGGGTGAAGATGGCAAGTGTTGTGCAAAAACTTCATTATTACCAATTTCAGCTTTATGTTCACAGAACATAAAATAATTTTTTTAATCTTTTCACATAGTATTCCAAAAATGCTGCCACATATTGTACTGAGTAACACAATGCTACATGCACAGCTTCATTTAGTACCATTCAGATTTTTTTATTATTCATTAACCAACCACAGGACGACCTCTTCCCAAATCGCAATATGTACTCATTTCTAACTTCCCTCACTCCCTATCTATGTTAGAGAAATGCACAAAAAATGTGCAATTAAAATGTAAACATTATGCCAAGACTATTTATAACCAAATATAATGTTAAAGTTTCCTATACAGATTCAACTCAGAAAAACTCAAGAGACCCTTTTTTCCAGATAATTTATTCTTATGATGAAATACACATGACCCAGTATAGCAGGATAAGATGAAACCTTGCATTACACTGTTTTTATTATGAAAATTAACCATATATTCTGTTTTTTCTATTCCCTTATGGGGTTACAAATTCACAAAAAGACTGTTTCTCTTTTCCCAGAAGAATTTTGTTTTTCTAAAAGCGATTGTTGAAAAGCCTTGCCAAAACCAGGCAACTTAATTATAGTTTATTGATCAGCTCACCTCTACATTGGCTCTTCTTCAATGTACCATACTTAAATACATATCAAATAACTTTTTTTCACAGTTGCTCCAGATTTATTTGGCACAGGAGTTAAACTTACACATCTTTTACTTCAAAGACCAGCTTCAAAATTCTTTTAAAATAAGGTTCTATTAAATATGACAGCTTCTGGTTTTCTGGTACAGAGCCTAATATAAGCAACAGTTACACAAGAAAGTCAGTTCTATGTATACAAAAGAATAGGATTTGGTCCTAGTACCAAAGTATAGTCAATTAAGATGCAGGTATAACCTATGAAAGAATTCTGTTTTCAGGGAGGAGTGGGGGCCAACATTTCACAGTGCTGTTGAGAAAGGTTTCCCACATAGAATACAAACTTTTGGAACAGTTTGACATAAGGGTTTTTTTGTTGTTTGGCATTTGGTTTGGTTTGAGTTTGAGGTTTTTCTGTTAGCTTGATTGTTAGATGGTTTGGGACATTTTAGTGTTTTAAGTGTTAAGCTTACTCTTCTCTCCTGCCCAATTCTCTCAGATTTTCTTTGCTTGATGGAAAAAAAAGGTGTATTATAGACCAAACTTAATGTTAGGATATAAATAAAAAGCCATGAAACAAAATAAATCATTACAATCATACACCATCAAAACATTCTTTACATATAGTTCTGATGATTTTAGAAAAGAGGATCATTAATTTCAAACACTGAAGAGATTTATCAAGAAGACAAAGGGGGAAGGAAAATCAACTTATTCTGACAATGAATAAAGACAAACATTGGGTTCCTCTAAACATTTTTTAATCAGCTCTACCAAAATGATCCCAAAATAATTGTTGCATTTGATATTAAAAAATAAAATTTGAGTGATTATATGGTTCTTGAAGTGTTATAAAATAACTTGTCTTCCCTGTTTGCTTAGAAAAAGATATTTTTATCTTTTGTTCCTTAATCTTGTCTAATTAAATGACATGTGGAGAAAGATAAAAATACTCCCACACAGCAGAAAAACCTAGAACCCTCTCCCACAATTTGACTGTATGAACTGGTCCAGAAGAATAGAGGAAAACAAATGGTAAAATTGTTCTTGCCTTGAAGAACACTGAACAGACACACTGAGAAATCCAGCAGCTGAACAAAGATAATCAATTCATAAACACAACAATCTTACTAAATGAAAGTAACATTTGATTAGCCATCATAACAGGCCAGGAATTAGAAACATAAAAATACTTGTAGCATTAAGCTGAGTACCAGAATAAATCACATTTCAGAAAAAATAATGTAGCTGTGAACAAAAGAGAAAACCGGAAAAAACATTTGTTCATATTATGACTGCTAAAAAGAAAATAAACCGAAAATTAAAAAAATAATCTTTTTCTGTGAGTATGGATACATAACATGTTCCTAACATCTCTAAAGAAATGGCACAGATTAAGATACTTGGAATACAAGATACTAACAGAAGTACCTGGCAATGACTTAGAGAGAATGTCTATGTGGAAAGGGCACATACATGTATGGACATACTAAATTGCATCAAAGTCCTGATTATTTTCTGCATCAAGCTACAAGTTATTTCTTCTGATGCTTCTTTAGAGCCTGTTTTGAGTCTCATTATATACAGACCTGGAGAAAATCCACAGATTTTAGGAAATCACACAAAACCTATTCATTATATTTGATGTGTTCTTGGAAAAGATCTCATCCCCTCTGCCATGAACTCCATCTCTAGATGATATGTTTACAACAGTTATAGTTACTAAATTATGAAAAAGTTGATGCAAAGGAATAAATGAAAAGCAGGCAATAAGCAATCCTTTGACATAAGGCAAAATGGGAAAAACACCAAGTACTGCCAAATTTGAGGGATTTGCAGAGTTCAAGACCAAAAGATCAGTGTTCCAAAAAGGCATATGTAAGAAAAAAACACAGAATGACAGGTGGAGAGCTTATTCTATTAAGATACTCTCTGAAGCCATTAGAATTCAGGAACTATATTCCACTAATTTTTTGAGCAGAGATGGAGTTTTCCTTTTTCTTGACCTTGCTTCATGCTATGATCCCTGCTCTAGTGAGGCATCAAAATATTAATCCACTTAAATATATGTTGCTGTAAAATGCTCCCAAACTCAGAGATTATTTTACAATGGTCACATCCTAAGAACACTCTCTGGAATAGTGCTGTTGTACTCAACAGCCAAAACTAAATATAAGCTGGTAGCTGAAAAATCTAGGTTTGGTGGAATAGTTCTTAGTGATTTTGTAGCATGTTCAGAGTACATATACATGCCATTACTTTTGACCTAAAGTCAAAACATGTTCAGAAATATACCATTTCAAATATATTATGAAGCACTCATGTAAAATGAATGTTCAATTTTCAGTTTTTGCAAAATAATTTCCAAAGTATCAGCATTAACTTTTCCCATCCAACAGAGTTTAGTTATTCAGATTCATCATACAAATCATTTTATATCAGAATACATTTTAAGAATATATTACTTAACAGCAACAATTATTAACTGAAAAACAGAGATTCCAGCTACATGTAAACTAGTTTTCTGGAATATCCCAGGAAAAACAGGATACAACATTATAAAACAGTAAGAAAACATGGAGATCAGCAGATTGAAAACAATTAGATTAATTGTTTTAATGGAACTAGTGGGACAAAATTAGTGTAAGCATTTTAATCTGAATGTGAATTTAACATAGAAATGATTTAGTAACAGAGAAATACAAAGATCATAAAATATGTTTAGCAAAATAACTTAAGAACCTATTTTAATAGTACTGCTACACTGGAAAATTTTTTTTTCCGGAAACAATTAATTATCATACTACTGCTAAGAGTGGCACATCACTTGTTTTTGTAAACATTCTGGCTCCTGTTCACAAAATCCTGTAACCACAGAAAGGTGTACAATACAGTTGACTTTCCAGAGCCTTTTTTATCACTAAGATACAATTTATACAAACTGTTTTACAATGCTCTGTGAGATGCTAATCACAGCATTCTGGAAATTATGAAAACTCAAGAGTCCACTTCCCACAACTTCATTAGTGGATTTTTAGTGTTCTTTTTATAAAATACCTGTGGTTTATCACACCAGTTTTCATTCTGCCACCCTCCAGAAGAAACATTAATTCTTCTCAGATGAGTGTTATGTACATACAACAATAGCATACATAATTTTTCCATATTTGTTTGACTTCAGCAACTACCAAACCACACTGAAATGAAGACAAGATAATCAAGAAGAAAGGATGCATGGCACAGATGATGCACAAAAACCACAAACTGCTGCAAGTATTCACTGACCACCTGCACAGTGCTGAGTGGTGCTTTTGGGTCTGTTATAAGTTATAACTTATAAGCAACAAGTTATAAGTTCATTCACTCTTCCAGTTATAGGACAATCAGTAATCTTTCAGATTATGTTCATGCCAAACATGACTGCACATTACACTGACAACAAAATCAAAGTAATTTGACAATGGCTCAAAATGAAAAGATTGCCCTCCAGAAATTTGCAATCCCAGACTACTATCAGTCACCAGATCATCTGCTTCAAGGAAAACATAGAGTAAATAGCTATTATCACATAGTAAGAGCCACTGAAAACACGACCTTCTGCCCAGCGCTGCAACTGTAACATGCAGGAAAAAATATTTTAAGACAATGTAATTTCTAAACTGTGATGAATCAAGACAAGGGAGACCTATGGCAGTTCTACCTTCCTAAACCAATCTTAAGCATAGAGGTAAAAGAAGTACTTTCCTACGGTTAAAAAAAGAATACCATGAATACTAATATGGCTAGGAAGGAAGGTGCAAAAAGCAGTCTTTTAAAACTTTGTGAAAACATTAGCATATTTCCTGGACAGGGACATATTCAGTGGCAGAATTGCAATGCCAACATTCATTCAGAAGGATTCTACCATTAGCCCTGCAGGTGAAATTCTACATACTGTCTAGAGAGCAGAAAGAAGTAATACAACTTCTGCATAAGAAGATGCAACATGATGCTTGAATATGCATTTGGCTGGCTGAAAAGCAGATAGTAATGCCTTGAGACAAGAATGGATTTCACAGACTCAATGTTACTGTGCACATTGTATTTTACATGGTATTTGTGACAAAAATCTTACCAGTAATACACTGACTTTGGTAAGGGTATATTAATATCCTTTTGGCAGAGGGGACTATGGTACCAAGAACTGAACTGGGATTCCTCTATAATAGTCTGTAACATGCTTGTTCCCTGAGCCAGAAAACGAGGTCTCAGTTCCATCTGCAAGGCCAATGGCAATCCTTCCTTTCTTTCCATCTTATTTGAATGTTCTACTATATTGTCTTGTTGCCCTGACTCTAATATGTCATGACTACCATCTTTGCTTGCCAAGTAGCCTTTTTATCAACAGAGAAGCTCAGAAAATTATTATCTAAGCTATGTCTTCCCTTCTTCTAATCAAAATGAGATTTTCAGGTGTCTGATATCTCAGCCAAAGGCTACTGATGGAAAGTATGGATTTATTTTGTTCACGTTAAACAAGGAGGAGTGTGGGGGAGAACAGAAATACATTTTTCCTAGGAGAAGCCAAATTAGATCAGTTTGTTTCAGGAGTGGTTTGTCAACACCTTCCAGAGAATTGTAAACCATTCATCATAGCTTGCTTACAGATACTAAAAGGCTGTTGGTTGAACTGTTGAGTAGCTGAAGACACAAATGTAGACACAGTGCATTAAAATAGCCAAAATTTTAGAGGCAGTGGCAATTATGGCTGCTGTATGATACTGAAGTCAATCGTGGCAAGATCACACCTGGAATACTGTGTTCAGTTTTGGGCCCACTACAAGACAGACATTGAAGTGCTGGAGTGTGTCCACAGAAGGGCAACAAAGCTGGTGAACTGTCCAGGGAACAAACCCTATGAGGAAAGGCGGAAGGAGCTGGGGTTGTTTAGCCTGGAGAAAAGGAGGTTCAGGGGAGACCTTATCAGGCTCTACCACTACCTGAAAGGAGCAAGGTAGAGGGCAGCCTCTTCTCCTAAGTAAAAGTTGAAAGAACAAGAAGAAACAGCTTCAAGTTATCTGTGGGGAGGCTTAGATTGGATATTAGGAAAAATTTCTTCAATGAAAGGGTTGTCATGCATTGGAACATGTTCAAGTAAGTGGTTGAGTCTCTATCCCTAAAGGAATTTGAAAGACATGTTAGGGACAGGTTTAGTGGCAGACCTGGTAGTGTTAGGTAAACAGTTGGGCTCTACAATCTTAAGGGTCTTTTCCAACCTAAATAATTCTGTGATTTGACAGCATGGAAAAGGCATCTGCTCAAAACTTTACCAAAACAACACATAAAGGAAAAAAAAAAGAATTTAAGAAATGCCTTATTGTACCATTCATATTTCCAGTTTACCACCCAAATCTGGTTTAAAAATCAGTTAGTTTGGTCAGTTAATTACTACCTTACTTTCAAAGAGTATTTCAGATCTCCAACATATTTTATTTTTATGGCCTTGGTTGTGACATGTTTTTGATTGCAATTAATTGTTTTTATAGTACATAACCAGAATTTCTACCTGGTTGCCAGAACACAATAGCTTATCCAATTTCATGGAATTTTTATCACCTACTAGGTATTTAAGATGCTTTGAGAGCTAGTTCTTTCCTTTCTTTTCCTTACCACATACTCAGAGCCACAACGAGAAAATTGCCAGGGAGGGAAGAAGAATATTCTTGTGGCAGCTTGACATAAAAATAATAAATACAAGCCACGTCCCTGAACTCACTTAACCCATTCGTCAATCCTCATACAGGTATCCAAAGGATTCTTGCTTTCTCTAAGAGTCTGTATCTGCTGGTACACCACCTTTTCGTGAATTAATTTTCATGGATGTTACTATCATACCCTCTTTTGAGTCTTGAAAGAAATCCACTCTCACGTAATAATGATCCTAATGCATTCCACACAGGGATGGCATGAAATTACATCAGAAAGTCAAAACCATGGACAGCAGCATCCACGTTTCAACTAATATATTTTCCTCTTTTGGTAAAAGTCACCTATCACCCAACTCTGCATTCTTTTCCTGGTTCTCTTCTTGTATAACTATTATATACACAGAGGTATTTCTGGCAGGTGAGGGTGCACTTTCTTCTGCCCAATGGAAGGACAAGAGGTAATAGACACAATGTGGACCACAGTAAATTCCAGTTCAATAACAAAAAAAAAATAAAATTGAATTATGATAATTGTCAAACACTGGAGTAGGTCTCAGATGATATGGAATCTCCATTCCTGGAAGATACACAAAAGGAGAGTTGAGCAAGGTGCTCTGACCCGAGCTGTTACTGAGGAGCTGAACTAAATGGAAATCCCCTCCAGTAAGATCCTACAATTCACATATGCTGAAAATAAACCTGTGTTGTTTACGTTACACAGACTGCCGCATGAAAAAAGTTTTCCAAAACACACTGGTTAATTTTAAAGACAGCAGCTTGATTCCTATCATAGCAACCATTAGGCACCTGAAATTGTGAGGAACATCAGTGAAAGATTATTTCACAAGACAAGGAATATGGCATCTACAGAGTGAACCAACATTTGAAAGAGACTTTTATTCATTTACAAAATAATTTTGTTTAAATACTAGATTTAGCTTTATCAGTAAAAGTGCATTTTGAAACTAAGACATGCAAAGCTAACATAAGTAAGTGCTATTCCTACAAGCAAAATGTTGAATTGTGAGCTTCACCACAAATCTACGTTCTTCCTATTTCAATAAACTAGGTTTGAATTATAGCCAAATCACAAGGAGTTTTTTAATAAAAAGATCATGTAAGTTCAGCCACTTATAAGCCTACATTTATGTAGTATGAATGAAGGTTAACTGCAGTAGTTACAATGCTTTCTGAAATTTTTATTGAATTGATCACTGAAATCCAAAGATCTTTGAAACTTTTTCCTACTTTTTTTGCATCGGAATCACACATATTCTTCCAGGTAATGCACATCTTTTACTAGAACCATCCATGAGATTCAATCACATTAAATGAGAGAATTAGAGAGAATGAATAATTCCCAAATAAATTGCTCAACTAGTTAGTTACCAAACAAGTCTGAAAACATGTCTATTTTCAGCTCTCACCAATTCCCTTTCATATGGATTAAAGCACAAATCTTCAGTACTTCTCAAGTAACACTTCAATAGAACAAGGTTCTTAAATCTCTAAAATGAGATACACTCTCACAGACTCCAAATTCTTATAGCTTTTCTAAACTTATTCTTAAGACTAATTTTGAATAGTCTTAGGAACTTCAACCTAGCCATAATGTACACATCACAGTCCAATAATAGTGTATACAGCAGTTATACCTCCCCTACATCCCTTCTACTGGTTGTGTTATTCAAAAATACTGTCTGCAACTTGTAAGTGCAATCTACAATATTAGTCTCCAGACCTGGGATCAAACATTTGGCTCATTTAATTGCAAAGCAGTTTATCAGTTAGTGATCTCTTTCTATCAAATTCAGAGATTTATTAGGAGCCAAGAGTTAGCAAAGGCAATGACCAAGAACCTCCTGCCATTTAGCCATACAGGAACCTTCCTTAGGGTTTGAAAGTTCCCTGCTTACTGACAGTTTTTGCATTCATTAACGAATTTTAATACAGTTAACAGAGTTACAACAAATATGCTTAGGAAAAATCAATCTCATTAAAAGACTGTATCATTAGGATCAATTTCAAGTGAATCATCCTATAATTAACCTCTGTCTTGATTGGGTTTTTATACATACTGGCAAGCTTCTAATTTTTCTTATTCTGTTTAGATTTGGTTTATTTCAACAGTTGTTTAAGAATAAAAGTAACAAAAAAAAATCCACCAAGACTGAAGTGCAAAAAGAATTAAATGAAGATTTTCCTACGCCAACAGGTTCTTCCAATTTCAGAAGTGTTTATTAGCCACTATTTAACATAATCGAAACAATAAAGTACAGAATTATTAGTATAGTATAATTACATCATTAAAAAAGAGCAAAGCCAAAACAGCCACAGAATACTTCTATATTGTAGGTGTTGCCTTGATATTTATCCTCATATTGTTCTTCTCACCATGACAAGTACAATTTCTTTCTTCATATTAAACAAAAAATGAAAAAAAAAAATCCTGTGACATAGATCCTCCCATATTTAACTGCAGGAACTTGTGAAGCAAGAAACATTGCAGACAAAATAGACTTCTTGCCTGGCTAATTTGCTCTGATCTTGTCCCCTTAAACAATTTGTCAACACATAGGTTTTGATTAATTTAACAGTCTAATCGTAGACATTTTAAAAGGCATAAGTTATCAGTGATATTTGAAATTTGATTTTTCAGGCACTATAAAAATAATACTAACTTAGAGCCAAATAATATCCACCAGGTTACCATGTCTAGTTTTTTCAAATTTTCAGTCAGTGTTTTAGATTTGGACTATTTAAGTTTAAAATTATATCCATTCAAGATAAAAAGTTACCTGTTACCTGGTCCATTGGAAGAAAATATTTAGGTTAAAAAAATTTTAAAATAAAAAGACTGCTTTCTGTATAAAGAATTCTATGCTGCTTCTCAGTATCTTTTGCAAAAAGCTGCTCTCCCTATGCTCCACTCACAAAAGAGACAGACAATTAAGAGGGGGAAAAGAAAACAACACCAGAAAACCCCCAAAAACAAAACATCTAGAAACTAGACATAAATCATAAAATGTAGTAAGATTATCAGAAGGTTATTAGATCACTCCTCTCCTCTAACAGGATATCACACAAGCTCTTGTATCTGACTACATTTTAAGAACTTCCAAAGACAGACATATGCTCTTCCCAGTCTATTGCAGTGCTTCATAAGCCACAATGCATTAATCTCCACTGGTAAAAATGTAAGCTCATTAGGTTTTATGGTCTTCCAAAAGACCTAGAATAGCAACACTTACTCTTTGCATTAATTCAGTCTCATATTATTTCAACTTCTCTTGGTCTTGGATCCAGTTTTATGATCTTGAATACGATTTTATTCTGGACTCTCCAATTTGGCAAGATAATTTTTATTTGTTTGCATGTACTAAGTGCCTGGTTCCAAACTGGACACAATGACCTTGGTGATTCCACTCCTAAGCTATGCAGAGAGATTTACATGGTGTTTTATGACAGCACTTCCACTTATTCATCCTGATGTGATGTTACATTTTCAGAACTATTTTTTGTGCACAATACTGTTGACTTAAGGTCAGTGCTTAACCCTCAATATTTTTCTTCAGAACTCTCAGCCATTTCTTATCTTGTACTTGCCTATTTTCTTTTTCCTTAATTTAAAAGCAGTATTTTAAGTTTGCCCTTAATGGCTTGTATCCCATTTTCCCCTGACCATTCTAATGTGTTGCTTCATGTAAAATCCTACTCTAGTTTTCCATCCTCTCTGCAGTGTCTCAATTTGGTATCATTTTTCACTGCAGTAAATGTGCAAGTCAATGGCTACGTTAGCAACCTCTTTTCTTGAAAAGAAAAACGTGAAAGATTGTTGTTTGTGCTGCTGCATCAGAACTGACTTATACAGAAAGTACTTTTAATAGAGAATATATTTCAGAGAGTCAGAGAAGCAATAAGCCATTCTTCAAGCAGGAATCCAAGCTAAATTACTACCAGAATAGAAGAGTGAACTGAAACAAAATGTTTCAGAGCAAGAAACAGACTTTGCTGATCCTCAGGTAAGGGGGAAATCTGTAGCAAGCAACAAAGTAGATACTCCAGAACCACAGATAAACGGTCTTGATAAAAGGGCAGGGCTAATTCAGCAATATACCCTTCTGAAAACATATTTTCTTTTTCCATCAGGAATCATACACTGATCTATTTAGATAGGTAGAAACAGTGAATATCTATCCGAGATTTTAGGTGCCCTTACAATAAATAAAACTCAAGATATACAGGCCTTTTGTGGAGATTAGTTTATCTTCAAAAGCCTATCACAGATTAATCTAACTTACATAATGCCCAAGAAAGGATAAGAAAGTATTTTAGAATGTAATAAAAAATGTGCAGTTGATCTTTCTTTTTTTAATAAACTACAAAATTGCAGTTCACAATTGAAATGGATTAGACTAAGTGTGAAATATGATTTGGAAAAAAAAAGGAAAGACTACCATGGAAATGTTTGTACATGTGTAAAGAATAACGGAAAAAATATTAAATTAATAGATGGATTAAATACAGTTTTTCCAAGCCAGACCATGATAGCAAAAAGTAATTCCAAATGCAGCTTGCTATGCAATCTGACAGGAAGCAAGAATCCAACGCAATCCATAGATTGCATAATCAAGTAATATGGGGAAGGTATCACCTTCATTCTAGTACTCAGTTACGTGTCTCAACCTACCAGCACTACCTACATCTTACCTAGACACTAAGCTTAAATCAGCTTTGCTCCACTGCTCAATCTCCCTTTAGTAGTTGAGCAATGCATACAAAACCACTGGCTTAACTAGTGCTCCAGGCACTGCAATTTATAGACCTGAACAAATCCTTTTAATTAACTTCCCATACAGATGGAACAGAAAAGGCAAGAAGAGGTTTCATGCAGTTTTCAACCACTGTTCCTTGTTCTTGCCAAAGGAAGGAATGTATCTCTACAGAAGGTACAACCATCATCACAGCTTACAGACAAATCAAGGTAGTGTGAACACAACATGAAGTATAAAACTATAAGTTAAGTACATATGCATTCATGCAGGCTCTAACAAACAAATAAATTTTAGTTTACAAAATTGTAAACCAAGATACAGACAAATTACTGTACTATGTAACATCATATACAAGGGACCAGCCAATTCTGATTAGAAGTGAGGTTTTGACAAGTCGTGCAATTCTTCACGTGTATCTTTCATTTATTTTCAGGACTTCGAGATAATACACATGATGCTACACAGATACTACACATGGGGCTGGAGAGCTGGAGGGCAGCAGGTGGATGGGGGAAGATTATTACAGATTTTCTAGTTATCTGCTAAAATTTTTTCCCTCTGAATCATTGTTTCTATTCTGTATCAACAGGTCATTCCCACTAACAGCAATGCGGGATCTACCAAAATTAGCCAATTCTAGTCTAAAGTTTTCATAGAAGCCATGTCTGTTCCTCTCCAAGGTCAAATTATCAATTCCCAGTCTAACAACTTTTAAGACACCATTACTGCAACCTGCTGGACAGATTCACTGACTGCTGGCTGCTGCCTGGAGGGACAGGTTATGCTCCCATACTATTTGCTCCTGCCTGCACAGTCTTGTTTCTTCCTTTGCACCACTGGAACACTTCTGGAACACTTATCTGAGCTGCTCCAATCCACAAACCCAGAAACAAAATTAGCCACCTCTTTTCTGCATTTGTAAGATAATTCAGTTAACCAGTTTCATCAGAATAGGGAAGAAAGCTGGGTTCAGAAATGGAAACAACTCCTTTCAGCAACAGGAAACAGTTACAACAGCTAACCCAGTTTCAAGGCACCTAACCAGACACTAGATGCTTGGAAAACTACCACCATATTCTTTGTTCTGTTCTGACCCCAAGGTCCTTAGAACACCATTTGAAATCCCATATTTTCTTTTTTTTTTTTAAACTATTCATTAAACCCTTACACTAACATAGTACTTCTAGAATTATAACTGTATAAATAAATCATAATAATTGAGAGTACTTTAGATGTCATCCACCTGACAGTACTGAAGTTGGGTGAACTGTAAAAGCATCTCATCTGCAACAAATTTGCTTGAACTTCTTGTTCAGTTGTGAAAGTTCAAGACATTTTCACAACTTTTTTATCCTTATCATAATTAAGAATACTGATCATAACAGTCTTTTCTGTTTCTTAGCATCAAAAAAAGAATAATGTCATAACGCTCTTGGTTTCCAAGTTCACACCTGAATCCATGTTTCAGTGAAGTTCATTTCATCAAGCAACTTCTCAAAACGAAGAGAGTTTTATTTAAATAAAAAATTGTATCCTAAAAGATGAGTATTATCATACTTGCACAGACCTTCAAAACTGTAAGAATATGAAGTATTAACTTTTTAATAGTTGTCACCATATGAGAAAAATCTAGCACTGGATCTAGGATATCCAAGAGTACACAATACTTTCCAGCCACAAAAGCTTAGTTACTTATAACTCTCATAGACACTTCATGGAACAGGTCCTGTGCCCAGTTTCTACAGAAGTATCCTTGAAAAATACATGTAATATCTGCAATACAAGTGAAAGGGCCCAAAAATACTGTCAAAGAAATAAGGGTTTTGTACCTTAGATGAAGAATATATTAAAAATGTTTTGATAGATTCATTTTTTTTTTAGAGATGAGACGCAAGGAGGAGAAGGGAGAAAAATAGGTGTAAGGAAAAACGAAAGGTGAAACAGGTGACTGACCCAATTTAATCAGTAATCTGACACAAAAGTGAAGGAGCTGACCTCTCTTTTGCAAAGTTTGCTTTTTTCAGCTGACAAGGATTTATCAACAGAAAAGCAGTTTTCAGTTGTGGACGCAACATCACAAAGAACAAGAAGTACTTACTTAAGAACAACAATTTTTATTCAAATTAATACTTTTGGGGACTCTTCTTCCTCACTTCCATTTTGAACCATAGGTAGTTCTCTGAAAGTAGAAAAGGAAAAGAAGATCATTAGTTTTTATCACAGAATCATTTAGTTTGGAAAAGACCTTTAAGATCAGCCAGTCCAGCCATAAACCCACCACTGCCAAGTCCACCACTAAATCATGTCCTTGAGAGCTACATCCACACAACTATTAAATATTCCCAGGGATGGAGGCTCAACAACTTTCCTGGGCAGTCTGTTACAGTGCTTGACAACCCTTTTAGTGAAGAAACAATTGTTTTAAACAAAACCTTACTTTTAGGTTATCGAGGCAGAGAGTTATTACATAATTTCATGACAGTTGTCTAATTCAGAATGGCAGCACACTACTGAACCAAATGTTGATTCCCAGCCATTTAATAGAAAAGCAATCAAAAGCTGCACATATCAGACTGTGAAACAGTAATAAATTGGCTGTTGAAAAAGCTTATTTGTGAACCTGATTTCAAGGGAAGGAATAAAAGCAGGAAAGAAAAATAAATAGGAAACCAATTCAAGTAACAATAGTACCAGGAACAGGAGAGAAGAAGAGAAAATGATAAATGCTTCAGATAACTGACTTTTACTGCAATGAGAATTCTGCCAAATAAGTCTTATTGTTGAACAATAATTAAGTGATTTGATATTTCAAAAATAAGCTTCAATAGCTGTAGCATTAAATGAAGAAGGTGAACTGGCAACTCTAAATCTCTCAAAAGCAGCAACGGTGATTGAAAAAAACAAAACAAACAAAAAAAATAAAACCCTGAATTTTGTGTTTTCTTTTTCATGTAATAAATTATTTAAAATAATCAGCACCTACAAAGTCAGAGCCCATGAAAAAATGGAATGCCTGTGGAAAAGAGGGAGATAGTCTATTTTCATTTCCATTTGAGATTGACAGTTTTGGTATACTTCAGCTAAGGCAGCACTCAATGAAGATTATAGCTTTTCCTGTGATAAAGTATCTCAGGTATTCAAACAAAAAAAAAATATAACATTGTTATTCCATGTATAAAAAGCAAAATCAGGGTTTTACCTTTCCA